>NC_141092.1:3632351-3996297 GCF_041138505.1 Cibotium barometz
CTTCTCGACATATGATGCAATCAGATACGTATTTCTACATGTTTTGCTGTTTGTGTAAATTTCCTTGCTTTTGAGTCCGTCATTCCTAACAGATCCAAGAGAGCACATGTCAGCACTATTTAGCGCATCTACAAGCTTGAGAACTTTCGTTTGTTGAATCCAGCTAGGTACTGTGTATAATAGATATCTTTTAACCTTCAAAAATCATCGTCGTCTCGTGAAAATGCTAAATGGATGCCTGAGCAGTTTTTCTGCATCTATCTCAACCTCACCCAATCTTTCTTTCAAACATGAGCTAGTTGTTGATATGATGCAACTGAGGATAGTGGTTATCCCAGGCAGGAGGGATGTCACGGTTTGTCCGTCCGTCCTTACGTGGTTAATTGGGGATGCCTAATTACCACTATGTTTGTAGCATGGAACTTGGGTGATTTCGAACATTCTATGTGAAGGACATTTGAAATTAGGGATGGCTAGAACTAGAGGTGTTGGATTTAATACTTATGTGCTGTCATGTACTTTTAGCATGTGTAATGTGTTTAAATGGACAACCTTGTGTAGGTTGGTGAGATTGAGACGGGCTTTTTACTCGTAAGCCGGAATGGTTGGGACGTGATGGCGGCAATATGGCGTGAGCTATTATCGAGATGGTTCTCACTTTCGTATTTTTGCCATAGTATCTATTATGAGATTTTGTATTGTTGTTGGCCACCCCATTTTGATGTACTCGTACTAGCACATGTAGAAGTGCCACTTAACGAGCAGAGCTGGTACATGTAAAGATGCCACTGAACTAGAAAACTGAAGAACGCCAATCTGGAATGGTGAGAGGAATGCGATGTCACATTTAGGTGACTCATGTTGACGTCGACCAAAGCCCCTATTATTGTCTAGGCACCTAATTGGGGTTGTCGTTCCATGTATTGGTGGATGCATCGGATGTGGCAATAGGGAGTGTTTTGATGCAGGAAATGGAGAAAATGTGGTTCCGTCTAGTCTACTATGCCAGCTAAAGACTGTTAGACGCAAAGTGGAACTACTGGGATGATCTACTTGGTCAACAAGTTCCGCCACCACTACCTGCTCAGCAAAACAAATTTACTTTCCATGTGGATCACTTTGCATTACTCTACTTAGTGGATAAGCAGAGCTTGGCAAGAAAAATGGCTCGGTAGATGTTGATTCTACAAGAGTTCGAGTTCAGCATTGTCCACACACCAGGAACCCGCCATACAGTGGCAGATTACCTGTCCTGGCTAAAAACTGGTGAAGTTCTGACCGGAGTAGCAGCGGTGCCAAAAATGTTATGGCTCACCCTAACCCTCCTTGAAACACATCCAACAAGAGATTACTTGGTGAACTGCAACTTTTGTGATGATCTTTCCAATGGCCAAACTTGTAACCCTTGAGGTCTCCAAGCTCTACAACTCCTTGAGAAGCAATTCCACTGTGCCTCCCCTGCGAGCGTTGTCACACCGCCGCATTGCACTACACGGGTACTCGTCCCTCTTCTCACCTCACTTCACTCACACACACTCACTAGCATGCATTAGGGAGAGAGATTAGCAAGCGGATTAGCAAGAGAAAGACTCAATTGTACAATGGGAGAGTATGTTGTATTATGAGAGATATTTACTTATATACATGGCCATAAGTGTTCACACTTACTTAAACTGTGGCCGACCGAGCACTTTAGGCTTATAAGAGGCCTAATGCTATTACAATGACTGCTCTCATAATATATCCATGAAGTACATCACTTAGGACTTCATCCTAGCTTGCTACCACACGCTCTTGAAGCGGGAGTCACTATAAATACTCCGGCACACCATTACGGGCGCCCATCCACCAAGTTGTAGCTTTGGATACCATTGCTTCATATCTTAAATGTATGACCCTTTGGTGTATCTACCTTGATTCCTTGATGTAAGATAATGGTGGTAGATCTTGTTAACCCTCACATCGATGAGTTGAAGACCAAGCTGGTTGCTAGCAAGAAACCTTCGAAGATATCCACGAGGCTATGGAAACCATTGAAGAGGCAAGGAATGTAACACTCTAAGCCCACCTGCCAGTTGCCCGAGCGGAGATTGCCGACACACAACAAGAGGCAACCAAGTAGGTTAACAACCTCAAGCAAATAATCTGCCAAGGGTGTACTTACATCCAGATCCTAGCAGGTGTTGTCGTCATTGCCAATCTTCCTAAACCTCGGGGTTGGCAGAGGATGGATACCTTTCTACACAGTAGTATCTGCCCCTCCCCCAAATCCTCCCACATGTGGCACTTCTGGCTCTGTTTGGTCCAAATAATCCGGCCTGTCCTGCTGCTCCTATCCCTGTTCTACTTTGCTGCCATGAGAATGAGATGACGTTGAGCTCAATGGAGTGGAAGAATAGGGGCCTTCATGGTGGTACATTTAAGAAGAAGGCCCCAAAACCTATCTACGGAGTGCCCAAGTCCATCCAACTGCGAATTTCTCGCAAGCTCGATGCCAAGGATGCATCCAGACTGGTCCTTATCTCCGGGTGATTTGCACTACCAGATAGCTCAAGGGTCTCTTCTTGTGGGTTCAAGTCTTTGGATTGGGAATCCGACCCACTAGGTGTGCCAAGTGTTGGGTCTAGATAGCCGGACACTCGATAGCCAAATAGGTTGGAACACAACAGTTGTGGCTAGTCAGAATTTGTATAACGAACTTATCGTCTTAGCTATGATTGATGTAACTCATCCGTTGCTCACATCACATGAATTTTTTTTGTAACCATGCCTTTAGCAGTTTAAAGTTGTAATGGAAATTGGAACAATGGTTGTTGATTGTTAGCTATTTTTGAATCAATCAAGCGTTTATTGTGTATGTCTATCTCTCCTCTTTCTTTTTCGTATGGTAATACATAAGCACCAATTTAATCTCTTGTAAATGGTTTTGTTGTCTCGTGTGATTTAAGTTATACCTTGCTTTTTGCATCCCTCTATTTTATTTAGTTGACACTATACTAGTGTATGAATTGTAGTGATAAAACACATAAATTTCTATTTATGCTTAAATTATAATGTTTTTTTAAAAGCATTTCTCTCTCTCCCCCAAAGAATGGTCATTCCTATGACCTATTCTATATTCAAATGAAGCTTCTCATGAAGCAATTCTCTAATCTAAAAGTAATTTCTATGCTTGTCAAATTGAGGCCAAATAAGTGGCTTTTTAATACTTTTATGCTTTTTAATTCATGGAAAAATTAGAAAACAAGTCCATAATTGGATATTGATCCAATTAATGGTTATTCTATCATATGATATTACTAAACTTTATGTTTTCAAAATTATTGAGAATTATCAGTAATAGCAGCAAATCTATGGCAAAATTTCTGAAAAATTAACACATAAATCATTTTCATTCATAATATGAAAAGAGGACTTCCTACCATATTCTAGGATTAATCATCCTAGATTAATTGATTGATTCTCATTATAATCATGGAAAATTTGATTTTTATGTTTATGCATAAATAGTTAATCAGGAAAAAGAGGAATTTCTAGTAATCCATTTTTATGTTAAAAGAGTAATCCCCATGACAATGGAAATCCATGTATTCCAATGAAGTAAGAGAAAAATTGGGATGCTAAAATAATGTATATTTTATTTAAAAATTAAAGAAGGATTTTAGTTAAATTTATTTTTTTGTATGGATAAGTTTAAATGATGAAAGAGGAATTCCCACCATATTGGAATTCAAATATTTAAATGAGGAGAGCTATCTTTTTAGGATTTAGAGAGGTAGAGAATCTTTGTGTGAGAGAGAGAGGACAAGGGTATGTAAGAGTATTTAAAGAAAGGGAAAGAGTGTTTTACTATTAAGAGGAAAGAGAGAAGAAGAAAGCGTTTTGCTTTTAAGGGGGGAAGAAAAGACATTCTTCTTTTAAGGAGAGGGAAAAGAAAAAAAACAAGGCATTTTGTTTTAGGGAGGGGAAGAAAGCTGTTAGGGAGAGAGAGAGAGTGCGTTCTCTTTTTGACAAGGATGTAATCTTTATTTGAAATAAAAATGGATGGAGTCATAAAAGAGATGATAAAAAGGTTAAAACTTAAATTGGGATCACGATAGAGATATAAAGTTATGCAATCATTATATGAGAGTTACTTATGGAATAATCATTATCTAAGAGTTAGTTATGGAATAATCATTATATAGAAGTTAGTTATGAAATAATCATTAAATGAGAGGTAGTTATGCATGCATTTATTGTATAGTATAATTATTGAAAATGAATTTTAGATTTTGTGTATTAATGACATTATTTATAATGATCATTTTTATAATGACATTATTTATAATGATCATTTTTATAAAATCAGTATAATTTTTACATTTTTTTCTAATATGTATAGAATTCGTGTTTAGACTTTGAATTCATTGTCATTAGTTTGTTGTACGTTTGTGAGATGGTTTTTTGAGAGCTTATGTGTTTCTGAGCTGGTTTTCTGAGAGATTTTCTTGCCATGGAGAGCACTTCTTTTCACATTTTTGTGGGTGGTTTGGAGAGTACTAAAGCTGATAATTTTGATGGAATATTATGTCCTTACTCTGGATTGAAAGTTTTTGCAATCAAACCACAAGATGATGGTGTAGAACATCTTATACCTATCCAATCAACTAGACCTGCTATAGAGGAACCATGTTATATCTTTGATAAATATATAACAAGAGAATACCTTATTATTCCAATAATAGGAGAGTCAAGCAACACTACAGCAAGCACCCCAAAAGAAGTCATTATTGACCTTACAATAGGAGATTCTCCCATAGGTACACCACTTCAGAAGAGTGTGGTCAAATACTTATTGTCTGAGGAATCTCATGCTGGTGTTCTTCATAGATTGTTATTAGCAAGCACATATATTGAGAGAAAGTAGAAGAGATTCCTCAAATATATAATGGTAATATGGCTTTTGAGTTGCCAAATGTACATGATCCTTCAACCTCTCCAATGCAAGGAATGGAGCAAGAACATGATGGCCATTATTGGGTTAAACCTGCGTGAAGATTCATGTGAAGTTTCCTGGGGTTATACGAAAGAGTTCTTGTGGAGGCTTATTTGAGTGCACTTATGCCTTGTGTGGAAGAAGAACTATGAATGGCACACCGAATACAACATCATGGATTGGTGAGCTTATTGTCTTGTCTTAATTTCAGTAAACTTTGATTTATAAGAGTATTTATTAGAACTTTGTATTTTTTCACAAAATAGGAAAGCTCACACAGAAACTTCCTTCTTTGGGCTTAACAATGGATGGATATGGATCACTAGCTTGTTTCTACTGCAAGAACAAACTTGTATATAGAAGAATGTGTAGTGCTATAGTGTACTATTATACCTGCTGATCCACATATGTTGAGATTAATGATACATCAAGGGGAACATTTGCATGAGGTGCAAAGGGGCACATCAAGGCAAGCATTGCAAAAGATAAGAGAACTTGTGCAAGAGGCAGTTTCAAAGGTTGCTACAAGTGGTCCAAGGAAGGTACAAATGGATATCACCAAACAACTCGTATTAGATGCAATTGGCAAGAAGCATACGAAGAAGAATGAATCAAATATTTGCAACATGGAGTTATCACTATTATTAGAACACATGCATCCCCTAATTCAATGTCAAAGATAATGTTCTTTCCATATTGATTTTAATTGTTTGGTAATTCTTGTGAATGAAGGTTTACATGGTTTATTAATTGGTCCAATTCTCTTGTAGATTCAAAAGGATGGTGTGTGCTTCTAGGATTAACAGTTCAATGTAAGGAGTAGAGTCAAGTATCCTAGAATTGAAGAGATAATGTGCTTTTGAGTTCTTCCATGGTAGTCGTTTTCTTGGGCAATCTTTGGATGAGTCAGACCAATGTTATGTGTTTGAAATGTTAACCACAGGACCTACATCAGGTTTAGATCTGGTGAACCATATGCGCCAAACAAGATGCAGGGATTTGAGGAAAGCTTGGGTTTGTTTTGATCACGTTAGAAATGTGCAAGGATGGACAACAATGGCTGCACATGTATATAATCCAAGGTAGAATTTGGCCTTAATAAGTTCTTGAAAAAATTTGATCTTGTTTTAGTACTTTTCCAATTGTCGTATGATGGCATGCAGCCTTCATCAAGAGCTCATGTGACAATTGCAACTTGTGAAATAAAAGAGGACACAATGGCAAAAGTGCTTTTCTGGGAGATGATTAACAATGTTGTGGTCCAAAAAGGCTTCTCCTCCAAGAGAGATTTTTTTGGCTTCATATAGCTGACGAGGTTGGAACCAATTGGAGGGTAGTTATTAGGAGTGTCTATGATAATGGACCAAAGAATATATTGGAAGGTCGTGAGCATTCGTGTCTTTTTCATTGGAAACAAAGCTTGAACATCCATATAGTATAATATGTAGTTAGGAAGAGCAGAAGAGACTATGTCGTAAGTGGTGTTGTGCATTAAGTGAGACAGATTGTTAACCTAATTCTAGGGTTAACAAGAGCTACCACCATTATCTTGCATCAAGGAGTCACGGTAGATATACCAAAGGGTCATACATTCAAGATATGAAGCAATAGTGTCCAAAGCTACAACTTGGATGGCCGCCTGTAATGGTATGACGGAGTATTTATGGTGGCGATTCCCACTTCAAGTGTGTGTGGTAGCAAGGATGAAGTCCTAAGGGATGTACTTCATGGGGATATATTATGAGAGTAGTCATTGTAATTGCATTAGGCCTCTTATGAGCTTAAAGTACCCACCCGGCCGTAGTTCATGGGGATATATTATGAGAGTAGTCATTGTAATTGCATTAGGCCTCTTATGAGCTTAAAGTACCCACCCGGCCGTAGTTTAAGTGAGTGTGAACACTTATGGCCATGTATATAAGTGAATATCTCTCATAATATAGGAGACTCTCCCATTGTGCAATTGAGTCTTGCTCTTGCTAATCTCTCTCCCTGATGCATGCTAGTGAGTGTGTGTGAGTGAAGTGAGGTGAAAGGAGGGACGAGTACCCGTAGTACAATGCGGCGGTGTGACAACGCTTGTGGGAGGCATGGTGGAATTGCTTCTTAAGGAGTTGTAGAGCTTGGAGACCTCAAGGGTTATGAGCTCAACCATTGGAAAGATCCTCGCAACAGTTGCGGTTTACCAGGTAATCTCTTTTTGGATGTGTTTCACAAGGAGGGTTAGGGTGAGCCATAACAGTTGCGGTTTACCAGGTAATCTCTTTTTGGATGTGTTTCACAAGGAGGGTTAGGGTGAGCCATAACATTTTTGGCACCGCTGCTGCCACAGTAGGGAGCCATCCCCTTGGCTTTTTTCATTGTTCTGTCTCTAATCTATGCATAACCGATTGCCCATTATCTTGATTAATGGTTTTCCATGAAAAAGATGTGGATTTGATGGTGATTTGTGTGAGATTTGGTGTAGAATAGCTCTCTTTTTTGTTTTTGAAAAGAATGCTTTTTGCTTAATTTTTAGATTAATTTGTTGTTTTTGTGTTTGTGGTTTTTCATGTTCTTAGGGCTTGCACATAGTTTGTATTAGGCTTAGTTTGCATCCATTTGCATCAAACAATGCATCCATTTGCATCAAACAATGCAATAGAATGTAATTTTTAGTGAATGTTAGCTCTCTTTAGTGTTAAACATAGAACTAAGATCATTAATTTTAGTTTAATTGTGTGTTTGTTGTTGAAATTGTTTGGATTAGAGTGTTAGCAAGCATTAGGAGTAGCTTAATCTCTCAAAAATTTTCTTAAAACCATCTAAAAATCCTTGAATTTGACTAATTTCTCTTAATGGACTGGTTTTTGTCATTACTGGTGATTAATCTTGTTCAAGAGGTAAAAAATAGAAAATGTGTTAATTGGGGTCTAAATTGATCACATGAGTAGTCGAAATTGGTGTTTTTGAGTGTTTTAAAAGCATCTAAATGCATCAAAATACCTATTCACATCAAATTTTTCATCAATTGGAGAAATTTAACTCTCTTTGCTTAATTTTTTCTTAAAAGAGGAGACTATAACTAAGAGTCTAATTCATCTCCTATTTTAGATTAATTTACACAATTTTTGATGCACAAAGATTAGCATTCCCTTTCTCTATCCAATGATTTGCTCAATTGTGTGAATTAATTAGGGATTAGTGGTGGTTAATTAGAGTCCTTGATTAGTATAAAAGATAAAAAGATTAGTGAAAGAATTAATCTTAGATTATTTTTTAATCACTTTTTTACATAACTTATTAAGGCTAATGACATTCAATGAGTAGATGCTCTTGAGTTGTCAATTTGTCCATTTTGGGGGTCATTTATGATGATGAAGGGTGTAAGGGGTGTCATTAAAAGGTTGACTTTTTTATTTCCACTTACCTTTTTGGGAAAATCCCCATATCCCTTTCATTTTAAATTCAAAAAATATTCTCTCCTAAAAAGAAAAAAACGTATTTCCCACTAGAGTTAAAAAAAATCAAATTTAATATTCTGTGAAGTCCAGTTTACGGTGTGAACCATTTTCTGGCAACTTCACGGAACTAGAGTTCACGGAACCTTTTTTTAAAAAAATCGAATGGTTCACGGCGTGAATCATTTTTTGCAACTTCACGGAACTAGATTTCACGGAACCTTTAAAAAAATCAAATTTAATATTTTGTGAAGTCCGGTTTACAGCGTGAACCATTTTCTGCAACTTCACGGAACCTTTAAAAAAATCAAATTTAATATTCCATGAAGTTCGGTTCACGACGTGAACTATTTTCTGCAACTTCATGGAACCTTTTAAAAAAATCAAATTTAATATTCCATGAAGTTCGGTTCACGACGTGAACCATTTTCTGCAACTTCATGGAACCTTTTAAAAAAACGAATTTAATATTCTATGAAGAGTTCACGACGTGAACCGTTTTCTGCAAGTTCATGGAACTAGAGTTCACATAACCTTTAAAAAAATCAAATTTAATATTTCCTAAAGTTCGGTTCACGGCATGAACCATTTTCTGCAACTTCACGGAACTAGAGTTCACGGAACCTTTAAAAAAAATCAAATTTAATATTCTTTGAAGTCCGCGGAGTTCACGACGTGAACCATTTTTTGTAACTTCACGAAACCTTTAAAAAAATTAAATTTAATATTCCGTGAAGTTTGGTTCACGGCGTGAACCATTTTCTATAACTTCACAAAACTAGAGTTTACGAAACCTCTTTTTTAATCAAATTTAATATTCTGTGAAGTCCGTCCGGTTCACAGCGTGAACCATTTTTTGTAACTTCACGAAACCCTTTTTAAAAAAATTCTGTGAAGTCCGATTCATGGCGTGAACCATTTTCTGCAACTTCACGGAACTAGAGTTCACGAAACCTTTTTAAAAAAATTGAATTTAATATTCCATGAAGTCCGGTTCACGACGTGAACCATTTTTTGCAATTTCACGGAACTAGAGTTCACACCCAAAAAATAAATAATTAAAAATCAAAATTTATAAAACTCGTGAAGTCCGTCAGCATGAAAAGGGGTCGGCAAAAAAAAAGGCTTTGGAAAACACCCCTGTTTGGAGGCCCGTATCTCCTAAATCGTAAATCCGATGAAGGCGCTCTAGGACTCATCGGAAAGCTGATATTGAGCTCTTTGACTTTGGACAGTCATTTGAAGTCAAAATAGACCATTTTGGCCTCCAACCAGCAGCCTCAAAATTAGACCCAAAAATCGAGGCAAAAAAACAACCCAAAAACTCCGAAAAATCACAAAAAAAACAGCGCAAAAACGAGGACAAGCCATACATGGGCTACTTTTTGAAGGTCTAAACGACAAAATCACGGATGACTCAGGGAAACAAAGTTGTAGTACTCCAAAAATACTACAACTTCCTCGTACATAGTTTTTCAAAATTCCTTTTGGAACACCCTCAAAAATGTGCTACAAAAATAGGAAAAAATTCTCGAATTGTTTTTTTCCATCTTGAGATAGTGATGGAAAATAAGTTTTAGGACCTCCTCTTCCATCTAGGAAGTTACTAGCATATCTTTTTTTTGAAAAATTATTTCTAAGAGGTCGTTCACGTGCGTATTACGCCTAAGCTATTTAGGGCACATGGACATCTGTTTGATCCAACGAAGAGTACGCCAAGCCTCTTGAGGTTGTCCCTTACCTAACATTCCCGCAAATCCTATAAGTGCCTTTCATGGATGCCCACATCCTAGACATACCGATGACTAGTTTAGGAAGGGGGGTAGCCCAAGGACGCTCAATGAGTCTTCCAACAAGAGTACTCACATAGGGCCTCAGTGACTCATACATAAATACGGCCATACAAATTTCTACAATTATGGGCAAATATGACGGAACAACAGACCCTGTTTAAAAAATTCAAATGTTTGAACAGAGATGTGAAGCCTTTGGAAATCCTAACTGTCCCACCAAGGTACATGCGTTGAACCTATGCTTAGAGGGAAAATCTAGTCGATGGTTCATGACATTGATGCCTACGATCAAGACAAACTTTAAAACCTTGAAATCAGCCTTTATACATGGCTTTTTTACACAAGGTGATCGATGGAGTGCAGCAAAAACAGAACTCTATTCGATTGAGCGTCAACCAAATGAATCTATTAGAGATTTTATCCTTTGGATAAACCTCTTAGACTCACATTGTGAGTCATGGGAAAAATTAAACGATGTTCAATTGATGAAGAGATGTTTCATGATGGGCTTGAAGAATAACAGCTTACACAACTTAATCATTGTATCCAATTCGGAAACATTCGATCAATGTTGTAAAGAAGAAATACATTTAGATGACAACATGCTAGAAGATGATCATGCTATGAGGTGTTCCTCATCTAAACCAAGTGAAGCAATGGCAAAAGAAAGATCGATCTCGGAATTGACATTTCCAGAATTTTATGTAGCCTTGCTTAAAACCTTGCAGCCAACATCTCTAAGAGAGGATGAAAACGTTCAAAACCAGACATCCTTAATGCCTCTACAAGTGAGGAACGAAATGCCTTGTGTTGAGTGCAATCACTACGACCATCCTAATCCTTATTGTGCATACAAGGTGCATGTTCTTCTATACTGCATATATTGTAAAACCTTTGACCATGATACTAAAAAGTGTCCCACTTCATCCACAATTGACTCAAAACCTCCATCTCTCCTATGCACCAAACAGAAACAACCCAAAGGGTAGAAACTGCTCTCAGGAAGTAGTTAATTGAACACTCCAGTGTTTCTATTGTCGTGGACCTCACAAGGTGGCAGACTGCACAATTTGGAATTCTTCCATGCCCATAGTCACTGCACTTACCTCCGATGTGGCATTGTGAACGGACATTGAGACGTACTATGTTTTACGTCATTAATTTAAATATTCTGAGTCATGGGCCGGGCTTGTCGGCACCATATGTTAAGGATGAAGGGATTGGGTGATCGTCGATGAGAGGCGCACCTTGAATATCAGTAGGATAAGGGTTATGGTCCGTCGGCCATGTATGGGTGCCCAAGTGTGAACGGCCAAGTCACCTATAAGAGTCAAATGTAACCCTAAAATCCTCATTCTCATGTGTTGTGAATACAAGAGTGCTCTTGCCTTATCTCCTTGGTTTCCTTCTCCTGCGTGTGTGAGAGAGAGAGAGAGTGAGTGAGAGAGCGATTGAGCACTGTGTAGCGGCACGGCGGCGGCGGGGAGGCGGTAGAGCGGCGACGGCGGCTCCTTCTTCACTGCTGCGACGTGGGAATCCTTCAAGGCGGCAGTTGAGCGGTGAGTGACACACCCTTTGTATTCTGTTTGAGCTTCCTTCCCTGGTTGTATGCTTGCAGCCATTCGTGGCTGCATACGGTGTCCGGCAAGTCCCCAGCTACGACCTGTACGGTAAAAGCGCACATTTTTGGCGCCGCTGCCGGGGAGTTGCCCTGCACCAAGCTCCAGTTTGCAGCTCGGGCTGCTGCGTGAAGTTTAATTTACACTGCAGGAAAGGCGTCTGTGCTGCTGTTGAGGTGTTTCTGTGGTTTTCAATCTCTGTTTCTGCAATTTGTCTTCTGCATTTCTGTTTCTTTTGTTATTTTTCTGCTCCGCGTGTGGGCGTGCATTCTGTTATCTGGTTTTTTGCGTGCGAGGGGAGATTTCTGAATCCCTAGACCTGCGCTGTAGACCTGCGCTGTGTGCGAACTATGTTAAGAAATGTATCTCATGTGGGATAGGCCCCTATTTAATTATTAATGGGTCGGCCATCTCTACCTATGGGATATATAAACAACCCTATGCCCCCATTGTAAAAACAATCTTATTCAACATTGCTATATCAAGTCAAGCGTTCGTCAA
Organism: Cibotium barometz; assembly: GCF_041138505.1. Taxonomy (NCBI): domain Eukaryota; kingdom Viridiplantae; phylum Streptophyta; class Polypodiopsida; order Cyatheales; family Cibotiaceae; genus Cibotium; species Cibotium barometz. The sequence goes on from NC_141092.1 coordinate 3,644,683, forward strand.
CTCTCTATCTCCTTGCGTTTTCTCTCTCTTTCGCTCCCTACCTGCGTTCGTCAACTCTCTGCGCCATCTCTCTCTTTCTCTCTACGTGTGTATGTGTGTGTATTCCGCTGCACCATCTCTCTCTTTCTCTCTACGTGTGTATGTGTGTGTATTCCGCTGCACCAATTCTGACATGGTATCAGAGCAGCAGGCTCTCGACCCTCGAACACAAAGCACGAAGGTGGGCAGTATTGCAGAGAAGGTGCTGTGAGCAGCCGTGAGCAGATAGCCGTTTTTATTGCAGACAGCAAGTGAGCACCAGGCTGCGTTTCTGGGTGCCAGGCTGCGTTTCTGGGTGGCACAAGCTTGCACACCAAAAGCAGCACACGTTTTTTTTTGTTGCAGGTGGCAAAGCAGGGCAGCCAAATATTGGCAGCTGCGTTTTCTTGCAGACAGAGCAAGCAGCAATGCGAGTATCTTGGCGGCTATAACAAGGTAGAAGTCAAGCACTACAGCAAGGTGCAGGCAGCGCAAGGTGTTGAAGGTGGCCACTACAAGGCGGCAGAGAGCGCGGAGGAGAAGAAGCGACACACGTGGCTTGGGCAGCGTTTCATAAAAATGCTACTGCTCTCTGTGCTTGGCAAACTTTGGAGCGAGCAGACTGGGTCGACTGAGAAGAGGTGGACGGAGTTTTCGAGATGGGACTCTCGTGTTCGAGCAAGGACGACAAACTGAATGGCGACAATTATGCGCATTGGAACTTGATCATGAGGCTATGGTTTAGCAGAAAAGGCTTATGGGACATTGTTGATGGCTCGGAGGAACGTCCCCGAAGAGATAGCAATCGGTTCACACGTCTTCAGGAGGAGGAGTTTCTCAAATCTCTTGTGGATTGGGATGCTCACAATGCGAAGGCGATGTCGGCGATTGCAGAATCTCTCACCAAGGAAATTTCCCCTGCCATTCAGACTTTAAAGACTGCCAAGGAAATGTGGTCAAAGCTTGCAGGAATGTTTGATCGAGACTCAACAATGCGAGCAGTAACCCTTCTCGGCCAGTTGTTTTCCATCAAGTTTGAAGCCGGGACCTCTATGCAGTCATTTCTAATGAAGGCAAAGGTTATCCATGATTAGTTATCGGCTATGAATAGTGCGTTAACTAGTACCCAGTTAGCTGCCTTTGTTCTTACAAAGTTGCCTGAGGAGTACGAGATGGTCTCGAGGGCATTACGCTTACAAGTCACGAAGGAAAAGCTGGAATTTGATGATCTCAGCTCTTTTCTCATTGAGGAGGAAGCAGTGCTCATTTCCCAAGGCAAGATTCGAGTTCCAAAGGATGTAGAATCGGCACATGCTGCATCGGAATCCAATAAGAAGTCTAGGAGCCGTTGTTATAAGTGCGGAAAGCGAGGGCATTTGGCTCGGGATTGCAAATCCAAAGCTAAAGCTCAAGGCTCGACGAATGACAAAGGCAAAGGCAAAGCTGACGAGGATGACAGTGACAGTGATTCTACCAGAGATGCTACGGCGTCTGCCGGTGTGGCGAGGACTACACTGGCAAATGCTCCACCATTCTAGCTTGGTAGATGGATGCTACCACGTGCTTTAGCCAGAGAGAGGCATGTGAGTGGCAGAGAGGGGCAGTCTGTGCTCCCGTTTTGATGACTTGGACCCGTGTGTTGGAGTTCAATTTCTGGGTGTTTGGATTCGTGTGTCAGAATTCAAAGCACTAGGCATCTGGCAAGGAACCAACATGGCATATAAAACACTATGGATATGCTGCAGTCATTCATTGTTGTTTTCGGGATTATGGACAGGGTGTGTACCAAAGTTCATTATCTTGTGGAGTTTTTGGACGTGATGTGTTCACTGTTCATGAATGGGGATTCTTGGACGTAGTGTGGTCTACAGTTCAATGTTCTTTGAGGCAATTGGTGCTCAGGATGGCATTTTTGGTGGTGACAAGCTGGTGGTTGCAAATCCGAGGTGTACCTAGTGGTTGGCCACTGCTGGGGTGTCCATGGTAGCTTCTTCATCGACTTGGTATTCCTACTTATGCCCACTATGAGCTACAGAGAGGGTGTTAAGAAATGTATCTCATGTGGGATAGGCCCCTATTTAATTATTAATGGGTCGGCCATCTCTACCTATGGGATATATAAACAACCCTATGCCCCCATTGTAAAAACCATCTTATTCATTGCTATATCAAGTCAAGCGTTCGTCAACTCTCTATCTCCTTGCATTTTCTCTCTCTTTCGCTCCCTACCTGCGTTCGTCAACTCTCTGTGCCATCTCTCTCTTTCTCTCTACATGTGTATGTGTGTGTATTCCGCTGCACCAATTCTGACAAACTGCACCGCGGCCAAGGCTGAAAAACTTATCCCAAACAAAAAAAAAAGGAAAAATTAATTTTGAAAAAAAATAAAAATATAATTTTTTTAAAAGAAAAAAACCAAACGTGTGGAGAGGAAAGATTTTTCATTTGGAGAAATTTTTTTTGAAAAGAAACAACTCCAATTGACCCACGGCCCCGGCCTCGGTCTCGGTCTTTTGATATATATATATATAGGAGAGTGAGCCTCCATAGCTTTCTTTCAAGTGAGAGCTTATGGGAAGTTGTGCCCTATATGTAGCCCACTCCCCAAGGAGTAAAGTGAGCATGTGGGATAAAGCCCTCACCCTTTCCTCCACAAGCAAATAGACTTTCGCCCCTTCCCCCCAAAGGAAACGGATTGTTTTGAGGACTACAGGAGCTCTAGATAGGCGAACACGGTGCTGTAAAGCACACTAGGACCCTTTAAACGATACGCTCGTTTCGAGCTATCACACGTCCTAGTCCAGGTTCGACCATAAGTAAGGGGGTCAAAAACGGATTAAAAACAATCTAAAAACAAGTAAAAACGGGGTGCGAAACACCTAAGAAACCACTTGTGTGAGTTTCAAGGGTAGTTACCAACGCACGTAGGGTACCCACGTCACATGCATCTACGTTCTGGTCGGGTGCTAGAGCCTGAACCACTAGAAAGTGTTTCAGTTTACGCAGACTCACACCATCCCTCCACGTTAGCATCTTGGCCTTCGGCTGGAACCCAAGGGAGTGCAACCCAAGATCCACGAATAGTGGATAGTGACTCGTCCTCTGACTCAGAAGCCATGGAAGGGCACCCTACCAAGAACCCTGAGGAGACAAGCCAAAACATGCCAGGTTGGGCCCCACAACCCAGATCTAGTATGTTTAGTCGTCTAATAGAGACCTTTAGTAGAGCTACACGCTCTGAACATGCGACAAGTGAAGTAAATGAAGAAGGTGGGGTAGTGGATTCGCCATTCACATCTCATGTAGACCCTACCCTCCCAAAGAGTGTCCATGTGGATATTCTACCCACTTCGTTTAATGAGGGCCCTACTGAGCTACCACATTCCGATGCTCTCCCTAAAGTAGAGGTCCCTAGAAGCCAATCCATAAGAAGTGACATTGCGTCCACTTCAAGAGAACCGTTTGGCACACCAAGTCTAGATGGGATATTTCTCAATAAAAATTGGGAATATGATCTACACACAGAGACTCTAACGGACCTATACACGGGTTACACATACCATGTGGGTTGGTTAGAAGTCCTACGATCTACATCTAGCGCCACTAATCTAGAAGAGCAACAACAAATGATATTTGAGGTCATTCATAGAATTATCCAATTTGAGAGGCAAAATAGGGAAGTGAACCTAGTTTCCACTGGCCCTATGAGATTTTTGGATACGGGCAAGGCCAAACAACCAACCCTATCACAATTGAGTGAGTCCCATAGACCCTTCGTATGTTGTTTCGCCTGGAGTCTCAATGCAGGTTGAGCCCATGAGTAGTAACTTTAGCTTTCCAACCTTGGCTCAACTTTCCATTCAGGAATCCACAATGCCTACCCCAAGATGAGCATAGCGAAAAATGCACCTGTTACCACTGTAGTTAGTACGACACCGCTACCTAGTGGAACAGTACCAAAAGGATGCAAGACAAATTATAGTTCAGGAGCGAAGATTAAAAGAAATAGATTTTAAAAAAAAAAGCCTACAATAAATGGCAATGCAAGTCTATGATGTGCTTTAATGTTGGCCTATCGCCTTATTGATACTTGGTAGGCGAGGAGTATTCTACTCCACACCGATGCCTTGGTTGGTAGGGGGTAGCCTTGCCTAAAGTGAGCTAATAGATTCCTGGCTAATGCCTTGTGTTAAACATGGTACCAGGATCGATGTTAGTTTTGCCTTAGGAAGGTCGCCATTGTGTGTAAAAATTGTCACGTGCATTAAAAAAAAAATTAAAGGCAAAAGGCTCCTGTAACTCTGATGTTTCTTGTGTCCCTAGGCTTGTGGTATTAACTTGTTCTTAGAGTAGACACAGTGTGGTCATCTGTTTATTTATTAAGCTTGGTTATTTTCCTTGACTTAGGCCAGTTATAAACCTTGATTAACCTTTGACACCTTGCCAACTATTGATTTACTTTCCATAATTTTAAACTCCTGTTAATTTGCTACACTAGCTCATTCATGTGACCATTAAACTAAGTTCTCATAGCAACATCCATTGTGGTCTAACATGCTTGAATTTATACACTTTATATCTTTTGAATTCCAGCATACTTTCACTCTACTTCCCTGTTTTGCAGACGGTCCACCACAACAACCCTATCGAGCTTACCATACCATAGCTTCCGAGGACGGAATCTCCATCAGGAAGGGGGGCATGTTAACCTATGTGACGGACATTGAGACGTACTATGTTTTACGTCATTAATTTAAATATTCTGAGTCATGGGCCGGGCTTGTCGGCACCATATGTTAAGGATGAAGGGATTGGGTGATCGTCGATGAGAGGCGCACCTTGAATATCAGTAGGATAAGGGTTATGGTCCGTCGGCCATGTATGGGCGCCCAAGTGTGAACGGCCAAGTCACCTATAAGAGTCAAATGTAACCCTAAAATCCTCATTCTCATGTGTTGTGAATACAAGAGTGCTCTTGCCTTATCTCCTTGGTTTCCTTCTCCTGCGTGTGTGAGAGAGAGAGAGAGTGAGTGAGAGAGCGATCGAGCACTGTGTAGCGGCACGGCGGCGGAGAGGCGGTAGAGCGGCGAGACGGCGGCTCCTTCTTCACTGCTGCGACGCGGGAATCCTTCAAGGCGGCAGTTGAGCGGTGAGTGACACACCCTTTGCATTCTATTTGAGCTTCCTTCCCTGGCTGTATGCTTGCAGCCATTCGTGGCTGCATACGGTGTCCGACAAGTCCCCAGCTCTACGACCTGTGTGGCAAAAGCGCACACATTGATTACATGTTCCAAGATTGTCCAAGACGAGTTACTTCAATGCAACTTGTCTCACAAAATACAACTCTTAACATCTTAAGTGTACAAAATGAAAATATGTCCACATTACCCTTGAATGTGCTTACACGTTTACAAGCCAAGGCATGAAAAACAGTCAAAAGGAACGCGAAAGACAATTCCTCAACATGGGTAGAAGAACATGTTTTAAAACAAAACCCAAAATAGAAAACAAAACCTTCTAAAACCATGAAAAATAAGAAACAATAAACTATCAAAACCAAGGTTGAATTAAAAGACAGGGAAAAGGAGCCTGTAGAGGACATAAACCCAAAAGGGGACATTAACACAAAAGAGCCAAAAGCTATACATGATGCAGAAGCATCAACATCAAAAGCCACCACAAAAAACAAGCCTCAAGGTATCTCAACCACCGTTGGTTTGCTTTGCAGCAATGCGTTTCTTCGAGCTAGATACCATTTTTGTTTCCGCCATTGCTTGATGCGCTGATTACTAGTTCGAATTCACGCCACGGTACCTTCTGTACTTGATGTCTCCTCCATTGTGACTCCCCATCCATGGTTTGCCAATCAACCATGCAGATAGAAGTCGTAGGGATGTTTCCAAATTCCAAATATTGGGTTCCTTTAGGCTGCATCACATCAATTGTAGCTAACACATGCATCCAATTCTCAAAGAAATCCGGGGGAGGTAGTGATGCATACATCTTCATATCCTCCTCATCTTTGGTTTCCATCTCTGTGGGCTGGCATATCTGTAGGGATGTGGTTTACTCCGTGTGACCGAGTCGTTACCAAACAATTACCCTTCCATGGGGTGTGCCTTCCATGCTTTTAGATCAATCTTTAATGTTTGTGAGTCTCTGCATACATATACATGATCCAAAGCCCAATCATGCACCAATTTGGATTCCCTCATGAAAGGTCATCCCAATATTATGTCATATGTATCAGGTTGGCATAGGAAGTCCATGACCACAAATGTATGACGATATTGAAACGTAAAGAGTCTGAACTTCACATTTTCCAAGAGCCCAATGGGTCTTGAAGATGTTCCATCAGCCATCTTAACGATTAGATTTGCTTTTTTTAGATTCGGCTTATCCCAATTTTCCTAGCAATGTTTGGTAATGATGCTTACATCTGCCCCACCATCCAGGATGGCTAATGCCTGGTATCCATTATGCTGAATCGGAATGGTAGCATTTGTATCATCACTCTCATAGTAGCGTCCCAGTTGGTTAACTAGTATCTTAACCACTCGCGTTTCCTTTGTATGCCTCAAGGGTCTTTCTACCAAGGGTGGCAGAGCCTCATCCATATTCTCCGCTGGCCTTAGACCTCCTTTGACTCATTCTTCTACATATGTCCATAGGGTGGGTGAATTGCGTAATAACTAACCCAAGGGCATCTGGATAGGTGTGGATAACACAACTTCTAGGCTTTCTATATCCCTGGGTTCCTTAGATATAGAGTGTTCTTCCCATCGAGGTGTCTCGTATTCTTCCACGGGGAAAGAATGAATGGATCCCCCCAACTCATTTTCCTCGAACATTCTAGTCATTATGTTTGTTTGGGAGTCTGCTTCAGTTTCTTCCAGAAATCAAGGTGGGTAGGTTCAAGGCCCTATTGCGGGGTGGTACATCCAATGGATAGATGGTATCCCTTACTCGGCTGGCCCTAGGCTTAGTTTTATAAATTTGTTGGTATTTTTCAACAAGGGCCTTGGCATCTTCTAACTTCCTTATTTCTTCGTCAGCATTAGGATATTCACCAACCCCCTTTGGGGTTGCCAGTTGTTCTCCTTATTTTCCCCGGTCTAACCCTTCCAGATTGATCCCTTGACCCCTCTCTTCCTTTGATTGTGTGGATCCGGTATCAATTGTGTCTTCTTCGGATCCATCTAGGATTGTAACCCGTGTCTCCCCCTTTCCTAATTTCTTCACTCTTCTCCTGCGCGATCAGATTTGGAAATAGTAGCATCCGTCCGGTTCCTCCCTTTGTCACCAAACTGAGCTTGAGCTCATGTTAGGACATTGAGCGGTGTGATCTTCCCAAACTATTCACTAATGGTACGAATGGTGGCTTGATTAGCAGTAGAAGCTGGACCACTCGCTCGGTAGGGACAATCTTTGATCAGATGATCAATTCCACACTTAGTGCAAGTGAGCCACTGGCAAGTCATTGGGTGTGGTCACCACTTGGTGGTGGTGGCAAGGGCAAAGCATCTTGTACCCAGAACATCCCCTTAGGTAAGTAAGAAAGTTTGGGTTGTACAACAGTGGCAGTGGTTTTGTGGATGTATGGATGTGGATGTGTATGTGGAAGAATGGATGTGAATGTGTATGTGGAAGAATGAATGTGGATGTGGATGTGTATCTTCGTATTCGATTGCTAATTTGCAACATGCATCAAGGGTAGCTGGCCGGGCTAGTACCAAGTAATTATACATTTTATGGTCCCTAACCCCTCTCCTGAAATAAGGCAACAATTGATCGTCTGTCAATATTTCCCGAATTTTGCATCTTGAATTCAAGTGTTTCAGGCGAGAAACATAGTCTCTCATAGACTCTTCCTTCTGTTTGATGTTATGTAGTTGGGCCACAGGGCTCCACCTATCACCACTACGTGCAAAGCTGGGCACAAAATTATTTTTTAACCTGGTGAAGTTAACCTTGTCCTCGAGCTTAAGGGTTCTAAACCACTAATGAGCTTTTCCTTCTAAGGTCAACGAAAAGGCATGTATCATGGTCACATCACTGACTGGTCTGCAGGTTTCACATGTAGATTCAAAAAACGTTACATGCTATAGATAGGATCTCCATCCCCAAAGAATTTTTGGACAAGTTTTGAGATGATATGGGGTTTCATCTGGGAAAGTTGAGGTTCTAAAGTAGAACCCAACTCCCTGACCATCCTCCTGAGTCCTACCCATCTCAGAAGCAATATTTAACAAGTCTGTCCTTGTGGCTCCATTAAGGTCCATGGTTGGATCATTTCTAGGTCTCTGGGGAGTTCCCCCCCCTCTGAAAGATCCCTGTCCCCTCCACGCAACAAATTCCGAGGGTGCTAGCAGCGGAAGTAGCACTTCTTGCGTAGGGCAGAGTCTCTCACTTGGGGCCTCGCCCCACGGATATCCGAACAAGAGACTAATCCCTCAGTTCTTCCAAAACCGAACCCGAAAAAACTTCCCTCACCCCCACCAACAGACATAGGCGATTCCTCCAGGATAATTTTATTCTAACGTAGTCAAGGTCATCACTAACAAACTAATCCGACTGAACCTGTAAGTCTCATGGTCAGACCAAGGAAAAGACTTGCACTTGGATCATAGAGTCCAACGCTTTTTTCCTCATCATCAAGAGGCACAGCCATTGATTCTTTTCCATAGAACAAGGGTTATCTGAGATTTTCTTCAACTATCGTAACTTAACATAATTGAGTCTCATTTTAGGGATCCATCACTCCAGCCTAACCCCATCCAATCCCATGGGTTAGCCAACCGCCCAACCACTGTAGTGATAGGATCAATTTAGAAATTTGGTTATGTTTTGTCATGGGTACCAGGGAAAAAAGAGTTCCCAAGCCCCCTAGCCGGCGCTTCAAGGCAAACTTCAAGATAGTCACACCACTTACACACCCAATATGAAATTGCCTATTTCACAGATTCAACTATCTTTAAAACAATCTTTTAATGAAACCATAGTATCACTGATCATAATCCTCCAAAATATTCAGTTGAATTCTAATTTCCAATCATTCCTTCATTGGTGTACCTATGGCATCATTGGCAACCAGAACGCTCACCACATGTCCACTCAAGGGCCTTTTCAATAGTTCCTAGCTCGCAATACCCGAAAATAAATTCACTTATAAAAATCTAGATGGACTCTCCTTTGAAGATTAGCAAGATCAACCAACAGATCCATATAAAAGAGTCATGGACTCATCCGTTGTGCAGACCAGCAAGGACAATCAACTAGATCCATACTCAAGTTCAGAAAACAACTCTAACTCCTTGTTTTATTTTCTTCCTCAACGCACATGTGGGTATCTTCAGCGATCGAGAGCTCGAGCACCGTATGGTCAGCACCCTCTAGGCTCCTTCGAAGGTCACCTAGTGCTTCACTCATAGGCCGCTTCCTTGGTCCCTCATCCACCGTACCAAAAGCTCACCATTTAAATCGAGCCGAGGAGGCTGGTCTCGGTCGACCTTGCTACGCAAGACATCCTCCGTTGACTCTCCTCTTTCTACATTGTTCCATATCATTTCTCGTTATTCTACATTCTTCTACATCAATTCACATTGCTTATTCCACATCTAGTCATATGTATTCCACATCCAGTCATATGTATTCCCATCATCTTCATCCATTCTCATCTAATCACATCTCATCACATCTACCCTATCCACATCACCACATCACATCACATCACATCCATTCACATCACATCTCATCCATTCACATCTACCACCTAGATCCACATCACATCACATTCATCCACCTTACATCTCATCCATCCATTCACATTACATCACATTCATTTATATTCATTCAGATCCTTATCTCATCACATCACATCCATCCACATCACATCACATCTCATCCATTCATGTCTCACATCACATCATACTCACATCCATTCACATCTCATCATATCATATTCACATCCATTTAGATATCATCACATCACATTCACATCCATTCACATCACATCTCATCCATTCACATCTCATCACATCCACTCGCATCCATCACACCCATCACACACATTCACATCCATCACATTCATTGCATCCACATCACATCACATTCATTCCACCCACATTACATCACATCCACATCTCATTCTCATCCAATTACATCACATCACATCCTTTCACATATCATCACATCTCAATCTCATCTCATCACATTCACATCCACATCCATTTACATCACATCACATCCCATCCACATCCTCATCCATTTACATCACATCACATCCTTTCACATATCATCACATCTCAATCTCATCTCATCACATTCACATCCACATCCATTTACATCACATCACATCCCATCCACATCTCTTCACATCCACATCCACATCCATTTACATCACATCACATCCCACCCACATCTCATCACATCCTATCACATCGCATTTACATCTTATCACATCCACTCACATCCACTCACATCGCATTCACATCTTATCACATTGTATTCACATCTTATCACATTTAGTAATATTTTCTACTTTCGATACAGATGATGAAACTTTTCTAAATTTCTACCAATTGCTTGGCCTAGTTAAAGGTACTTTTTCTCGATAGATATTTTCATATTCTTTCTCAAATTTCTCAAGTGAAATATATTCAATATTCTTCTTTGAGTAACAGATTCATGGGATTTACAAAAATCAATTCTACCCATATTTTCTAATAAAATTAATAATGCTCAAAATTTCACTTTTGATAAATACTCATAATTTGAATTATGCTAAAAATTCCTCTTTTACCATTTAATTTCTTGGATCTCAATTATCATGGGAATTTCTCTTTTTATATAATAATAAAATTATCAAAATTTTCTCTTTTTCCATTTAATTACTTGATTCTCAATTATCATGGGAATTCCTCTTTTTGCATAAAAATAAATTTACCAAAAATTTCTCTTTTTTTATTTAATTACTTGATTCTCAAATATCATGAAAATTTCTCTTTTTAAAAAAAATAATTATTTATTGATAAATAGTTTTCCATGAATATGATAAAAATCATTCTTTTAGCATAAGATGTCCAATCCTAGAATATGGTAGGAAGTCCTCTTTTAGCATTATGCATAAAAATAAGATATGTATTAATTTTTAAAAAATTTACCATAGCTTCGCTGCTATTACATATAATTTTTAATTTTTCTAAAAAAGAATAAGACTTTGTAATATAATTATGATAGAACTATCCTTAAACTTAAATCCAAATTATGGAATAAAATCATAAACTTATCATAATTTTATTAATATAAAAGCATAAAAATACTATTTTCTTAACCTCTAGCTTAACAAGCTTAAAGTTTGGTTTTGAATTAAGAATTTATCAATGAGAAGCATTCTTTTTCTAAAGAATTAGCCATAAGAATGACTATTCTTTTGGGAGAGAGAGATATACATAAAACGCATTCAAAATAAGCATAAAGATTAACTTTTTCGTGATTAATCATTAAAGTTCTTAGAGAAAGCTTGATTTGCATTAAAAACAACTAATTAGAAACTTCTCAAGCTTGAGAGGGGTTGAGAAGTGAATATCACATTTAGTGATATTTTCTACTTTCGATACCGATGATGGGACTTTTCTAAATTTCTACCAATTGCTTAGCTTAGTTAAAGGTACTTTTTCTCGATAGATATTTTCATATTCTTTCTCAAATTTCTCAAGTAAAATATATTCAATATTCGTCTTTTGAGTAAAAGATTCATGGGATTTACAAAAATAAATTCTACCCATATTTTTTAATAAAATTAATAATGCTCACAATTTTACTTTTGATAAATACTCATAATTTTAATTATGCTAAAAATTTCTCTTTTACCATTTAATTTCTTGGATCTCAATTATCATGGAAATTTCTCTTTTTATATAATAATAAAATTATCAAAATTTTCTCTTTTTCTATTTAATTACTTGATTTTCAATTATCATGAGAATTCCTCTTTTTGCATAAAAATAAATTTACCAAAAATTTCTCTTTTTTCATTTAATTACTTGATTCTCAAATATCATGAAAATTTCTCTTTTTTTTAATTAATTATTTATGCATAAACACTAAAATTTTATTTCCCATGAATATGATGAAAATCATTCTTTTAGCATAGGATGTCCAATCCTTGAATATGGTAGGAAGTCCTCTTTTAGCATTATACATAAAAATAAGATATGTGTTAATTTCTAAAAAATTTACAATAGCTTCGCTGATATTAGAGATAATTTTTAATTTTTCTAGAAAACAATAAGACTTTGTATTACAATTATGATAGAAGAACTATCCTTAAACTTAAATCCAAATTATGAAATTAAATCATAAATTTACCATAATTTTATTAACATAAAAGAATAAAAATACTATTTTCTTAACCTCTAGCTTAACAAGCTTAGAGTTTGGTTTTGAATTAAGAATTTATCAATGAGAAGCATTCTTTTTCTAAAGAATTAGCCATAGGAATGACTATTCTTTTGGGGGAGAGAGATATACATAAAAAGCATTCGAAATAAGCATAAAGATTAACTTTTTTGTGATTAATCATTAAATTTTTTAGAGAAAGCTTGATTTGCATTAAAAATAACTAATTAGAAACTTCTCAAGCTTGAGAGGGGTTGAGAAGTGAAATCATTTGAGAATATTAACAAAAACCATGAAATTCCTTCTTACCTCTAGGTTTGGCTTGCTTTTTTATCTAGAACTGAAGTCCCCCAACCAATCAATTGGTTTAGTGAGTTGAGAAGAAAGCTCCAAGAGTTGTTGAAGAGAGAGAGAGAAGCTCCAAGCTCTCCAAAAATAGAGGATTTTTAAGGGATATTAGAAAAATTATTATTTTAATGTAATACTAGCATGGTATAGTTCATAAATTTTTTTACAACCAGTTTAGCTCCCTTTTTTATTTGGTTTGATCCAAGAGAGAGGAGAGATAAAAATATCACAATTTTTTTGAATTAAAAACCCTTCCACATGTGTGAAATAGGCGTCTACCTCAAGAGTCCCCCTCTCCTTATTTACCAAAGTGTCAAAAATGCATCATTTTTTTAAAATATCTCATTTTTTTAGTAATATCTCATAGTTTTTAACTAATAAACCTTCTACTCAGTCAACTCTTCATCTTATGTGAGCATTTACTCATTTTTGGGTATTTTCTTTTATTCTTTGGATTTATCTCATCCCAACACTTGGATTAATCCTATTGGCCCATAGGAACCTTAATTGGACCATAATCTAAAATTTTCTGAAAATGTAAACCCTTAGGCTAAGGTCCTTTATACACATTTTCAATTAATTCCAAATGCACCTTGGAAAGTTCATTTTGAATTTCTGTTTCAGGGGAATCCATTTTAGACAACACTAGGAGGATTTTTATACGATATCTTAATTTTGGATTATCTCTCTCTAGGCCAAAATAGGGTAAAACAAGATCTTTCTTTTATTTCAAAGAGGGGAATAATTACAAGAACAGAAGGGGAGGTTCTTACACCTTTACACCTCAAAAGCTGGAGGGAGGAATCTTACACCCCCTTCCTAGACCTCGTCCCCTACCCATATTGGCTCTTCTTGGTATCTCAGGCTCGTAGACTCGTCTGATTGTGGTATCCTAGTGGGATTCCCCAATAGTAGCTTCTGTGCATCTTTGTGTAATTAAGAGCTCCATATCTTGTAAGAATGTAGGGTGATTGATCATTAGCTCTATGTCATTCTTGGTATAGAGCTGGTCCTCAACTTCTAAAGCCAAGTTGGCTATGTTACCCTCTTCTTCTTTGGTTCTAACCCCTTCCTCCATTCTGGATTCCTCATTGATGGGTTTCAAGTTTCGGAATATCCCCATCACCTCTTCCTGTAGTAATTTCACATTCCTTTCCTTGTGATTGGAGATGGTTAACATTATCTGTCTCTTTTCTCCTTTCAGATTCCTTTCCTCATGATTGGAGATGGTTAACATTATCGGTCTCCTTTCTCTCAACTCTTATTCTACGAGTATCAAGCTCTTGTTTTCTTAAACTCAATTCTCGGAGTTGTCGTTCCACCTCACTTTGTTGGAAGTCCAATTCCATTTCCTTGGTGGTGGGAAAGAATATTTGACCCATCCTAACTGCACTTTCCATATCTCGTCTAATCCGAGGGGTGCCAGTATTTGATAACCTAGAATTCAACGTCTGGAATGGCCCTTCTTGCCTTGGACCAAGTCTAGCGTGCGCTAGTTGATAGACCCATACCCGCAGATTATGCTTCTTCATCATGACTGGTTTGGAGACCAAAAAATCCCCGGGCTATATCAATGATCCCACTGGACTTAGTTGGAGAGTGTGGTTTGTCACCTTCCCCAAACCCAGTGTATCATCTCAGCCCTTCTTCCATGGACTCCTCACTACTAGTTTCTGCGGTGGTCAGGTTTCTCAAGACACTTAAGTGTGTGCTTGCAGACTGTCCCGAGTCCACACTTATTTGATAGGAAGTTCCTGGATGATTTGATGCACTATCGTCAGGCGTAAGATCGTCTCCGATGAGTTTTCCAGATCTTAAGTGCATGTATGTATGATTTGATAAGATAGTATCTAACCCAATTGATTCAATTCCTGGTTCTGTCGCTCTATTCAGGAGGTGTGAATTAATAGAGAATATTTCATACCGTGAAATAGTAGGACTTAGCTCACATCGTGAAACTGCAGAACAAATGGTTCACGTCGTGAAACAAAAAGTGTTTCATGCCGTGAACCACTTTGGAAGTGTTTCACATCGTGAACTACTCAAAAGAGTGTTTCACGTTGTGAAAGTCTACTGCACTTTCACGTGATCTAATTTTTCTCCTTAAGATTAAATTCCTTCTTTATCCGACCCTCACAGCCTTAGTTTTGTCAATTCTTTGGTTTTGGTCTTCTTCTGAAACAGTAGGATTAAGTTCACGTCGTGAAACAAAAAGTATTTTACGTCATGAACTACTTCGAAAGTGTTTCACGTCGTGAACTACTTCGAAAATGGTTCACGTCGTGAAAGTCTACTGCACTTTCACGTGATCCAATTTTTGGCAGACTGAATCGTGTTGTCAGAGGTGTCAAGATAAGGGTTTCTATTTTTGGAATGTAATCTCGTGATTTTCGGCTAAAATCTCAGAACTGATTTCGTGAGTGACTCACGGCGTGAAATTGCAGGAAAATGATTCATGTCGTAAACAACTTCTTGCACTTTCACGTGAAGTTTTTTGCGTTGGTAATTTGTAGTCTTGGGTACATAATACTTATCCAATTGATGAAAATTAGATTGTGCCAATGCTAGGGAATGAAATGCAAGTTCCTGGCTCAATCAATAGTCCCTTATGTTTTTGATTTTGTTGAATTTTTGAAAAAAGAAGAAAACAACACACAACCTGCTTCTTCACGTTGGTGTTTTTTATGGTGTTAACATCAAACTTATCAAGAATAACCAATGAATTCTTTCCTAAACTACTTTCCACAACATTCACAGCATCAAAACTATAATTTTTTTTCTCAACCATCACACACACCTTATCCTTCCATTTTCCACACAATGCATTACCAAAATGCAAAGGCAACAATGAATACTATGTAATGGGAGCTGAAACTCAAAGAGTATGGAAGAAACAAAGGTGTTTCCTCTGCAGCAGCGGTGCTAAAAATGTTATGCTAAACCACACCTCCAAGAGGGAACTCTACACATTCACCTAATGGATGAGCAATGAAACACAACCGTCATGGGGTACTTACTAATGCTTCGAGCTCATGTCTCTTGAAGCCTCCAATCTCGCATGTATGCTCCAAACTCCAAGCTCCTCCTGCTCACTATCACCGTGGAGTTGCTCACACCATCACATAGGCCAATCACACTCTCTCATACAAGAATAAACACACAAGTATGAGAGAGGCACAATACTAGAATGCTCTCACTCCTCACTCTCTCACAAGTACAAAAAGGAAGAGCTCTCAATAGCACAAAGGGGATTGTGTCCTTTCATCATGAGAAAATACCTTATATACAATTGGCCCTTATTTACACTTGGGTGCCCAAAACTTACTAACTAGGCCTTGGGTGGCCAATGTCTCATAATGTATAACCTTTATAGTGCCTTTACATAACACTTATTAATGTCCTCAATTGAGGATCACGGTATTAATCCAAATGGGATTAACATGAATCCATGCAAACAGTCACCTTGAACACTCCTACAAGCAATGTAAAATTGCTATATGGGAGGAAGAGACCTTGTAGGAGCTAGAACTTCCAACATATCTTACTGAAAAGATCCTAAGGATTTTGTTTGGATTGGAAATTTCAAATAAAATCACCACAGCTCAAGCATAGCTTTATCCAACACGAGAACACAATCTTATAACCCTCGAGCTATGGGATTTACTAGGTCAACCAACACTCACAGCAGCACATCCAGAAAGAATAAATTTTACACAAGACTTGAATATGTCATGTTTGGGGTACTTTGAACATTCAATGTATATTGAAACTAACCCCCTTACTTGTAAGTTTTTTGTGGTTGAGTATGTGTTGGAAGCAGATTTGATCTTGGGACATAAATTGACTATTGTTGCCTAAGCACCACTGTGCTTTGCTAAAGCGATAGAGTCATCATGATGGTCAACGTGATAAAAAGTTGACAATACCATAGTACAAGGAAGAGGACCCAACTTTAATGGATATCTATGATGCTGAACGCAAAAGGATACAAGCCTCTTCCACAAAAGCCCCTCTACACAATGACCTACTATCTGCATCAACAACGACCGACTCAGATAACGCATCTACTCCTTCAACCCCATCCTCACCTACAAAGTTCGATGCCAAAATATTGCAATCAACATCTATTCCCGAAGAATTTTCCACAGCCCAACCATCTATCTCTAACAAGGAACTTAAAGGGAAGGCCCCGAAGCCTATGCATCTTCATCGATAAACCTCACCAAAAGAGACAACCACATGCTCAAAGGCCTCGTCATCAATAACCACTCCACAAGAGACTCTAGCCTCATCATCGTTAACAATGCCCATGAGTCTCAACCTGCAGCCTCAACGAGCTAACCAAAGTCAAGGAGGGGCCCAAACCTTCCACATTAACCCAAAAGAAAACTCCCCCAAGACAACCACAATCACAGTATCTTAGTAGTATTAAGATGTGGATGGAGAAGCAATTACTTGTAACTCAAGGCTACTATGAAGGTGCTAATCGAATTTGGGTGCCTCGACAGTCAAAGCCTCTTCCTCAACGCAGCACTCGGAGGCCAAGGAAAAAGAAAAGTATGCTCCAACACAGTCCACCAAAGCCTATGCGAGTTTCTCAAAAAAACTCTACCAAGTCATCAAGTGTGGGTACCAAAAACACTGCTGCAAGCACAAGGATACTACCAAAGAAATACCAAAGCTTGGGTCCCCAAGCGCATCACAAAGTCCCCTAAGCTTGCACAAAGAAGAATGCCTCAGCACTAAGCACATTGGCCAGTTTATAATGTTCATCAAAGATGGGTGCCTGTACATGTGCTTCAACAACAAGGATACTATGATGGTAATTCCATCATATGGTTGCCAAAATCGAACAATGTAAAGAAAACCTCACCACCAACATCAACCCTAACAGCTTCACCTAGAGGGAGAGAGAGAGAGGGAGGGATGGTGAGAGAAAGAGAGAGAGACAAAGGGTGGGAGAATGAAAGGGAGGGAAGAGGGTAGGAGAAGGAGAGAGAGAGAGGACAGTGTGGGGTGGACGGTAGTGGGACAAGGAAGGAGAGAGAGAGAGAGAGAGAAGAGAATGGGAGAAGGAGAGAAGGGAGGGTGGGAGAGCAAAAGGGAGGGGGAGAGAGGGGAGAGAGGGAGGGAGAGAGGATGGAAGGAGAGAGAGGGAGGGTGGGAGAGAGAAAGGAAGGGAGAGAGAAGAGAGGGAGGGTGGGAGAGATGAGAAAGAGGAAGGGTGAGAGAGTGAAAGGAAGGGAAGAGAAAAGAGGAGAGAAGAGGGTGGAAGAAGGAGAGAGAGGGTAGTGTGGGCTGGGCGGTGGTAGAGAGAGAGAGAGAGGGAACAAAGTGGGAGAAGGAGAGAAGGGAGGATGGGAGAGCGAAAGGGAGGGAGAGACAGGAGAGAGAGGAAAGGTGGGTGGGAAGGAGAGAGAGGGAGGGTGGGAGAGAGAAAGGAAGGGAGAGGGGAGAGAGAGGGAGGGTGGGAGAGATGAGAGAGAGGGAGAGTGGGAGAAGGAGAGGGAGAGGGAGGGTGGGTGACTAGGAGAGAGAACGGAAGGGAGAGAGGAGAGAGATGAAGAGTGGGAGAGTGAAAGGGAAGGAAGAGAGAGGAGGAGGGAAGAAGGGAGAGAAGCACAGAGAGAGTAGTATGGGTTGCGGTTGGTGGGACAAGGAGAGAGAGAGAGGGAGGGAAGAGGGTGGAGAGGAGAGGGAGGGAGGGTAGGTTGGGCTGGGCGATGATGGTGATGACAATAGTTAGAGAGAGAGTTCAAGTAGAGAGAGAGGAAAGCCAAGAAAAGCTCCCTCAAAAATCACACTCGCTTATAACATGTGCTTCCAAGATGTGTAAACATCTCAAACCAAACACAATCTATTTTTTATTGAATTATGTTTTCCCATGGGATGAACTTTTTGTCGATTGAAAGATCAAACGAAGACGGAATTAGGCATCCTATAGCTTGAAATATAGCTCTTGGATAGTTCTATCAAGCTATATAAACACCTCCTAATTAGCCAAATTAAGGTTTTATGTTTTTATAGGGTACTACTTTTGCAAGTTGGACATGCAATTGATATCAAAATCAAGAGTTTGACGGCTCTAGACATAGCCCTTAGAGAGTACTATAAGGCTATGCAAACACCCACAAAACAACTCCAACCATTTTTGACTGAATTAGAGTTTTATGATTTTATAGAATACAGTCAAAGTATCCCAAAATTGACATAGTGCACCCAATTGCATTTGCCAATGCATCAAAAGTGTTATTCGGCAATCCTAAGCATGTATTTGCCAATGTTCCAACGCATCAAAAGTGTTATTCGGCAATCCTAGGCATGTATTTGAGCTTCCCAAACTTAATCCATAAGCATCATACATGTAGTTTACAAAAACTATGGCATACTCTCCTCCGTATTTGCAACCAAATCTCAAATCAAAGAGTGTATCCAATGTATCCACCAATATCAAGTGTCAACCCATGCATCAATTGTTTATCAATTGCCTTTGCCAAATACCAAGAATGATATGTTAAAGAAGCGCTCTTGTTTGTTGATCTTCCAGCCAAGCCTTCTCAATTCCTTACCAAAGTTTAGAGTCCAATGGCAAGGGTTGAGACCATGTCTTCACACCATGTACCTAATCCTTCATCTATCCACTTTTCCAAGAGACAATCACGAATAAATAAACTTAAGACACATTCCCCTTTGGCCTTTCCTCCTAATGCAGAAGGTACCCTTTCCATATTACTAACTAGCTTGGAATGAAAATAGCTTTACAATACCAAGAATGCACCAATTGTTCATCAATTGCATTTTCTAAATACCAAGATGATATGTCAAAGAAATGCTATTGCTTGTCAATCTCTCAGCCAAGCCTTCTCACTCCCTTATCAAAGTTTAGTGTCCGATGGCAACGGTTGGGGCCATGTCTTCACACCATGTACCTAATCTTCCATCTATCTGCTTTTCCAAAGCAATCACGGATAGGCGGATTCAAGACGCACTCCCTTTCGGCCCCTCCTCCTATAGCCGAAGGTACCTTTTCCACACTGGTGGTAACTCGCTTGGAATGAAAATAGCTTTGCAATACCTCAATATACCATATCAATACATGTACCACAAACAAGTCATACAGTACCTTAACAGCCCATGCATATCCTACACAGAATGCAGGTAAATCACTGGCTCTACATGTTTTTAGACTCCAGCATGTTCCTTCTGACTATGGATGAGCAGTTGCAAGTTGCACACCTCATGCAGCCAGCTGCAGGGTATCAGGTCTCCAAGCTGGTGGGGCAAGAAGAAGGTTGATGTAGAAATGAAGGCCATCTTTGCTTTTTTTTTAAAAAATCAGACAAAAGGTTGCATCTATCCGTGGCCAGGGTTCACCTATGGTAGCCATGGTAAGGTAGGATTCTCTGGCCAAGGAGGGAGGCTGTCAAAACATCAGGCGATGGTGGATCAGTTTCTGAGACAATTGACTGCTAATCCAACTAGCCACTGTCCACAGCAAAAGAACCTCCCTGCTCTGCTCCTTGTTCTTTTACAGAGAATGGGCACCTCGCAGGGTATCAATGGAGCCATCTGGTGCATGAATGCGAGTCTTCCATAGCTAACTTCGCAGTAACCAAGCCAGCAAGAACCCGCCAAGCTTCGCGACTGGTCCGATTGTGTCGCATGCGGCATCGCCACATTACATGATTCTAGTTTTGCTGCTCCACTGTCGATGCTGGTGAGGTTACTTCTTCACAGAAAAAAAAAATCATGTTGCCGCACCAAGAAAATCAACAAACCCCTAAGAAGCCCCTAATCAAGATCAAGAAATCCCTAATCACCATCAAGAAATCCCTAATCAAGATCCAGAAACCCCTAAGCCTTCATACCATTCGCGGGGCGGGTAAAATCCTAGCCATTCCGGGGGCTTCATTTTTGCTCAAGGTCATCATCGCCGCCGCCGACCGACTCCACGTCGTTACTGTTACTGCCGGATGACTTCAAGGAATTATTGCCCACTCTCTCTCTGTATAGTTCCGGTGCACACGAAATTGTGCGTGCAAAAAGCAGTGGCAAAAAGGTAAAAAGATAACAGGTTACAAGCCAGAAAGAAGTGGGAGTTTGCTCGGTTGCAAGGCACACTCTTCTTCTCAAGTGGGATAAGCCACCATGGCCAAGATTGGACAGAAAATTGTAATTGGGATTAGTATATTGATTAGTGAGTGACCAATTAGCCTTATTTTCACTTATATACACGGCGGCTGTCCTTTTCACACTACACTTAATAGTGTCCATGGGCATGCCCAACCTTCTTCCTCACCCTTGTCCCATTCACATACACTTTAACCTAGGGCGGCTGCCCTTTTCACACTACACTTAATAGTGTCCATGGGCATGCCCAACCTTCTTCCTCACCCTTGCCCATTCACATACACTTTAACCTTTGGCCATGGACCCAATTTACCTCTATGAGTTCCTTCTAGTCTTTACCTTGTGCCCCAACTTTACTTGAGCTCTTTTAAGGTTTGTCACAAGAAAAGTGCAAGTACACATGACCTTCTCAATTAAAAGCAAGTGCTCTTTGTTCTTTTTTCACAAAAATAATCGTTCACTTTATTCATAGCTTTTAACAAAAGAATGCAATAAGCTCTATATTTGTACCTTAGACACACTAAAAAATAATTATTCAATTATTTTTTTACATAAGCATTTACTATCTTTTTATGTCCCCTCCTTTTAGTTCAACTTATGCAAATATCATCCCTTTATTCTTTCTAAGGTAAGTATACACAATAAAATAATGCTTTTGATGACCATACTTTCTAATGAATTTATCTCACACACAACATCACAATAAATCTTCCTACCATAGGGACATAGAAAAAATAAATAATAAAATAATAAAATTTCACCTAAAATAATGGGGCCTTACACTCTCCTAAGCATCACTCTTTGATTTTTTCAAATCTTAAATTGTTTTATGTAAAGAAATAGATATTGTGTCTTGGTTGGGAGAAAGCAAAGCATGATGTTATAGTTAGTAGGGCTACATGCCTATAAGCTACAAAGAGTAGATTAATGTTAATAATGATACATCACAAGATCATGAGCAATAAATTGTGAAATGTTTTAAAATTTTCAAAGAAAAAATCATTTTTTTGTGACAAATATAGAAAGGTAAGACCTTGCTTTTTTCATGAAAGGTACTAGGAAACATATTCAAGACCAACTTCAACATGTTGATAATAGAAAACAAGGAAACATATTCAAAGCCAACTTCAACATGCTAATACTAGAAAACAAGGAAACATATTCAAAGCTAAATTTAGCATGCTAATACTAGAAAACATGAAAACAAGTTGATTATGTTATATACAAGAGGTCAAGTTCTTGCCAAAAACATCAAAACATCTTACAAAATAGGGGATGCTTTTTTATTAACCATTGCCTTTGATTTTTATACGATATTCCCTGAAGGATTCTCATTCAAGATTTTTTTTATCTCTTCAAGAAGAAATAATAAATAAAGAATTTGATTATAGGGGCCCATACGAGAGAGAGAGAGAGAGAGAGAGAGAGAGAGAGAGAGAGAGAGAGAGAGAGAGAGAGATGAAATGACATGAAATGTTATATTAAAGTCTTCAAAAGGCCAAAGTGAGAGAGAGAGAGTCACATTGTCCTTCATATTTTGATACTCCTCACTTCAAATCTTGCCAAATGATATTTTTTTCTTTCATGTCAATTCTATGAATGATTATTAAATCTTCTCAATCAATTATTGAATCCCAATGCTCTCTCACATTGTCGTCGATATTTTGATACTCCTCACTTCAAATCTTGCCAAATGAGAATTTTTTATTTCATGTCAATTCTATAAATGAGTATTAAATCTTAAATCTCAATGCTCTCTCACATTGTCCTTGATATTTTGATACTCCTCACTTCAAAGCTTTTCAAATGAGAGTTTTTCCTTTCATGTCAATTCTATAAATGAATATTGAATCTTCTCAAATCAATTATTGAATCTCAGTCTTACCACTAAAGTCTACCAAAAGCAAGTGTAAATAGTCAATACCTTATAAGGCTTGAAAGAAAACGATGAGTGAAGGGGTATGACTTTTTGTTCATAAAGCCCCTTTTTGTAAATTGATAAGATGAGATCTTGAGTGGATGTATGACTTTTTGTTCATAAAGTCCCTTTAAATTACAAAAAAACATGACCATAACTAAAAAATCAAAGAAAAAAAGCATAAAACTCTTCCCTTAAATATGAATTCTTTGTTTTAGAAAGTTAGTGTTGCTTGTAGGAATTACTTATGATTGGTAGAACTTTGTCTTTTTTCCAACTTTTCCTTGCACGTGATTATCCTAGGTGTTTCCTACTCCAAACATAAGGATTAACATATGCCAAATAAATAAATAAAAATTGTTTGTGGAGGAAGACACTCTTTCACCCCGTTATGGAGTGAGGGAGGGATGATAAGTTCCTTTGCATTTTGTGGAGTGAGGGGGAGATGATAACTTAGTTTGCATTTTGTGTGACAAAAGTTTTGCCATGCTTCCTATGGATTTTTATAGTAGCAGGATAGGTTGATCATAACCTCCAAAATTGATCTCTAGGACATAAATACTTATAGGAATAAAGTCTGACTTGGTTTTTGACAAGCAAGCTTGCCTTGATGGTGGCAAAGGCTTAATTCGCGTCCTTTTATGTACTTTAGCATCAATGGTTGAAATGGGAAAATTTTGGACACTATGGTTATAAAACATTAAGCATGTTTGGAGGCATTAAGGCACGGATATACCAACAACGATTGCTTATGAAAAGTCTTTTACATTGTTCGTGTCCATGATTAAGATAAGACTACTTAGAAGACTGGAGATATCCAAGGTTAGATAGATAGATAGATATGGAGAGAGAGGGGGGGGGGGGGGGCATTGGGGGCTGGCCCTCTCATGAGTTGAAATATTTTTCCACAAAACCTGTCAGGATTGTTTCTTTTTTGGGACCTTTTTTTATTGAGGAACACTTTGTACAATTAATATTCAATGCCCAAAGCTAGATCATTAAAGGTGATTTAAAATGATACAGTATGAAGATTTTGAAATAGCAACTAGTATCTCTCTAGAAATCATGCAAATGTAGAAACGGCTTTTAAAGATTTTAATGCCCAAAACATAGGTAGGTTTTGTGGGAGGTTAACATGAACCAAAATAATGATTACAACAATATAAAATATCAAGCACAAATAGAATAAATAATTACTCAAGACACAAGATTGGGTCCAATTTTTCCCCACACAAGAGTGAGCCCACGCTTCCTCTTGGTGTACTTAAATATATTTCTTGAGATAGCTTTTGGGGCTCAAAATAGTGTGCCTTACAAATATGTTGACTTATTTAAGAATAGCTTGCTTTCAAAAGTAGATTGCTTTAAAAATAGCTTTCTTGAGCATGCAAGCTAAACTACTATAAAAATAGATGTGAGTCTAAAACCATGTAAAAGTGTACATATCTTGAAAAATCAAATATGCACAAGGAAGCTTGCACATATCCCAAATAGTATGTACATTGCTAATAAATATGAATGGCATCCAAAATAGTATGTACATTGCTAATAAATATGAATGGCATCCAAAATAAATTAATGACGCTTGTTGTCACAAAATCAAATATTATTTATCGATATTCAAAATCGGTTATCTCAAAATATTCTTGACTATCACCAGCTCTCATGTCCAATGATCTAGACTTACATCAACTAAGCCAATCAATCAATAAATTGATTGATTAAAAATATAAACAATCATATGAAACTTCATATCATCACCAAACAATGCAACCAATACTCCCATGCATGCATGGATTCACCTACGTATGCATAAAGTAAGCTACGATCACCTACATTTAGAAAGGCATCCCAATCTAAACCCATTTATAAAAGTGAAAAACGTGGGAATATATATTCCATGGATTAACTCCAATCCATAAATAATAGAAAACATGGAAATATATATTCCATGAATTAACTCCTCATAACATGCCCCGAGGGTGACAAGAAACTGTTCATCGGGGTTACCGTTATCATAGAGTGCTTTTGGAGCAATTTGGATCATAGTTACCATCGTCGTTGGATACCTCTTGGATGTTGTGAAGTTGAGCAGTTAGTGGTTTAACATGCTTTTAATATTGAGTAGCAAAGTGGCCTGGTTGGTTACACTTGTAGCATGTAGGGTGAGTTTTCTTTATAGTATTAGTGTTGTGACGAATAGGCTTGGGTTGAGATACATTGCATTGATCATTAATAGTCTTTACATTTTGATTTGGGTTTGTGCGTGCATTACTGAGTGCTACCCAAGGCTTTGTATTTAGATTAAATTGTTAAAAGAGCATGGTCCAATAGGAGCACCATAATGACGAGGAAGGGGTGGTCGGTTGTTTGTTGAAACCCGAGGTTAGGTGATTATTGGATAAAGAGGTATTGAATTGACAAGGGGGTTTGTGCAAACTAGCTTCATCAAGTGAAGTAAGTTTGAACATGTTTACCTCTGCTTGAATAGTCTCTTCGAGGCGCCGGATTCATAATGACGTTGAATTGTATCTTCAGGTACTTCTTCAAGCATATGGAATTGAAATAGAGTTTACTAAAATTTCTTCGTATATTGTGGTATCATCTCACGATTGAACATAGTCAAAGTATCCCATGCACAATGTACTTTGAGAGTAAATTGAGGTGGCAAAAAGCTTGACCTCACTTTGCGTTGAAATTCCACACAAGTGATTGGTTTTTCACGCCTTTTATGAAGAACATGCCACCATAACGATACACGGTCAACCATGTGGCTCTGGCAGCACATTTGATCTTATCCCTTTATGAAAAGATCTCCTTAGAAAAATAATCATCCTATTGATTTAACCATGAAAGCACAAGACGACCAAATTTGCCATCAAATTTGACAAAAGAGAAATTACGATAGCTAATCTTACTGTCCTTTTTTGTTTGTTAAGCGTCAAAAGTAGCCTTGATGATTTGGCAATGTATGCGTCTTCAGAAGGTCGAGTAGAGACTTCATTTTACCATCAAGTCAATACTTAAGGATGAGGCGCTTTTGTTTTTCATCTTGAAGTAGTTACTTGAGAAGTGGAATACGATCTATGAAAGATGGTGGTAGAAGTGGAGAGTTTGTAAATCCACCATCTCGAGTGTTGGCATCTTCATTTGGTAGTGTTGTCGTTGACGGGTTGGTTGAAAATCGACACACCCGAATCTTCATTTGGTAGTGTTGTCGTTGTGACGGGTTGGTTGAAAATCGACACACCCGAATCTGGATTTGAGATGTAGAGGCTTGAATTGGTTGGGATAGGTGGCTGGAATTCTGCTTGGTTGCTTGAAAAAACTCTTTACTTTTTGTAAGGAATTTTTTTTTGTAATTATCTAAGAATTTTCCATAATTTTTGAGCTCAAGAATGGAATTTTTCAGGTAAAAGAATGAGCTGTGAAAGGATAGAAATAAAATTTAAAAGTTTGGAAAATTTTGAGAATTGGGAGAAATCTACAAAGGTTTGTCTGAAGAGCTAAGAGCATAGGATTTTTTTAAAATTTGAGAATTTATATGGGGTTGGAAGCTTTGAAAGAAAAGCTTTTAGACAAGAAGCTTTAAATAATATAGAGCTTAAAAAAAGCTTCAAACGATGCATTCACGCAGCGTGCAGGCATTTTGAAGAAGCAATTTAGAAGAAAATTTTCATCATGCATTGTTGGTTGAGGGCAGAAGATGAATTGCAGCCAGGGATTACAAGAAGGGTAGTTTTTGTGGCCTTCTAGATGGGAAATATTCATCGGTGGTGGCCGATCGAGAAGAGGGTCGCTTTGAGCTTTTCCAAGTGGCTTTTAGAAGTGGTTTTGAAAATGGAAGAGTGGTTTTCCACCTTATAGAGACTCTTAGGTAAAAGATGTATAAGTTTTTCTTACCCAATGGACAAAAGAATGCCTTTCTTTAAAACCATAGTCTCTCTATGCTTGCTATTAAAAATTGCAATTAAAAATTTACCTTTGGCCAAGCTCTTCCACCTCTTTGTCCACTAGCGCTTCACCGCTTTCAAATAGTTGCAATTACTCTTGGCTCTGATACCACTGTTGTGGGTGATATAAACCTAAATTAATGATTGCAATAAATATAAAATATCAAGCACAAATAAAATAAATAATTACTCAAGACACAAGATTGGGTCCAATTTACCCCCACACAGGAGTGAGCCCACACTTCCTCTTAGTGTACTTAAATATATTTCTTGAGATGGCTTTTGGGGCTCAAAATAGTGTGCTTTATAAATATGTCGACTTCAACAATAGCTTGCTTTAAAAATAGCTTTTTTGAGCGAGCAGGCTAAACTACTACAAAAATAGATATGAGTCTAAAACCATATAAAAGTGTACATATCTTGAAAAATCAAATATACATAAGGGAGCTTTTACATGTCCCAAATAATATGTACATTGCTAATAAATATGAATGGCACCCAAAATAAATTAATGACACTTGTTGTCACAAAATCGAATATTATTTGTCCATATTCAAAATCGGTCATCTCAAAATATTCCTGACCATCACCAGCTCGCTCTAAACTCAAGAAATGTGGGAATATATATATTCCGTGGATTAACTCCAATCCATAAATAATAGAAAACATTATATTCCATGAAATAACTCCCCATAATAGTAGGAGAACCATGAGGTTCTTTTCCCATAGACATACTTAACATAAGAGTAGGAGAACCATGAATTAACTCCTCATAACAGTAGGAGAACCATGGGCATACTTAATTCACAATTGTGGCCTAACACTTTGGCTTAATTGATACAATTGTTAGTTAAAGGGGAGCATAATTACATTCTAAATAAATTTGTGAGGTAAGTAAAAGAAAGCAAATAGGCACCTTTTGTGCACCTTCAAATAAATTTTGGGGAATTGTGTTTTATAATGCCTAAATATTATTGCTTGTCAAATTTTTAAACTAGTGGAATCTACAAAATATGTTAGCTACTACGTATGTAGCATGCATAAAAAGAGAGGGAAGGGAAGGCCAATCATGGCTCTGCCTCTCTCTCTCTCTCTCTCTCTCTCTCTCTCTCTCTCTCTCTCTCTTATACACATACACACATTATTGTTTTATAATGCCTAAACATTAGGGGAAATTTGGACTGAAATTGGGCCCTTTAAGATTTGTAAACATTCTCTCTCTACAAAAATGAAAAATTGCCCATCATGCTATATATCATTGAAAAGGTCTTGAAGAGTAGATTCCAAACGTCCAAACTCCGCTCACTTTTGAGTTGATTTGCAAAAATTTCACCATGAACCCATTTTTGTAGAGAGAAAATGTATACAAATCCTTGAAGGGGACAATTTGATTCCAAATTTCCCTATTATATTATTGTTTCTCAAAATTTTAAACTAGTGGAATCTACAGAATATGGTAGTTACTATATACGCAACATGCATGCAAAGAGAGGGAAGGGGAGGCCAATCATGGCTCTCTCTCTCTCACACACACTCGTGCGTGCGCGCGCGCGCACACACACACACACACTTTGATCACCTTTGATGGTTATGGAAGCCTTCATCAAACCTGCTTCTTTCAATCGGCTAGTCCTCCCCTCCCTTCCTGGCCCTAGTGGAAAATGTCTAGAAAATTAGGAAATTATAGGAATTTAAGATTAGCCATGTAGTCGCCAGCTGGCAAAACATGCAACGTGGACAGTGGGGAAGTCGGTCTTCTGCGATGCCTATAATTCTACTGATAAAAGCACGTGATTACCACGTAGATTCATTTTCTGTCACTACTACAAGAATCCGTCCCCCTCCATCGCCCACAACACTGTCGATGGCTTCACCTCTGGTGGATTCCGGCATTTTCCTTATCAAATCCTCTTCTCCTACTACCAATGGCAACCTCGGTGCCCTACGAAGTATTTCTCCCCTTCACGCTCGTGTTCCCACGATCGTCCGTGTAGTCTGTTGCCAGTGGCCTCGACTTCTGTAGGGTTTTACAGATCTAGCACAGGCAGCAATGTCTACAAGCAGCAATTTTCCCACCTCTCACTGGTGCCTGGACTGGATACTCATGGTCGAAGAAAGGCTTGATGCAAGAAAAATGGCACCAAAGAACACTCATGTGCATGAACCGAAGTAGCAGGAGTCCCCTTTTGATGAAGAACACGCGTAGTAGTGTTGTACAACCACACTAGAAAGGTCTTCCCCAGCCATAAATGATGTTTTGGTCTCTCGAACAACTCTCAACCAACCCCATAGCAGGTCAACCAGTATCATAGCCAGGCAAATACCCTTATGTGTGATATGAAAATTGAATAGTCGGTAGAGAAGGTGCCTTGACTGCTATACACGACCAATTGCAAGCTACTTTGACTATTGTACGACTCTACGAACATCTCTCAAACTATCGACCACCACAACAACCAGTAGAGAACATCCAGCGGAAGGTGATGCACGTGTAGTAAATGTTGATCTTCGTGTAGTCTGTTGTGCCGGTGGACTCGACTTCTGTAGGGTTTTGCAGATCTAGCGCAGGCATCCAAGGGTTTCGTATATAAAGGACAGTCAACTTTAGTGTACACGTGTTGAAAGAATAAACTTTGTATTTATTAAATGTTTGCTTTTTTTAAACGGTTGCAACTGTCCGCTCAATCGGCATGTGTGGAATATTGAATTCAATCATAGAAAAAATTACCACGATGCCAAATGCTGCTGCTGCCGGAATCTGTGCTTGTGTGCGCCTGCTTGCTACTGGGCTCGGTGGTGCAAGGCTTTCTTCTTTCCCTAACGTCATCATTTCTCTCCGTGCGCTTGCGCGCTCTGTTTCCACTAACAACTGCTTGAGGGACACAGCTTCGTTGATCGCTTGATTTGTCACGCCACTAACATCTTCGTAGACACCGTCACGGCTGGGCAAAGGCGAATGCTCTGCCACCCATGGGGTATCGGCAATGTCCCTTTCCCCACACATCTCTTCCGGCCAACCACCGACGACGGACCATAAAATAAAAGATGCGCCGTCGTGCCCTCCCACCATTGATGATGATGACAACGACGATGATGACGGTGAGCAGTTCGGGTTTGCACACTCTACGCTGCCCCAGCAGCTAATTGCTGGCCTTGCATAGCTACCCATACGGAGCAATTATGGTTACATCCACCACCAACTGCTCCAAGCACCTCGCACGCCTACATCCCCACCTCCCTCGCTCTACCTTCTGCGGCATCACTAGCAATGTAGTGATCTTGCTCACCAACAACTACCTGCTCGCCTTGCAAATGATCTAGACCTCCTCTTCACATGGAATACAAAGCTCGTCGTAGTGTTGCGTTCTCCTCATACAACGCCCTCATGGATTGAGATTTCCCCATAAGCCGCCCTGATTTATGCCCCAGGCGCAGCAATCTTCCATGCCCAGCTTGAAGTCGTCACCCACCGCCATCCATGGAGCAGTTCTGAAGTACCGGCCTCAACGAACCACTCACATTGGGCAGATCTGCTATATACTACAAATTCTCGGTGGCCCTTGGCATATGATCTACTACAATGCCGGGAGGAGGTGGCGGCTGCAAAACGTGATGATAAGCCTGTTGCAAAAAATAGGATTATAAGCGAGCGTGGCAGTAGGACGGCCAATTGGATTAATTACGACTATTTTGAGCATTTAAGCGTATTTTTAGCATGCGTTTGGTTTTTTTTAATTGAATGTTTTATTTTTTATTGTTGCCACGTGGCCAGCCTTGGATCCTTGCTTTCTACAAGCATCTTAGGCTACCCAAGGTAAAAAAGTCTTATCCCTTTCCTGTTAAATTTGCAAGGATGCACGGTGGAAAAATAGAATAAATATTGACCGCAAGTTAGTGCAGTGGATAAAGGTGTTGCTTGAGAGTCCCAAGGTCATGGGTTGAAGCCCTCTAGCGGTTGCATGGATTCAGAAAAAAAAAATATAATAAATGCCTGGAAAATTAGGAAATAATAGGAATCTAAGATTACCCATGAAATGAGTCGCCAGCTGGCAAAACATGCAACGTGGACAGTGGGGAAGTCGGTCTCCGATGCAGATAATTCTACCACGCTGACGTTTCTCCATAAAAGCGCGTGACTGGTTGCGTAGATTCATTTTCCGTCACTACAACAAGAGTCCGTCCCCCTCCGTCGCCCGCAACGCTATTGTTCAATGGCTTCACCTTTGGTGGATTCCGGCATTTTCCCTGTCAAATCCTCCTCTCCTGCCAATGGCAGCCTCGGCGAACCTTCTCCGCTATCAAGCAGCAGCCTCCTCCAGCTGCCGCAGGAGGCCCATGGCCTGCTGCGATCGCTGGCCCTGAAGCTGTGGAGCGACATGCATGCGGATGTCGATGTGTCCGTCCGCCCGCTCAAGGGCGCCATGACCAACGAGGTCTACGAGTGCTGCTGGAATAGTGTGCCGGAAGAAGAAGAAGGAGAAGAGGAGGGCAAGCAGAAGGAGAGGAGGGTGGTTTTGGTGCGGGTGTATGGGGAAGGCGTGGACCTCTTCTTCGACCGCGAGGACGAGATCCGGACCTTCGAGGCCATGTCCAAGGCAGGCCATGGCCCTCGCCTCCTGGGCCGCTTCCCCAACGGCCGCGTCGAGGAGTTTCTCCACGCCAGGGTAAGCAAATTCTTTAGTGTTCCGTGCTTGCATGACCCAACACACACGCGCGCGCGCGCGCACCCACAAACGCGGTCTGGCACCATATGTTTTTCCATGCCATGCCTTTACCACCACAGCTCAAATACGGGCTCATTTGAGACAATTATGGATCTCCATACTGTCAGATCATTTCATGTTTTCCCATAAGCATCTACCAGACACATCCCACATCCATCGGATGGGTGGAGGGAGATCCTGCCCACCCATGAGGGTTGGGTAAGACCTCCCCTTTATATGGGCAGAGGTTGTGTCTGTAAAGACCCTCAACAACCATTTTCTATAGCAGTTTTTGCATGACTGATACAAATTCTGGGTCCTCTGGCTTTGTATTACTGTGGTTTTGGTGGCCTTCCACAGACCCTTTGACAGAGCCAAATTATTCCCAATTGGGTTCTTTCTGTGACTAAAAGTTTGATGAATGGGTTATCTATACAACAGACGCTAACTGCAGCAGACTTACAAGACCCTGATGTATCAGCTAGGATTGCTGCAAAGCTGGGGGAATTCCACCAGCTGTCCATGCCGGGACCTCGGGAACCTCAAATATGGCAGCGTCTGAGGTATGGTATTTTTCCAAGGGTCCATCAAGTCCACCTTTCACAGGTATATCATAATTTGCAGCTCGTTTCTCATATTTTCTTTCAAGAGTGTATTACTCTGCTATGTTTACACTTTTGTTCTATGCACATGGCTCAACTGAACGAATAGATGTGTATGAGAAAAATGTATATGTTTGTTACACAGAGATTGGCTGCAGAAAGCTCTCACTCTTTGTAGTCCAGAGCATGTTGACGAGTTCCGACTCCGAGTGCTTGGGCGTGAAATAGAAGAACTAAGACTCAGAATATCAAGGCCTGAGAGTGAACTCGGTTTCTGCCACAATGATCTACAGTACGGCAACATTATGATGGATGAAGAGGACAACACCCTTACAATCATTGTGAGTTTTTTTTGGTGCAAGAACAATGCAATAGTAGCTTAGGCAATGATAGAGATTTGGATTAAGTAAAACAGCAGAGTTCTTTGTGTTATGTCTTTGGTTTTATGCTACTGAGGATCTTATCTTGCTTGCAGGATTATGAATATTCCAGCTACAATCCTGTAGCATATGATCTGGCAAACCATTTTTGTGAAATGGCTGCTGATTACCACACAGATACACCCCACTTGTTAGATTTCTCCAAGTATCCAGGTTAGTAAATTCGTCTTTGCTTCATGGCTCACTCGCACGTCACACCTGCACTCACAGGCCCCGTACATGTGGATGCACCTGCATGGACATCATCAAAAACCCATCTTCATGAGTGACATGGAAAGTCTATACAGACCTACCCCACCCGCTTATCAACATTCAACAATATGTCCACACACGTCACTTTGCATAAATTGTTGATATATGGTGCTCACCAACCCTCCTTTGCTCACTGGCTTGATATATATGACATGGAAAGATTATACATACCTACCCCACCCACTTATCTAACTTCAACAATATGTGCACACATCGCTTTGAATAAATTGTTGATATATATATGAAATGGGGCTCACCACCTCTACTTTGCTCACTGGCTTGATCGTTTGTTTGCTTCCCAGATTTCCAAGAACGATGCAGATTTATTGCAGTTTACCTTGACAGTTCAAGTAAGCTTTTAGCTTACTGTCAATGTAGGACATTTGACAATTGAATCAGCAGAGAAAACACCAGTTTAATAAAAGTGTTTGTAAATGAAAAGTGTTTGTAATGATGTGCTGTTGTTTTCTGCATCAGGCAATGTTGCCAGCCCATCTCAAGTAGAAGAGCTTGCAAAAGAAACAGATGGGTATTCCCTGGCAAGCCACATTCATTGGGGATTGTGGGGCATGATCTCAGTAAGTCCTTAAGAAATAGCTCATTTTTTGAAGAGACGGTATTTTTTTTTGTGAGAAATGTCTTTTATTTTTGTGTTCTTTTTGCCAGGCCTGTGTCAATGAAATCGATTTTGATTACATGGAGTATGCAAGACAGCGCTTCGGCCAGTATTACATTTCCAAGTCAAAGTTGATGATCAACCAATAAAGATGTGCCTACATATGTAATGGCTTTTGTAAACTTCAAATGGAAATTGTAACTTGTACCACCAGTCGAAATAGTATTGCCAACACCTTTCTTCTGGTCCCTACAAACATGGTTTTACTAGATTCAATAGAATAGGGGGTGGGTTCAATCACACCATGGGGCAGTGGCATGAGCTCCAGCTGCATCTTCTTGCTCTATGCACCCTGATGCAAGCCTCATTGTTCCCATTTGTGAGGTTGTATTATGTACTTTAGGTTATGGGTTTGTAAAGTAACAAAGCAAAAATAAGAACTTTTGTCTCTGTACTTCCCTCTTGACCTTCAAATTTTGCTACACCCGAAACAATTTCGAATCCTGACGAGCCACCCATGGTGCGGTGTCTTTCACTACACTCCACAATTGTGCCTCAGTCTCAAAGAGATTCCCATGGTCCACGAAACCCACGAAACTCTTGCCACAACATGAACTTGCCAGCTAGAAGGCCAAAGTTTCAACAAGCTCACTAGCCAAGCTGACCATGGGTAGCATCCAAGCGTCATGAAACACCCTCGCTCGCTAACTGGCTGAGTGCATGCATGGTAAGACTCAAACCCTAGCCCATGTGTACATATGTAATGTAGCCCCCCCTCCCACTCCCACTCCACATGCAAGTGTATAGTTATCACCTTCATCGGGAATGATAAAAAACTCAAAAAAATCCAAAAACATATCAAGAAACGCCAAAAAATAACTTTTAAAAAAAACACGCGCATATTTGCGCACATGAGTGCACACGCATTGCATGCACATGTACGTGCACACCTTGCCTTCACACGTGTACCTACCCTCTTTGTATTCACACTCACACATATACGCCACACTCATTTGCTCTTGCATGTGCCCACACATTCACATCCCACGCGTGCACATACCACCCCATGTGCACACTCCCTTTCTTCACTTTACTAGTCAAATCTCTTCTTTGAATAGCTTTGCTCAAATATTGGGTGAGTTTGATACTATTGCTATATATAGTGATTGCGTTGACGCAGCACTTCTCTTCTTTAAATAGCTTTGCTCAAATATTGGGTGAGTTTGATATTGTTGCTATATATAGTGATTGCGTTGATGTGGCACTTGAGTTGAATCAGGGATGTCAAAAGTTCAATCACCCGATTGGTGATCTAAAGTTGGATCAACATGGGTTGG
Source organism: Cibotium barometz (assembly GCF_041138505.1). Classification (NCBI taxonomy): domain Eukaryota; kingdom Viridiplantae; phylum Streptophyta; class Polypodiopsida; order Cyatheales; family Cibotiaceae; genus Cibotium; species Cibotium barometz. The sequence continues at coordinate 3,679,399 of NC_141092.1, forward strand.
ATCATGAAGATTTGAGGGCTTTGGCGATTTGTAAAGTCGAATCAACAATAATAATCGAGGGTGAAATCGGTGACATCAGATCACGATTTGAGAAGTAGAATCGATGGTTAAAGATGTGAGATCGATGAGGTCAGATCATAAGATCGGCGATTAAGGATTTTGAATCGTTTGAAAAGTGGGATCTTCCAAGAGTTGGATCGCCCTGATCCAAGAACCGATGAGCAAAGATGTGAGGTCAATGATGTTAGATCGTGATCGTATAAGTGAGATCGGTGATCAAAGAGGTTGAAACATAAAGAAACTAGGGTCTGGATTGGGCTTCAACTTGGGAGATGATTTATGATGATGTGACACTTGGATCTCTAAAAAAAACTTGCCCTGTGTGTCCCTATAAGCTTGTGGGTGGAGACAGAAGGTGCTAGCTAAGCCTAGCACGCCCTTGTGCCTTCGGCGCAGTAGGGCCATGGAGAGAGCGACCTAGCATCGTAGTCCATAGGGTAGATACAAGGAGGTGCGATGAACAAGACGCAGAGATGGAGATGATCCTGTTGATGAAGGCTTGACTATGGAGGTCTAGCAGACAGGGAGCTATGCAGGAAGACATTGGTAATGAAGAGAGAGAGAGAGAGAGAGAGAGAGAGAGAGAGAGAATTAAAGCCGTGGCCGGCCCAGAGAAGAAGCAGAGAAGGAGGGATTGAATGCCCTCAACAGCAGCAGCCGAAGAGAAGAGAGAGGTTATTTCCATTGTCGGTGACTCAGACAGCTTTCAGCAATGGTGAGGGTGTAGCTCAATGTTTAATCTACCACCATAGCCACCTTCCTTGTCCCCATAGCGAGAACTAGCCCTAAGGACACACCTCCATGGGCACAAAGCTATCTGCACACAATCTCGCTATCGGCATTCCAACATGTAACGATCAACACAGCGTTAACGTCCTCATCTTTTCAGTAAGTATATAGGTAACCCCATTCACCCTCCTTTTACTGCATGTTTTGGCTCCCACCATTGAGTAGGTGTAGCGCTCTCCCCATGGAGAGTAGAGCACAACTGGACCTTTATAGTAGGTAACACCTTGTATGTTTGCCTTTGATCCAGTTATCTTGTCTGGTCTAGTCTTAATCATTGAGTCTCTGGCACCTACACACTCATAAGGGCTACTAGCCTTCACTTTTTGCATGGTATGCTGGGACTTCATGAAGATGCCACGAGAAAACTCCATCTTGACCAATCACATGGGCATCCTAATCGTGGCCGATGGAGCCATTGGATCCATGCACCCAAATGGAGATCTCCACACAAATTGGTGACTCCCTCAAGCGCACTTTGCATCTGCCTCTTCTAGGCACCAAACTAGCCTACATTTGTGCTAATCAAGCAAGGTAGAGGACCAAATAACCACCAACATTTCGAAAAGTGGCTCAAGAAGCATTCGGATCCCTTCGACCATGTTCGGCAAGCCACCCATAGTTCGTAGTTTACTCATATTCTTGCTAGATTCGGTATCCTACATTCTTCCATTCTCATGGATAACCCAATTTCATTCTCATTTGCCTTATCGGCTAGCCTCATTACACATTAACTACCAATTTCATATCTCAAACCATATGTAAGAGTTTAAGAAAGCAGACAACAAATATCTATCAAAGAAAGGAGTGTGTTAGAGTTTTCACCAGTGACCTTTTGCCCAATGCCCATGTACCTCACTTGCAATATCCATAGGCTTTGCATGTAATAATAGACTGATATGCATTGTTCTTTCACAAACTTGCATTGCGCCTCATCACATTGACAACAGCCATCTAGGTACATTTTTGGATGGGGGGACCATGGCGTGAAGCAAGCCTGGCCCATGGTACATGACCCATTTCCTGGACCTTCCTAAAATAAGCAAGGACTTTCTGTGCCTTGTCTTCGACCACCCCACCCATTCAATCTACCCCACCTCTAGCCCAAGAGCTCACAATGCCAAGTCCATCGAGCCGCCACAGAGGTCCCCCAACTCCATTGTAGCTGTGGGCACAACCATAGGTAAATCCATTGCCATGCCTCTAACAAGCTATTCATCTTAACTCCCCAAGAAAAGGGATGCCAAGTAAATATTAAAGAAAGAAGCAAAGAGAGTGAAAGAAAGCAGTTGTGTTGGAAAGGTCGTTATGTTGGAGAAGTGCACCCACACGCACACCTTTCATCCATTGTCCATGCACGTTACCTGCATATTTCATTAATGGGTATCATAATTTTTTTCACTTCTCGCATCTCACGGCACAAACAAACACATGCACCTGTAACTAACCTCATCAATGCCAACCCTCCAGGTACATCTCTGGAGGATGGGGGGACCATGGCGGGCGGCCGGCCCATGGAATGACCCATCATCTGGAGATGCCTCGACCTTGCAGGTATCTCCAAACGCTTCAATGCATATGACCTTGGCTTTGGCTTCAATTCAATACCACCACAACCTCGCCATGGTCAACATATTTGTCAAGAAAATGACCCATCTCTAGGCATCAGGCTATGAGATCCATGCATCACACTATGAGATTCGGGCATAAAACCTTGTCCCTTGAGAAGATGTCTTGGACCTCCATCTACCCATGCTCATCATTCCATGGGGTCCTAGCACTCATTTTGCCAAAAACAGGATACGGTTCACTTCAACATGTTGGAGGGTCCACACCACTTCTAAAACCAATGGAGGCCCAACATGAAGAACTCTACATCACCTATCATTTTCCATGCTGCCTTAGCAAGGTGCTTGCCATCATGACTGCCCAAAGCTACCCATCACCTTGCCCTGCCATGTGGCTATGGATTGGTCCCAAACTAACCACTTAACCTTGGCCACCAAATCCGTGGCATATCTTGGACCATCCACACCATTCACTTCTCGACCCCACCTTCCTAATAGTGATGTGAGGATGTGACCACCATTAAGAAGGGGGGTATGTTAACCACTTTGTTAGTTAATATGATTTCACCCTCCCGGCCACCAACCTACCCGAAGACACTTTGCCATCTTACCCATGTGAACATGCACTTGTATGTTGCAAGATGGCACTGGAACATATAAAGCGGCCTTACCTTGGGCTTAATGTCAAATAGGGAAAGTCTATGGACTTAGTGTACATATTCACTTAAGACTAGTAATAGAGGCTGGACTTAGTATACATACTCGGTTAAGACTAGTAATAGAGGCCCTACCATGCACTTAATATCAAATAGGAAAAGTTTACAGACTTAGTGTATGTACTCACTTAAGACTAGTAATAGAGGCCATACCATTTTTAAGTTTGGCTGGCCTAGTGTAAAAACTAGTCAAATAGGGAAAGTCAACGGACTTAGTGTACATAGTCACTTAAGACTAGTAATAGAGATTGGACCATTTTTAAGTTTGGTCGACCTAGTGTGAAAACTAGTCACTTGTATATAAGTCATTTTTGACAATAAGCAATACAGTCATTTCCTTGCAATAGTTTACTTGTGAGCTCTCCTTGTTTCCTCTTCTTGGTTGCTTCTATGCTTTTGATGCTTGATGGATGCATGCTAGATAGGTTGATTATAGGTTTTCTTCTTGCAATAGCTTCTTTTTCTTCGCCCACCTTCATGAAGGACCATCTTCGCCCACCTTCTTTTTTGTCACGTAGGCTGTAACGCCTGTGACCGACGGCGGCAGACCGGATGGCCATGTCCGGGGTTCAGTGGGAGAGGACGCCCATGTGGAGTCATGGGCGACCAGGCTAGTGTGGACGGCACACCACACACTATATAGCCTGGGGGATGAGGGGCAATCCTCATTCTTCCTCTATGGCTGGGTGGTGAGCCAGATGTCGTCCCCTCCTGTGGTAACGCTTGTAGATAGCGGCGTTACGGGTATCTAACACTGGTATCAGAGCGTGGTTCGATTGGGTCGTCAGGGTCCGCGCGTGACCGGGGGACCGGAGCCCACTCAATGGTTTTCAACCATTCATCTCCTCATCCTTATCTCCACAATGGAGTGTGTGGAGGGAGGCGGCCAGAATTGAAGGGAAGAACTCTCTCTCTCTCTCTCTCTCTCTCCGTCACACACAACAAGCGAATTGCAGGTAAGATCTCGTTTTTTTTTCTCTGCATTGAAGCTTGTCTGCGAATCAAATTTCGTTTGGTAGAAAGAGAAGTCGCCTATCTCTATACTGTGTGTGGGGGAGGGGGGGGGGGCGAAGACCAGCCCACGACCTGCTGGAGCAATGCAACGCCGTTTTAGGTGGGGCGAACCAGCCAAGCCCTTTCGGCATGATGCGCGTCTTCAGACGCCTGTGTTGCGACTGGAAATGCAAGAAGCTGCACGGCGCCGCTCAGCCATGTCGGAGCGCCAAGCTGCGCAGAGCCATGGTGCAAGTTGTAAGGTTTTTCGTCCATGGAAACGGAGGGTTGGGGGTCACGTTTGAGACCACCCATGTGCGCCGTCTGAGGGGGGCGAAGAGCAGCCTCACGACCTCACGTAGCGCTGTTGTGCAGGGGGTGCCTGCCTTGGAAACGCGAAGAGCCTGGGGCGGCCAGCCCAGGCGGCCAACCCTTAGGCGGCCAGCCCAGTGGGCGGCCAGGCGAGCGGCTAGCCCTTAGGTGCCAGCGCATATGGGCGGCCTGCCCAGCGCATAGCTGGCAACCAGCAACGCGGCGGCGGCGGCCAGCCAAGCCAGTGCAGCAGGCGCCACCAGAGCTGAGAAAAAAAAAATCATTTATTTTTTATCAAACGGATCCTCTCTCTCGGCTGGGGAGGGATAATCCCGGCAAGGGATAATCCGATGTTTCTGTTGTGTATTTCTGTTTTATTGCATTGTTTGCATTGCAAGTAAATAAAAATGTCTACCCGTCCCCAGTGTGTCCCCACCCCCTAGTCCGGTAGGTTTTTCAGGACTTCTCTCCTCGGTCGTGGGCCTTACCCCGACCGAGTTGGCTGGCCGTAGTAGACGCCAGGCCGTCTCCCGTTCGGAGGGGCGCTCTCCGGGCACATCTCGTGACCCGCAGGAGCCTTCCACGTCTCGTGACCCTGCCCTTGACCTTGGCATGCCCGTAGAGGCTGCCGACCTGGCTGACCCCGCTCCGGCCGATGAGCTGGATTATATGGACACTGACGTCGCCGAGGGGGACGATGAGCTCTTGGCAGACCACGACTTTTACCAGTACCTTACTGACCCTGCCGACATCCTCACGGAGACGGAGCGCTCTAGTGGGATGTTTAGATATGTTAACACACAATTGACGACCTTACAAAGGGTCCAGGATGACGTTGTCACGATACTGCAGGGCATCTCCACACGCCTAGACGTGTTGTCCGCTATTTCGACATCTTCTCCTCTTCCTCGTGATAGATGCCCGCCTGCGACACGTGTCAGCGCAGCCTCACCCGTGGTCCCGGGAGGACAGGCCGCAGTGCCTGCGAGGTCGTAGAGGCAACCTCGGCGTTACTTAAAGATTTTAAGTTGCCTAGTTTTGGCGGCGAGGAACGAGAGCGTAACAAGGATTTTGTTAATATGTTCTTAGCGAAATGGTCGGACATTCATGAGCTGCGTAAGCAGCCTAGTCATGTGCAGCCCGTAGAGGCTAGTTTCTTATTGTCTGGCAAGGCATACAAGTGGTAAATGAGTCTTACCACTCGCCCTACCACTTGGGCAGCTTTCGAAACAATGTTTCGAAAGGAGTTTTTTCTAGGCAATGAAGAAGAGAGAAGTTGGGATGCGTGGGACAAGTGTTCAATAGAACACGACCCTCACCCAATACATCTCTGACTACAGACAGCTCATACTCAAGTTGAAGGGAATCGATGCATTCCAAACATTGAGGGGCTTCAAACGACGCCTAACAAATGATTATCTTGAGTATGTAGAGCCCTTGCAGCCTAAGGACCTCTCTCAGGCCATCAAGTATGCGCAAATCTATGATGACATCAAGCGCTGTGGTGCGCGAGATGGGGCAGGGAGATCAGTGGATAAAGAAAAAAAGGGGTCGGGGTTTAAAAGAAAGGGTTTCCGTAGTGAAAAAACAGGGGAGAGGACGGAGGGGAGTCAGGGGGTCGTTGGTCTAAAAAACCAAGGCCCTTCAAGAAAAAACAAAGTTCTGAAACCCACAAAAAGGAGTAGTACTTGCAAGCACAAAAGGAAAATCGTTGCTTCAACTGCAATGAAGTGGGGCGGCACAACAAGGCTGATTGCCCAAAGTTAAAAGCAAGCACTAGTGGCAAGGTGCCTAAGAGCGATGGTAAATCGTCTAGGCAGTTGCACACGGTGCAGACGCTACCTCTCAGTGCCGGAGAGTTCAAAGAGGTTACGGTGAGTCATTGTGACGAGCGTCACGCTTGTTCAGTGACACCAGCTATGTGGCATGACATGGTGCGCATGTATGGCACCATAGGTGGCTGTAGAGTCACTGTCTTTATAGACGATGGGGCTAGCCATAACTTTTTGAACTATTCATTGGTCAAGAAGTTGAAATTAAAAGAGACCACAAGTGATCATGAGTATACCGTTGGCTTGGCCAATGGTTATGATAAAAAGGTATGGACTACCGTGGTCTTGGGAGTCCCTTTGATCATGCAGGACTATGAGGCCATGCTTGACTTCCAGGTCATGCATTTGGCTAAAGCAGATGTTTACTTAGGCAGGGAGTGGCTGTATAGCCTCGGTCCTAGCCTATTTCGGAGTTATTTACACAACACATTACAGTTTGAGTCTGGGGGTAATATCATCACCCTACAGGGAGACCGTAGTGTCCCCTTTTCACCACTTATATCATCGCTCGAGTTATGCCACGCGGTCCGCAGCGGCCAGGTAGCACAAGTATACGATTGTTACTCTCTTGTAAATTCTGTTTCCGTAGCTGAAACTGAAAGTAATGTTTGCGTAGACAAACATGGAAAACAAAGCCTTGGAAGAGACCCACTGTTTTCTAAAAACCCTGTTTGGCATGCATGTGATGATGAAACAACAAAGTCCAAGGCAAAGAGACTCTAAAAACAAAGTACGTAGATGCTTTGAAAAGTTTATTGCAGGAATTTCAAGATGTCTTTCCTACAGAGCTTCCAGATGGTTTACCACCATCAAGGGAAGTAGACCATGGCATCGAAGTTATACCTCGGTCCAAACCAATAAGCAAGCCTGCTTATAGGTTGAGCCACTCCGAGGCACAGGAGGTGGAAAAGCAATTGACCGAATACTTAGAGAAAGGGTTTATTTGCCCTAGTTCGAGTCCTTAGGCATCACCGATTCTTCTCGTAAAGAAGAAAGACGGTTCTATGCGCATGTGCATAAATTATCGGGCTCTTAATCAAGTCACGATTAAGAATAAGTACCCTATGCCACGTATGGACGAGTTGTTTGATCAACTCTATGGGTCGAAATATTTCTCTAAGATAGACCTGAGATCTGGGTATCATCAGGTTAGAATTAAGGTCGAGGATGTTGCGAAGACAGCATTCAGGACACAATTCGGTCACTTTGAGTTTTTGGTTATTCGTTTGGGCTAACCAATGCTCCAGCGACTTTTATGACGCTGACAGTCTTTTACGTCCATACTTAAAAAAATTCGTAGTAGTTTTCCTAGATGATATTCTTGTGTACAGTAAAACGCGTAAAGAACACTTGGCACATTTGCGATTAGTGTTCCAGTTATTGCGACAACACAAGGTATTTGCGAAGGAGAGCAAATGTGAATTTTTTCAAAGAGAAATTCACTATTTGGACCACATTACATCCGCCCATGGTACGCGGATGGAACCTGAGAAAGTGGAAGCTATTCTCAAGTGGCTAGCGTCGAAGAATCTCGAGGAGCTGCAGATTTTTCTTGGCATGTCGGGGTTTTACCGACATTATGTAAAGGACTACGCAAAGATCGCAGTCCCGTTGACGGATCAATTGCGCACAAAAACAAAGAATATATGTTGGGAGGGAGACCAACAAAAAAAAGCTTCGAAAAACTTAAGGTAGCCATAACAGCTGCACCTGTTTTGACTATAGTTGACCCTACTGAGCCGTTTGTCTTGGAGACAGACGCTAGTGGTGAGGCCATTGGAGCCGTGCTTTTGCAAAGGGGACGCCCTGTTGCATTTGAGAGCAAAAATTAGATGGGGCTTAGTGTAACTACTCTCGGCTTACGAGCGAGAGTTACTGGCCATCGTACATGCACTTAAAAAGTGGAGACACTATTTATATAGTGCCACTTTTGAAGTACGTACGGATCATGAAAGCCTGACATGGCTTTCGAGTCAAAACAAGTTGAAAGGTTGGAAAGCTCGGTGGGCGGAGCTCCTACAGGAGCTTGACCTTCAGATTCGCTACCAAAGGGGTAAATATAATGTTGTGGCGGATGCGCTTAGCCACATGCCACAAATTAATGAGTTCAGCTTTACGGTTTTCAAGAATGAGTTCTTGGAATCACTCCGTGGCTTGCGTGAGCATGATCCTATCTTTACAAAGGTCTGGCGCGCTGTACGCGTACGCACTTTGTCACAGCCGCGCCCACCTTCCTCGCCGGCACGTAATGCTAGTCCAAAGAGACTGGCCGTAGGTGCGGCGGGTAGCGAGGCGAGAGTTAGTTTGGAGAGGCTAGCCGAGTCTTCGGGGTATAGTTTTGAGCCGAAGAGCTCAGATGTAGGCCCTTCATCACCTTTGTTTTCCGACACGGTTTCAAAGGATGATGCTAAACTTCGTCGGGGGGAGAAGTATGCTAACTACTCCATTGACGACGACGGGTACTTACTCTACAAGGGTAGGGTGTGTGTACCAACTATTGGTGACTTTCGAGCATGCATTCTTAGAGAAAGTCACGATAGTCCAAGTGCTGGTCATCCCGGGATACAAAGACCTATGCACTAGTCAAACGACAATTTTATTGGCCTAGTTTGTTCAAGGACGTCCAGACTTATGTGCTGCAATGCAATAAGTGTCAGGTCAATAAGCATGAAAGGCTAAAGGTTGGGGGCTTGCTCCATCCTTTAAGCATTCCTCAAGGGAAATGGGAAAGCATTTCCATGGATTTCATCACCGGTTTACCTACGACAAGTCGAGGGAATGACTCGGTCTAGGTGGTGGTGGATAGGTTAACCAAGATGGCAAAATTTATTGCCACCAAGAAAACGGGAAAAACGCCAGAGTTGGCAAAACTCTTTATTATTGAACATCTCTACAAGCTATATGGCCTGCCCCCGCAGATAGTGTCAGATAGAGATAGAAAGTTCAACAGCCACTTTTGGAGGGAAGTCTTCAAAAAGCTGGATACTACTCTGAGTATGAGTACGGCGGACCATCCGGAGTCTGATGGTCAAACAGAAAGGGTTAACCAAATACTCGAGGATATGTTGCGTTCTTATGTAAGTAAGAAGCAATCAAATTGGGAAGAATATTTACCCATATTGGAGTTTGCTTATAACAGCTCCAAGCATTTAGCGCGACTGGATTTACACCATTCATGTTAATGTATGGGTTCCAGCCGAGATCTCCAATGGCTGTAGGCCTAGAAAAGGAGAAGATTCAATCTGTCAAGGATTTCCTTGAAGATATGAATGATATGCTCAGAGCCGCACGTGAGAGCATTCGTAGTGCTCAGGATCGCGCTAAAACTTATGCGGATAAAGGACGCAGAAAGGTGACCTTTGCAGAAGGTGACTTTGTATTCCTCAAGGTTCTTGCGCAGTCAGAAACCATGAAAACGGAAAAGTGTGATAAACTTTCTCCGAGATATTGTGATCCTTTTAAAATCCTTAAGAAGATTGGGGACGTAGCATATAAACTTGAGTTACCGGAGAGTTCTCAAGTCCATCCTGTCTTCCATGTCAGTAAACTGAAGAAATCAGTTCACGGGTTAGAGAACGCAGTTTCTCCAGAGATTTTGGTGGACTTGATAGAGCCACCAAAGATACCACATGAACCTGAAAAGATTCTACAATATCGTGATAGACAAACCCGACATAAAGTGTACCAGGAGGTACTTGTTAAATGGACAGATAGGGATGAGGAAATAGCTACCTGGGAACGCCGTAGTGCAATTTCCAAAAGGTTTCCCCAGTTTGTTTTCGAGGACGAAAACTCTTCTTAAGGGGGGGTAATGTCACGTAGGCTGTAACGCCTGATGACCGACAGCAGACCGGATGGCCATGTCCGGGGTTCTCAGTGGGAGAGGACGCCCATGCGGAGTCATGGGCGGCCAGGCTAGTGTGGACGGCAGGCCACACACTATATAGCCTGGGGGATGAGGGGCAATCCTCATTCTTCCTCTATGGCTAGGTGGTGAGCCAGAGGCCGTCCCCTCCTGTGGTAATGCCCATAGCAGCATTATGGGTATCTAACATTTTTCTTCGCCCACCTTCATGAAGGACCATCTCCTCTTCCCTCCATCTCCCTTCACCCCTTTGGCAAGGAGCATTCTGGTGTGACAATGGAGAGAGAATAGGAGACGGACGACGAGCTCGCGCACCCACATTGGGAAGTTGTAGATTGTGGCTCTGAGACAAAACCCAACAACACATGCTTTGGCAAAAGGCTAAGGTAAGCTCTTGACTTCAACATAGCCATAACCATGCTTGGCTCTTTCTTCTTCTCCTTCTCCAATATTTTTCTACATTTATTAATATAATGGCTTAGCTTTCGAGAATAGTTGCATTTACCTTCTTAGGCTTATCACACCCTTCTTGTCATCCTAGCTAGAATACTGAGCTGATTCTATCTTTGTCTTATAGGTGCCTTGAGAAAAGGCTTTGCAATTACCTTTTTAATTGGCAGCGAGACGACGAATACCTAATCTCACACGAACAATTGATTTCAATTTGAACTGACACTCTCCCGAGACATGTTTGTGCGAAAATCTTATAGCATGCAAACAACCCTTGAAACGTGCCCAAAACGCCCCCCGAAACATGCAAAATTTGGTTAGCACAGTTAACAATACACTTTAGGGTATACCTTCTCCACCAAATCCACCAAAGACGATAGTTGATTCCGAGACAATTAGAAGAGCAGCTCAAGGAGAAGATAACAAGGGGGTGAGGGCCAAGAGAACCTTCTTTGATACCAATTGTTGGAGTGGAAACAAAGCTAGCAACACACACATATAAATGATGTAGCAAGATGGAGAGACACACAATACTCAAAAGTAAATTGATGAGAATGAGTGAAATGACATAATACACACGTTCATAAGAGTGTATACACATCCTCAGGGGAAAAGACTTTCTAAAACGGGTGAACATGTACCCTATCATTAAGCAAGCAAACATGGAGAGACAATACTCAAAGTAGATTGATGAGAATGAGTGAAGTACTAGTGAAGTGACATAATAAGGTTACTCACACACGCTTGCAAAAAAACCTTCCAAGGAGCGAAAAAGTACCCTGACCCATTATTAGCCTACATCCACACATCACTACCATATAAATGGACTACATTGGGCTTACAAACTATCAAGAGTAAAGAAATCATCACCCATTGCGCTAGCTTTAGCTTTTCAATAGACAACAAAAGAAAGATTGGGACACCTAGACATCTCCTACACTTGTCTCTAAAAGCATGTGATAAAAAATTACCATTTAATATGGCCACATCAAAGTTATTCTTATAGTGCCAATGAGTGAGTAGTTTAGTGGTGTGGATTTGTGATTCAAAAGGAGGAGGTCTTATGTTCAAGTCCTCACTGGCCCTGATAGCCGAAAAACTTTGTAACCACCATAATTGTATCGAGTTGGGGTGAAAGACCATGCCACATTAGGGTGAGCACCCAAGTTCCTACTATAGAGGGATCTACTCATTGAAAAAAAAGATATTCGTAAGGCATGTGCTAGTTTGCAACTTAAGTATTTATGCTATCTCTTGCCAGGAACTTTAAGTGAGAACATGCCTTCTCCACTAAAATGGGTTATTGAGGACAACTTACAAGGTTGACCCCAATCTATATTCAACTTTGGAAGAGATTCAAAAAGCCCATCTTAGATTCGACCTTGTAGTGCCTTGTCCCTTATCATTTCATTTTATAATTAGCAACCATGATTGTGTCGCCTTCAAGCGGAAGATCATGCAGCCTTAGGGTGGGCAGCACCCCAGTTCCGACTACAAAAGGATCTACTCATTGAAAAAAGAGAGAGAGATTCTTTTGGCATGTGTTCATTTTCAACTTAATCCAAGTGTTTATGCCATCACTTGTTGATGAACTTTATGCGAGAACATGCCTTCTCCATTAAATAGGTTGTTGAGGACAATTTACAATGTTGATCTCGTTTCTATCTTCAACTTTGGAAGAGATCCAAGAACCCCAATGTAGCTTCCATTATGCTAGATTTAGCTTTTCATCAATAGACAAAAAAAGAAAGATTGGAAGACCAAAAGTGTCTCTTACACTTCTCTAAACATGTGATGAAAATTTACCATTTCAATATGGCCATGACTAAAGTTTTTCATGTGGTGCTAACAAGTGAGCGCACCCAAATGTGGAGGTTTCCTTTGCAATCCTTGTGCTTCTAGAAGTTTGGTCAAGATCCATCACGATGTCAATTTTTGGAGCCCTCTATAGCCAAAACTAAATGATAGCCCAAAGTGCCCATGAAAAAGCTAGGACACTATTTTGAAAGCGACGAAATAAACACATTATTACCTATCGTGTATAAGGGACTTATGGTCTCCATGATTTTGGATGGTGGAGATGGTGTCAACATAACCACCAAGGATTGCTAGAAGGTCCAAGGTAGCCTACCACTCCTAGGTGCATAAGCCTCGTAGGAGTCAAGCTCGCCGATGGGAACATAGCCAAACCCGTAGGCATCCTACAAGATGCAAAAATAAAGACCTTCAAATTAAGCTTCCACCACACATTTTTGGTGATGGATTTTCAGAGAGGAGGTTCATACACAATGATCGAAGGCCTTAGACAAGGCTGGTTTTATGATTGGGAAACTAATCACATTCACATATGCAAAGGTAACTAGTCCTTGAAAATAAACTTGAAAAGAGGGAAGACTCATACCGTGCACCAATGAGTTAGACACAACTGCCTAGACCACTTCAATCAATATTTGCAGGGCATACCAATGCAAAAGATCACACCACGTTGATTGACATCTGTAGAGCTTGTAATAAGATATTGGATTGTGAAGATGAGGACCAAGAATAATAGCTCCTCCTATCGTAGCTTGCTGACTTGGACGACTGGATTCATGTTCTTGCAAGCATTGACACTCTTCCATAGAGAATTGGGACAAGGTTTGGATGATTGGACGGTGCCAAAATGACATCCCTATTCATGCTCGATGCATCTTGAGACATAACTAGCAGGTGGAATCGGCTCCCCTTGAGTTAAAATTCCCTAAAAAATACCACCTAGTTGCATGTCCCACCTTGATTGACACCGGGGCTAGCCACAACGTGTTGTCTTGGGAGAGACGTGGACCTCATTAGGCCTCACACCATCTTTAGTAACCATTACTACTATAAATAATTTCCAATCTATGATCGTTGATTGTTTTGAAAAACCTGCATTGTGCAAGTTTTATGTGACCCTTGTAGTAGGTGAAAGAGAGAATCATCCTCAGAAGGGGATGGATTGCGGCCATGGATTGCATAGTTAGCTAGCAAAGAAGGAATGTAATGCTCAAACTCCCCTTTGGTATGGTTATCATACCCCTAGTGGGGATGACGGCACCCTAAATCTATAAACATCCCAATAAGCCTCATCCTCCACTTACAAACTACTAGCTCATGTAACCTATAACACTAAACAACCCTCTCGCAACCATTTTTGAGATCCTAAACCTCATCGGTGAAGATGAAGACCACCTCCCAAACCTCAACCTCAGAAACCCTTCAGGAGGTCACCAAAAAGAAAAGGTATCCAAGAGTGCCCTGGCTAGTCAAGGAAATTACGATGCCCCTCCAAAGATCTGGCAACCACCATTTGGCCCAAAGACCAACCGTGAACATAGATCTACCAAGTGCAGAAACAAAATTTTGCCCAAACCCTGGATCCCCCTCAAAAGCTACTATAGGCCGAGCACTTCTATGAAGAGAACCTGTATGCGTGGGTCCCAAAAACCTCGCCATCCTTGCACAATGGGGTAGCATGGTTCGTCTTCTTCCTCTTCTGCCTTAGATTCAGCTGTGTGGGCTCTCAAATTCCCATTCATCTAGTCTGATAATTCTTTGAAGTTAAGAATTTCCTTGTAAAAGAGAACTTATTGAAAGTCGGACCTGTGAGGACAAGAAGGTTGTGAGTCCTACTATGTCCTTTGGATAATATTCACACTCATTAGGCTCATACTCACTGTGAGGTGGGCTAGGACCTTTCAATGTGTAAGGTATCTGCATTAATCCGGAATCTGTACCTCTGAAGGGGATGATATAAAATCATCATTGATCTCCTTAAAAAAGATGTTGTTTTGGCTATGGTGACCCATGGAAGGCCAACTTTCACCTCTCACTCAGACCTCTCCCACTACATCTAGCAATGAGGGGCTTGGTTGGATTGGTTCTAGAGGTAGAGGCTCCATAACTAGTTCTGTTTGTAGCCTCTTAATAATGGATATGGGTATGTCTGAGGCCTTGGGCAAACTTTGAAGATCCCTCACTGGTTCTATAATTGGCTTTTGGGATAGGGTCTAGGATATGCTTAGGTACGGTTAGTTATTCGTACTCAACTACTTGCTCTGACATATTGGCTCTAGTTTAGCATATACCTTCCTCATAAGATCTTGGGCTTGTTTCATTCTCTCTTTCTCTAACACAGGGTTAGGGTACTTGTAGAGTTTCTTTGGAAGGGTTTTATAGTCTATGGATTTCTATTCTTTGGGAAGTGCAAGTTTGAGTAGGAGATCACAAGCTATCTCTGCAAGGGAGACAACTTTGGAGCTCTCATCCGAAGCACTTTGTATCGTCATGATGTCATTGATCACGCATTGTGTTTACTTGTGCTCCTTGAGATCTTCTTCTTCTAGATCTTTGGTTCAAGTTTATTGGACTTTTTAGGGGCTAGTGCAGCTTTTGGGGTTTGTAGCTCTAGCTCTTTAGTTGCTTGCTTAGAAGTTGAAGCTTGAGATTTTTTATTTGGCAAGAAGAGATGGTCCTTTACGATGGTTCTCTCTCACAAAAGGTTGGGGGAAAAAAAGTAAGAAGAAAACCTATAATCTAACCCTAGAAAACTTTTGTAAGGGAATGATTATGTATTTCTTAGTAAAAAATGACTTTACAAGTGATTAGTTTTCACACTAGGCTAGCCAAACTTAAAAATGGACCGATTTCTATTACTAGACTTAAGCAACTATGTACACTGAGTCTGTAGATTTTCCCTATTTAACATTAAGTTCATGGGGTAAGGTCGCTTTATATGCTCCAGCACTGTCTTACAATAGATAAGTGCCCATTCGTACGATTAAGATGGCAAAGTGCCTTCTTACGACGATAGGTCGAGCGAGCGAAACCATATTTACCAACATAGTGGTTAACTAACTTATGCATATACTAGGAGCAACAACAAGTACTCAAAAGAAGGACTCAGAGAACTATGCATAGGATGATTGGGCATTCACTGTGTACATTATTATGACCCTTATGTGCATGATATATGCATGTCAGTGATGATAGATCAAAACGTCTAATATTTTGATAGTTTCTTGGTGTGATTTATTTTCCTCCCTTGAGTTTGCTCCTCAAGGAGGCACAATCACGTGTGAAAACAAATCCTTATATCTAGTGAAAAGATTTTGTAAGGTTGTGATGTATAGTCATCGATCGGGGGTCAAAGGCCAAGATGTGCCTCATGTTTTTTGGTTGGAGGAGGCAATTATGTGTGCCACATATGTGCTAAATAGATGCCCTACCAAGGTCTTGTTTTGCAGACAATTACCCCTTATGAAGCTTGGAACGGCAGGAAAGCCCTATGTGATTCATTTGCATGTTTCTCATTGTCTTGCTTATGCTCTTGTGCCCGACCAACCATGCAATAAGCTCAATGATAAGGTAGTAAAATGTATTTTTTAGAACACGACTCAGAAAGCGAAGGGTATAGAGTCTACCATAACCGGCCACCACAAGGCGGAGTTTGGTGAGTAGGGATGTTGTCTTTGTTGACAACTCACTTTTGCCCATGCTTTTATGCAAAATATATGCTCCTGAGATAACTTTGATACACTCCAACCTTTGTACAATGCTAGGTAGCCATATGTGGAGCAAATGAATCCTTAGCGCATACCGACTAAAATCAAGTCAAAACTTCAGCCCCCACAGACCAACCTATTGATAAGGAAATTATGGATGATGCAGTGGGGATGAGAAAAGGGCAGCCATACGTGCATCTAAGTATATGCCAAAATGGTTGGTACAAACATTACGGGATAGAAAACTAGCTATTCCTTTGTCTAGAAAGACACATGTAAGTTCTCATCATGCATCTTATTATTTTGTGGATCACGCTCTCATTACCAGTATATGTAATGAAGAGGAACTTGTTTTCTTTGAGGAAGCACATGAAAATGATCATTGGATGCAGGTCATACAAGATGAGTACGAATCAATCCTCAAAAATGACTCTTGCTATTTGGTAGATTTGCCTTATGGAAAAAAGGTAAGTGGTTTCATAAGCTTAAGGGTAAAGCTGGTAGTAATGTTGAGTCCTCTCTACTACAAGGCATTGTTACAAAGTGGGTTTATAAGATTAAGGATAAAGCTAATGGTAGCATGACTTGCTCTACAAGGCAAGGCTTGTTAAAAAGGATTATGCTCAATAGAAGGGCATAGATTATGCTCAAGAGAATACTTGGGAAAAGGGCATAGATTATGTTCAAGAGAAGGGTTATACTTGGGAAAAGGACATAGATTATGTTCAAGAGAAGGGTTATACTCGGGAGAAGGACATAGCTTATGATGTGTGGGGATTTTGAAGACTCTCCATAAATATGGAGTAAATACTAGAGCTAAACATTTATATAAAAAACTCTATAGCCAACTATGTTTTTAACATTGCAAGAGGTGATAAGGGAAGTATCTTTATAAGTGAGTTTTGTGAATAAATGGCACAAGATTTTCCATGTCATTTATTCACACTAAATGAAATCCCTACATGACTAAGCACCTCTTAAAATCTATGTCAGAGCCTCCTCACAATAAAAACTAGCAACTTCCTTTTTTTTAACTATTAATTTTGCTTTCTTTTTTTAGAAGGATAGTGAAGGTGTTATAAGAAACTCTTACCGTTCTCATACATATCTGTTATGGCTCACCCTAACCCTACATCCAAAAGAGATTACCTAGTGAACTATAGCAACTGCCTGAGGATCCTTCCAATGGCCGAGCTTGTAACCCTTGAGGTCTCCAAGATTTACAACTCCTTGAGAAGCAATTCCACCGTGCCTCCCGCAAGCGTCGTCACACCGTCGTGTTGCACTAGGGGTACCCCTCCCTCCTCTCACCTCACTTCACTCACACACACTCACTAGCATGCATTAGAGAGAGATATTAGCAAGAGCAAGACTCAATTGCACAATGGGAGAGTATGTTGTATTATGAGAGAAATTCCCTTATATACATGGCCATAAGTGTTCACACGCACTTAAACTATATGGCCGACCAGGCACTTTAGGCTCATAAGAGGCCTAATGCTATTACAATTACTACTCTCACAATATATCCATGAAGTACATCACTTAGGACTTCATCCTAACTTGTTACCACACGCTCTTGAATCGAGAATAGCCATAAATACTCCGTCACACCATTACGGGCGTTCATCCAAGTTGTAGCTTTGGACACTATTGCTTCATATCTTCCTTTGGTGTATCTACCGTGACTCCTTGATGTAAGATAATGGCGGTAGCTCTTGTTAACCCTAGAATTGGGTTAACAATATCTTTACGGTATTTTTCTTCTCACCATATTTTTACTTTTTTTATGGTCCAATTATCTCTCTCTCTCTCTCTCTCTCTCTCTCTCTCTCTCTCTCTCTCTCTCTCTCTCTCTCTCTCTCTCTCTCATAATTACCAAAACTATGGGTATAAAACATTGAGGAAGTAATAAAGGATAGCGGGTGGGTTGGTAAGGGTACCACCAAAGAATTCCCACTCATGGTCAAGCTTTAGAGATACAACATTCTTAATATTGCCTGAAAACAAAGTAATTCACACAATTCATAGGCACAAGGATCTCATGCCAGTGAAACTTAAGCACTCAAGAGAAGGCGTCAAGGTAATAGAATACAACATATAGTGTATGCATGCACTCGTAAGAAGCATAATCTTTTACAACACAAATGTTCCTCTTTTCTTTTTCGTATATATCCCTGGTTTCCTTTCTCACTGCTACTTTAGCATCATTGCTACTAGCGGGCCTCAAGCAGTCATCATCCGATCCTATCCCATAAAGATACGTATCCTTACTCACTTACTTATTAGGTAGTTAGGTAGGTTACCGAATCTTTCTCAGGCAGCCTCGTTGAATGAAAGAAAGAACGAAAGTCAGATATATCGAAGCTGTCTTCATTTCAAAATGGATTCCTTATCTTAGGGTAATTAATGAAATTGTGTATATTATTACGACTCTTAATAAGGGGGAATCTTTCTCCGCCAGGTCGAATGAAGGCTTGGTATTTTCGCCGTGATTGAATCAGATTGTTGCCTCCTCCATTCGTCAAAGTGGCTGAAACCCGTTGCTAATGTCCTCTCGATTCTTTCTACGGGACGAATATGGCATTATTAACTTAAATTACAAAAAAACAAAGATGGAGAACATTACTGAAAATTTGATGTGATAAAATAGATGGATATGAGATTCACACACGTGTTTTACACACATGTGCTCTTATGTGGACAACTAATGCAAGAAATTCATCTTAAACCAAGAAAAAGATATAATTCTTAGTGACTATGTTTAAATCATCCACCCAATTTAATCACAAAAGCCACCTTGACCGTAGCAAAATCGATGTCCTACTTGTGCGGTCCTACTCGTGAAGTACCTTAGATGTATCACAACATTAGCATACCTTATTTTCAATAATTCTGCTTTGACTTATTAAAGAACTTACTCAAAACATCGACAATCAAAGTGTTTGTAATATTTGAAGAAGAGAATACGCTTTCTACATGAGTTAATACAAGGTCTAAAGTATCTCAAACAAAAAAACCTCACGTCAACCTTTGTCAAGGTAACAACTTCCTTACACTCAGCCATTATCAACAATCATTGTCAAATGTCGTATCTCCCATGCATACTTCTCTTGAGAGATAAATGTTGTATAGCTTTTTCCAGACCTCAATCTTGAAGAATGATTCATAAGTTCAAGATCAGTCTTGAGTATTAAGCATATGTTATGTTTATGAAATATTTTTCTAGCGATTGCATGTCAAGATTAGAACACTGGTATAGAGAACAATGACTAGATACATGCCATGTTCATAAAAAACATACAAGTTAACATTTGACAAGTTATGAGCTCACAAAATAAGTATCCATTTATTGATACCAGACTTGTAAGGCCTGTTTCAACCCATAGAGTGCCTTCAGTAACTTGCATAACTTGCTTTCAAAACCAAGAACCATAAAACATGGTAAAGATGCAAGCAAAGATATTCACAAATCAAGAATCCTTACCGTTCCACTATCAGTACTCATCTTGAAGTAGAGAGACAAAGTCCTTCAAAGGTGGAAGGAAGTTAGTTTCAATGCTTGCAAAATGTGATCAAACCATGATATATCATATTTGATTTGGCAATATCTTGAGACAATGACAAGCTACTAGGCACCATCGTAACAATTCTAGTCACTTGATCTCGAAGATCTTCGGTTTTGCAAGGAATGCCTCCACCGGTTTATCTTCATTTAGCATGGACCAAGCTCATGTAGCATGTAGGAAGTAAGCGGCTATGCATTATGTAGCATGGGCCAAGCTCCTGTAGCTATGGAGACATATTGAACCATGGGAGGTTAACACCAATCAATATTAGATTTCCTCGTTCATCAATTTCTCTTTAAGGATATAAGCATCAATGCCAATGGTGGTATCCCAAAGATTATAAGAGAGCAAGATAGGCTTTACCTTGAACTTCCTTAGGAAGTAATTAGTGTTGTTAATCCTCCTCTCATCATCGAATGGTAGTGGGCAAGGTCTTGAAGAATATGCCCTCTCTCCTAATCTTTTGTTAGACAATTATTAGCAAAGAAGGTTTGTACCAAACCAAAGCTCTAAAAGCACATAAGAAGATACAATGTGTGCTCTATACAAACGATACACACAAGTAGGGTTGATCTTTCACAACATGAAATGTAAACTCAAAAGCATAATATATACAGATAGAGAATAATAAGTATTATGATGTTATACATTAGATGGCTATGAGTTCCAGACCACTGTGATTTCATGAAGGGAGCTTCAATGGCTCACTTGAACTTTGAGATGAGAGGCTATATACTTATGGAAGCTAAGATCCAATAAGAAATAAGCCAAATAACTAGTGTATGGATGGACCAGAGTGTGACTATCCACATTCAATCCCAACGGACCCCACAATCACCATGTGGTAGGTGCATAATATTAACCGTGTCATGACCATCAACTAGTAATATCAACCATAATAGACCTACGTTTTGGCCAAAATCCATCCCCCATATTCTACGTGTCTGTTTGAATCCCAGGACACCCAAAACCCACCAATCCTATGTATGGATTGTTATGGGGAAATGGTCCATGCAAACATGTAGCAAGTTTAGAAATATGCCAAAGTGTGGACATGGAGACATTGGTGGGGGCACTTGGGTTGCTCAACCACAACTATTACTTTTAATTAAATATATTCGATGCTCAAACATTAGAATATAAATGTGGAGTATCAATATCCAACATCTCAAACAAGTGTAGACTGTCGATCCAAAATAATGAATAGTACATAGCAATAAACACGACAGTGACACGAGTAGTAAATAGAGCATGCTAAGTGGGTATACATAATTCATGAGACCAAAGAAACACTTTTCATGTCCAAATGTAACTCCAAGAACACACTTCAATCTATACTGGAAATTTTCATGAGAACTTTTAAGGGTTTCCCAAAGACACTCCAAGCATAGAATGGAGATTAGGTCATGTCTTGGTTACACTTAGCATTTGCTATAGAGATGAAACATGTATGTTCAAAGAGTGACCGTGCTTCAAAAAAATCACATGAGAAAGACGCTTCAAACAGTGGGAAAAAAAATATGTAAATGTAAAGTAGATGTGGTCATGTTACATTATCAACCACAAGATATATTCATGTCCATATGCTACTCTCTTACAAAAGTCAACATACTCAAAAGACATAGCCGAGCTTAAAACAAGATCCCAAAAATCATATCGTTTATATGTACATAGAAAGTGCATGATGATGCCATTTGAAAAAAGGCACAAGCAAATGCTTACCCAAGTGAGTTGCCACAATCACAACATACACGAGACATTTAATTGATATGGGCATGGCATATTGACCTTGAGTGCATACCAATCACAAGCACATACCGAGATTGGGCACATACAAATTTGGCTTGGAGAACATGCATAAGTTCCGTTCAATACTAGCACCTTCAACTCTTATCGGATGTAGAGATAGCAGGCTGCATTGTAATTGGTCGCCCACATCCTCAAGCTTAACCTAATAACCACATGGGAATGACAGAAGCAACGTTGTAAATTATCTCATTGGGTCTGTTGTCTTGTTCCCTGAGATACTTGGTTTTCATGTCTTCCAGCTTATGACAAAAGCCCACCACTCTCCTCATCTCTTTTAGTCTTAAAACTTTAAAAGCCCACCCCCACCACCAGCCCCATCCAAAATTACCATTTACCGTCACTACCATTTCTCCCATGAGCAGGACATGCTTTATCACCATTAACATGTCTAACCTACTTGCCCCATCACCCACCCTCACACACACACACACCACACAAAAAAAAAAAACCTCATTTCTCAATCTCACCCTCCACAAGATATTGACAATGGGTATTACACGAGTTTTGATAGCAAAATCTTGATTTTCCGTAAGTCTTGTATCCAGGTACAAAAAGCTCCCACTATCCTTTTACAAAACTTGAAGAACTTATCTTCACAGAGCAAAAGCATTGGATTCCTTTTGATAGGGAAATTGATGCCCTATAAGAAATAAGAGAAGAAACCAAAATAAAACAGTTTCAAGAGAAAGCTTTCAAGCATTCCCCTTCATTTTCAAGGGTTGAGAAATAGGATTTCACAGCTTCAAGACAGTACAACCTTCTAACTCCCAAGGCAAGACATTCAATCTTTTTATTTTCAAAACCAACATCACCCACTGAATTTTTCCATGCACGAATAGACAAACATGCATATTTTTTTTAGTATGAAGAAAACAATGTCCCTCTGTTTCTTGGAGACATTATTTCTTGAAATATTATGCTTACACCTTAGATTACCACACTTACAATACTTGCTAGTTTAAAAAATCCAAAGCACCACAAGGTTACCAATGTAACGCAGTTAAGGGAAAAGTTTGTTAACAGTGCTCATTATCCAAGCCTTCTATATCAATTGGATCCCTTGATTAGATCCACCTCCATAGTAGTTTCAAAGCTAGAAAGAGTATATGTTTGAATGCTATATTTGATGATCTGTGGAAGCAAGAATTTCTCAGATCTTATTGCATCGTAGCTGCTTGCTTAAAGCAGGAGAAGCATCATTTCCATGTTTTTTGACACATGGTGGGTGACTTTGGTGGCGTAGATTCACAGATTCCCATGACTTCAATCCTCCATGAGACATTTGTACCTGCTTGTTTTGCCGCGCATTGTCTACATGTATTTTTCTTTTTGTTTGATAGCAAGAGGTACTATGCCAAAAGAAATCATTTCTTGAACAACTTGTATCACAATTATATTTGCCAGCCTTTAGGGTGGCATTCAAAAGTTCGCTCTCATACCGAACTTTGTCACACTTACACACCCGTTTTGCAGAAGCCGACATAATTACAGGTGGTGTGGGACCCGAATAAATCTGGACCTTCATTCTGAATTAAGACTCTCGAGGTACTCGTTCATGCAATATTATCGAAATAAACTGATGTAAAAACTATAAGCACACTGCCAAATAATACAATAGAATTGCTGATGTAGGTAATGTCAATATGAGTGCTTACCCAAAACAGAAGAAAAACCAGCTCCTCTATCAAGAAACATCTAAAGTGACTCAGATTTCACCACAGAACAAGCTTGAAGGCGATAAAGTTTTACTAGCAAGTTCTCCTCAATGCTAGAAAGGTTTTTATATTTCAAGAGGGGCTCTCATACTGACTTGCGTGACGCGTCACTGTTAAGATGAGGTCACCTATACCTATACAGAGAACAATGACCATATACTTTCCTTGCTCACAAAAGACATACAAATTTGCATCTGATCTATGCTAAAACAGTTGTTTTTTCCCTTGCACAGCCTGTTTTGGGGCTAAAATCATCCCGGGAAAGCTGTTGTGTGCATCTTTGTGCTGGGAACAGGCTACCCATCTTCTTGGTGTTGATTTGCTCATCACTTGAGTGCCCGGAGTGCTTGGGAACTGTAAAGATTAAACCTATACTCATAGTCACAAAAAAACGTGTTTTGTCCAAACGAAACCTCTGAAACGGTTCATGGCGAAACGTTTCTACGAAACCTGCGCAACTTCTGCTTGGTCAGGTTTCGCCCAAATTTTAGGATTCGTTTTTTTCGGAAGAAAAAATGGTTTTTAAAATTTTTTCTTTCATATCCTCCTCATCAATTTGCAACTCCTCTCCTCCTTTCTCTAAAAAACCTCAAATAAGTTTTGTTTTTCGTTGTTTTTTTTGTTGTCTTGCTTCTGTCTCCTCCTCTTCACCTCTTCCATCTCCTCTCTTCCTTCTTGTCTCCTCTTCCATCCTCCGTTGTCTTATCTTCTTCTCCATCTCCTTCTCTTTTCCTTTCTTCTCCTCTTCTTCTCCTTCCTCTTCTCCTTCCTTCCAATCTTCTTCTTCCACTTCTTCTCCTTTTTTTTTCACCTCCTTCCCTTTTCTCTTCTTCTCCTTCTACCATGTCCTCTTCTTCTCCTCTCCTTCCTTCCCCTCTTCTGCTCCCTCCCTCCTTCCACTTCCTCTCCCTACCCTCTTATTCTCCTTCTACCACCTCCCTTTCATCACGATTCACAACACACATGTATTTCTATCTATATACATATTACATATGCATACACATACACACACACACACACACACACACATACACATACACATACATATACATATACATATACATACATACATACATATATATATATATATATATATTCAAAAAACCTCCAATTTTTTTAGTGATGGACGAAACCTTTCGAAAAAAAACCTTCAAAACCTCGAAACGTTTCTTGTGACTATGCATATACTACTACACAGGTTGTAGCATGCAATAGGTTGATCGTTGTAACACACAACAAAGCCTTCTTTATACCCATGAGTTTATGCAATTCCACTTTACTTGAGAGAGAAGAGAAGAGAGATACCCACTAAAGACCCCCCACTGCAAGCAGGAGTATTTCTTTGGAGAACTTTGTACAATGAGTATGAAAGATGACTGAGGACTGCCCATCACAAGGACGAAGTAGACCGAATGCAAGCTCAACCATATGTTGTCCAAGCTCCTTTGAATAGCTCTTCGATGACCACTATGCAAACCCAGAACTGAGCGATGCACATATGCTGGCCGAATGCTGAAGAATGCTCTTTGCGAAGGCCTTGGAACTGTAGCACAATAAAGTGCTGAATACTACTAAATGTATCCAGAGGCTCTAGGCACACAAAATTGCCTGTAGATTGCTTACAGATCTGATTTGTGATGAATGATTTACGGTGGGAACTAGGCGCTTGCTTTTATATGCAATTAGCTGCTGGTCGGTTCATACATATGCTGTCGGCCTGTTTTGATGGGACAAAAAATGCCTTTTTGCTAGCATTTAAATGCTGCACATAACATCTCTTTTGCCTTTTTGCTAGCATTTGTGTCTTAAACTGGCCGACTGAGCACGTGTTCATGCCAAGTTGTCAGCCTGTTGTTTATGCTGCTGCCTATATTGCTTTTCTGCAAGTGCTGATGCTGGCCGACTAATTCCTGTAGGCATTTAATGCTGGATGACTTGACCTTAGCCCCTGCTATGGGCTGGTCATGCTGCCTATTGTGCCTCATGGGCATGGGCTGGCCTTTGGCTGGCCCATGGACATGCTTCAAATGCATCTACATGCCTGAGCTTCTAAATACACAAACTAAAGCTGAGGTTGACCTCTACATGAACCTATCTGATGAATTCTCCAAGTGGGTAAGAGGACTGTGAAAAGATTGGGGGGGCAGAAAGAACTTGGGCTCTTGCAAGCGCACACACTCTCACAACAATGGGGAAGACACACACAAAGATGGACGGCTGAAATCTTCTTTTACTTTTTCTCTCAAAAGAGGTCTACAAAAGATAAGTGAAAACCAACATAAGTACTAGAGTACTATGGACACGCCAAGTAGGTGAGCTGGCAAGATAAGTATGCCATAACTCGGTTGGACTAGGTAGGTGTAGTTCAATGTAGAATCAATAGTAAAGATCCGTCGTGTCAGCTCGTGTACAGCTTGACATCTCAACACTCCCCCTCAAGCTCAACTCCATCTCCAAGACTCTAAGCATCATGCGGAATCTGCGAAGCTTCTCTACTCCCAAGCATACTTACCACGGAACGTCGTTCCGCCCATCTAGAACGTGAGAACGGCGTTCCCTATAACCGGGTTTTACGGAACGTTCCGTGATGTGGAATGGCCAAGTGGAACGTTCTGAAACATTCCCTCACCACTTACGAAACAGCAGCCTCAAAAAAAAATCGCAAACAAATGGTATAGCGCCATTCCCAGCTGTCTATGCATTTCTTTGTGCGACAACGGTCGACCATCCTCCAGTGCTAGCTGCCATACAATATATCATCGCTGCCACCATCATCCTTGTCGTCTACCATTGCAGCCTGCTGTCCGTATACCTGCACAGCCAACCATACCAACTAAACATACTGCAAGCCTAACTGCTTGTTGCTGCAGAGTGCACAGCATCTCATCGCACCCCAGCTGCTCATCACATGTGCTTGCTGCTTGCTCAAGCCTCCCACGTGACACCGACTGGTTCTTGATAGCCGGTTGACGCTCAAGCCTCACACATAAATACTTCAGCACTTGTCACTATCCCTCTCCAAGCAAGATGGCTTCGAAGTGGTGGGATGAGGTTAATAGCAACAGCAAATATTCCAACAAGGGAGAAGCAAGGAAGTGGAAGTGCCACTATTGTGGCAGCAAGAAGCATGATTGTTTCCATACGCCGTATGACAGGATTTCGTACGGAATATTGTACGGTCCACTGGATTTGACCGTTGCCGCCTGTGCACAGTTTCGCCGGTAGCCGTTTTCGACCGTTTTTTGCATGTCTTGAGCCGTTTGGATGCCCGTTTTCAGCCGTTTGGCCTTGGCTTTAGCCTTTCATATCCCATATGCTCACTGCTAAAGTCTGTAGCCTCTAAGGCTCTACCTATTTAAGGCTCAAACCTTCAAGCTTCTTTTCCACGCCTTCAAGCTCTCAAGCCTTCAAGCACTTAGCAAGCCTTATCAAGCTCTAAGCCTCTAAGGCTTAAGCTCTCAAGCCTTTGAGCTCTAGAGTCTAACTCTAAGGCTTGACCTCTCAAGCTTCAAACCTCCAAGCTCTCTAGCCTCTCTCTCTCTCTCTCTCTCTCTCTCTCTCTCTCAAGCTCTCAAGCTCTCACCTTTGAAGCTCTCTCTCTCTCTCTCTCTTTGCCCCCTTCTCTATCCTCTTCCTCTATCTTCAAGGCCCCATAATCCATTGCCCATAATCCTCTATTCCTCTCTATACTCCTCTCTCTCAAGCCATCCTCTCTTCATCAATCACAATGACAAGAGAAATGAATGAAGCTTTCATATTGCATGCCAACCATGTCTCACAAGCCACCGGAAAATCAAAATGCTATAGGTGGACATGCAAATATTGTGGCAAGCCTTATGTGAGCGACCTCACTAGGCTTCAGGAGCACATTGCAAAGGTGGGGGGGGGGGCAAGTGGCACCATGCAAGGAAGTGCCTCAAAACATCGCCGATGAGATGTTTAGAGCCATTAGGGGTGTCAACCGCCCAAGTAGGAACTCAAGCGCCCATGATGAGGTCATTTCCTCGCTACGGAATACTTCCTCTCCCGCCATCTCCGCCTCGGCCTCCACAAAGAGGCCAAGGTTTGACCAAGGCACGAGTTGTTGGAAACATGGATCCTCCCACTTCCCGGGAGGTCACCCATCCCAATGGCATCCCAAATACCGCACTGCTGTGCTAGGAGGAATCCATCTAAAACCTGGGTCTCGGCTCCATGCCAGAGTGGGAGCGCTACTGATCCAAAAGGCCACTGTCTTGCACCAATTGATCAATGCTCCCGAAGCTGCACTAAAAACCTGAAGCGACTGCTCTGCCCTCTGAAGATTGGCCTCCTGGCCATGCAAAAATAAACCCGTGTCATCAGCAAACTCAGCGTCGAGCAATTCCTCCCCCCGGACTGGGAGCTGGAGTCCTCTCAAACCAACCTCCTCTGCCGTCAGATACATGCTCATAGCCTCAGCAAAGAAGAGAAAAAGAAACGGGGTGAGAGGACACCCCTGACGGACTGATCTGGTCAACTCAAAACTCGGCCCCCCTCCTCCTGCCAGCTGTGGAATATAGAGCCGCCACTCCTCGAATCCAAATTGGCTCAAAGCCCAGGCGAAGCATAGTGCCCTCTAAGAAACTCCAATCGACTCGATCGTATGCCTTCTCAAAATCGAGAAGCATCATGACCAAGTCCTCACCGAGAAATCTAGCTCGGGCCGTCGCCTCCCAGAAGGTGAAAATGTTGTCAAGGATACTACGCTCCTTGACGAATCCTGTCTGGGTAGCATGAATCAACTCCCCCAGGAAGGCTGGATCCTCAAACTCAAGGCCTTTGCTAAGACCTTGTGGACGGTATTGAGGATCGTAATAGGTCTCCAATGCCGAATACCATCTGATACTCCCTCCCCCTTGGGGATAAGAAAGATCAAGCCCTCTGAAAAGCTCTGTGGCATCGCCCCAGTGTCCAAAACATACTGAAAGCCCCTGCGGAGGCCTGGCCCCAAAAGGTCCCAATAGCGCATAAAAAAGGCAGGCGTCAATCCGTCCTCCCCAGGGCAACTATGGCGCGGAAGGACCCTCAAGGCCTCAGCAAGCTCAACCTCTGAAAGAGGCTCACCCAGAACTGTACGCATACGATCTGTGACCCTCCTCTGCACATGGGCCCACACAGTCTATTTGCAAGCATCCCGAGCCTCAGTGGCTGGCTCCGCTGAAAGCAGGTCTCTATAGAACTCAGTGGCAATGGCTCTGATCTCTCCAGGCTCAGTGGCTACCGATCCGTCCTGCCTCTTGAGCTGGCGGACTCCTGCTCGAGCATGGCGAGGTCCAGTGATCTCAAAAAACTCCCCAGTCACTCTATCACCAAGCTGCGTCCACTGAGAGGCCTGGCGACGATAGTAGAACTCATGTCTCTGCTCCTCTACCTCTCTAACCTCCTGGCGTGCCTGGCTCAGCTGGGACGCCACCCACTCACATGCAGGCTGCTGCTCTTGAAGGCGCTGAAGCGAAGCAAGGCTACGTCTCAACCGACGATCCCGCTCACGTGTCTCTCCCAGCCATGTCAAGGCTGCAGCATGCAAAAAAGAGCTGAGCTCGATGAGTCCCTGGGCACACTGGCCTGCTGCATCCTGGTCAGAGCTCTGGCTATCATGCCATATCCTCTCAATGTCCTCAGCGAGACTAGGATCTGTAGTCTGGGATCCTCAACTGCAA
Source organism: Cibotium barometz (assembly GCF_041138505.1). Taxonomy (NCBI): domain Eukaryota; kingdom Viridiplantae; phylum Streptophyta; class Polypodiopsida; order Cyatheales; family Cibotiaceae; genus Cibotium; species Cibotium barometz. Next base: position 3,708,277 of record NC_141092.1, read on the forward strand.
GCTGGTCTCCGTGTCCTCTCCTCAAGTGTCAAAATAACTGGCGCATGGTCTGAAAAAGAGGTGCCAGCGAGAATGCCAACGGAGCCCCCTCGCTCCCCTAACCTGTCGCCCACATAGAAGCGATCAATCCATGATAGATTAGTCCCTCCCTGCCGGCGATCCGACCAAGAGAAACTAAGACCGTCCTGAGAGCAAGAGAAAGCCTCATGCTGCCATGCATCAGTGATCCTCAGTGTCATGCAAAATCGCTCCCAAGCTGCAAGCTCCGTGCCGTGCACTGTAACATGACTGCCTCCCACCCTATCGGCCGGGTCCTCAAGCATGTTGAAGTCTCCCCCGACAAACCAATGTGCGGCCTCTGGCAATGCATCCGTAACCTGGGTCCAGAACTCTGCTCTGGCACTAGCATGGTTGGGCGCATAGACATTGAGGACGCCAAAGAGCTCATTATGCATCCTCAAAATGACATACTGTGCTCTACCAGGCACAATGATCCCGCGATCCACAATGGCCTGCCGCCATACATCCGCAATGACCATACATACTCCTCCCTGCCCACCCAAGGGGCCAAACCCTGCAGACCAAAAGGTTTCCCATCTACCAGGCATCACCTAACCGTATCTCCGGATCCTGCTCTCACCCAAATGGTGCTCCTGCATCATCAAAATATCAATACTGCCCCCAACCAGGCATCTCTCTAGCTCCTGCCTCAAGCAACCACGATAACATATATAGTGTGCGCCGCCAAGGCCCTGTACATTCCATGAGATGATCCTCATGGATGGCCTGCTGAGGTGGAGGCTGTCTCAGCCGTACGGTGGGCCTTCGCAAGCGGCTTGGATGGAGAATAGTCCCCATTCAAGCGGCTGCGAATCTGCCCACCCGGTGTGCTACAAGAATCTCGGACCAGGCGCCAGTGGTGGCTGTGTCCCATGGCGACTGCCTCCCGCTCAGACAAAGCAACCGCGTGCTAAGTCTGCCACTATGCGAACCACCAAATGTCGAATCCCGGAGGCATCCACACTCCCGGGATCAAAGAAAAAATGAGCCAACTCTCATAGTCGGCCTATCACGTCTGTCACCTCGAGATCGCTCACATGGTGAGAAAACTCAACTGCCTGAGTCTTCAAAGTGCTAAGAGCGAGATCCATAGTCCACTCCCGGTCGCTAGGGCCACAGAGAGGGAATGAGAAGGCCACCGTTGAATCAAGTGCCTCCTCCCCTCGGGCCGGAGGTATCATAACATGAACTCTGATGGGTGCTGGCTCATGGGGGCCCTCCGCTCCAAAAAGCCGTGTGAAGGAATAATCAAAAGCCTCCGAGCACTGTCTAGTGTCGAGACGACTCAGCCGACTGCGGATAGAGGATATCCGTGAAGCCCGAATCGGCATGGTAAGTCTCCTCTGCGGTGCTCGAGCAAGGTCGGTGCTCAGTGTCCACCGGACTGCAGGTGAGCGCCAGGGAACTGCCAGGGCCTCCCGGGGAGCTGAGGCGAGCGGGGGGGGGGAGGAGGGGTGGAGAAGGAGCCGCTGCCAAAACCGGAGCGGGGACGGGAGGAGGCGAAGGTGGAAGCAAGGCGGGAGGGGGGGATGGGGGAGGGGGGAGGGGGGGTGGGGGGTGGGGGCGAAGGAGGGGGTGCTGGCATCTCTTGGTCCTCAGTCGGCGCTGGGGTCTCCTCCTGTAGGGGAGCAAAGCTGTTCCTCACGGGAACCCAGTGATACTGAGACTGTAGCTGCTGCTGCATCGGTCTCTGGGCGTGCTGCTGGGGCTGTCTCCCTCGACGGCGCCCCTGTCCAGGCTGCCACTCTGAGGTCTCTGTGGGCTGAGCAGGTGTCCCGGAGGCTGCCTGCCGAGCCGCATCTGTGGGCGGGCCATTGGGGGCCTGCTGCTGCGATGAAGGTCGGGGTCTCCTGCGAGGGGAGGCCTTGGCCAGGTGGCCGACCTGCCTGCAGATAAAGCACTGGTTCGGGAGCCCCGAAAACTCCACTCTGATCCATCCATCCCCCCCCTATCCTAGGTAGCTAAATGACCTTCGGAAGGGAGGAGATGTCCGAAACCAAAACTCTGACCAAAGGTAGCCCAGCTGCTCTGGCCACCACTGAAGCTGCTGTGGGGCTTGTCTCAAGCACCGAACCTACCAATGCTCCTAGCCTAGAAAGGAGCGGAAGGTACTCACGGTGGAGTCTAGGGAAGCAAACTGTAACATGGAAAAGGCGCTCTCCCTCCTCGGTCGCTACTGGGTCAAAGCCATGCAGCCAAGGTCTGAAGAATGCCCGAGCGCCCCTGATGTCAGGGGGACTCATGGCTAGGACCTTGGCCACGCTTTGGGCTGTCTCGAACTCAATCTGGTAGTGTCCACGGCCCAGTAGCTGAACGTCCAGGATCTTGCCCACATCTGCAAGAAGGCGGGCCTGGGGAAGATCCCGGATCTCCCCTCTGCTGGGGCGAGTGCCGACTATACGACAAATGGTGGAATGTACCTGGAGGCGTTCCACCTCTGCGGCGAGGCTCGCTTCCTCTTCTGGCGAAAGAGAGAGCCTAATGGGGGTATCCTCAGGGGCGGACGAGGGGGCTGCGGGAGAGTCCCTCTGAGGTGGGGCGGGAGGAGCCTCCATCAGAGTCTGAAGCTATGTCGAAGGCGGAGCGAATGCGGAGAGTCCTGCAAGAACCGAGCTGCACACAAAGGGCGGAGGGAGAAGGCGGAAGGCACCCCAGGGGACGGAAAAAACAGAAAGAAGGGGAGGGGGGGTAAGGCGGCGAAGACAAAAAAAAGACCCGGGGGGGGGGGGGGGAGAGGGCGACGGCTGGCAGAGGGATGCGACCACCCTATGGAGACACAGAGACATTGCCTATGGGACTGTCCTCAGGCGCAGCAGATTTGGCTGCGGATGCTGCGCATTCTGGCCCCCCTCTCTCCAGAGGGTATGTATACGTGGGGTGCCGCTGCTTGGTCGACTTCGTCAGGGCCTGCTATGGGCTATGAGACGGAGCAGGACAGCCAGGCCATCAGATTCATTAGGGGCAAGCCTCGCCTGGTTCCTTCACCGGATTTCTCGTCCGCCGGCTGGACACAGGAGAGGGATCTACGATGGGAGCTCCTTAGCAACCTCACCATCTGGTTCACCTGGAGAGCCCCGTGTTTCAGGGCCTTTGAGGGGAGACTGGAGCCATCAGTAGAGACTGTTCGGGGGATTTGGCAAGAGTTGATCCACACCCTGCGAGGACAGTATGACCGCATCCGGGGCGACACGGATGAGGCGATCTTGCGACGCCAGGCCTTTCACACCACTTGGCGCAGCGGCCCCTTCTATACCCTACACGCGGGTTCCCCCCACTGGCACTACAGGCCACCTATTTGGCTTTTCCCCCCTCCTATTGTATGATATAGCCCCTCAGTTCTTTGTACTGATATTTGTACTTTTCTGCACCTAGGGAGAGTCTCCCTAGCTGCCTTGCTTGGTTCTCTGCTCTGTTTTCTTATGAGCAGGAGAGGATCTTTTGTAGCCCTACGGGCGTTTTTATATAACTAATGAAAGGATCTTTTCTCGAAAAAAAAATCCTCTGGTGTCATGCTCTACCCTCCTCGATGATGGCACGGAGGGTGAAGATGTGGTCAAGGGTAGAGTGGATCCTCCGAAAGCCAGCCTGTCCTGAGGCTCTGCATCCCTGGCTCTCTACAAATGAACTGAGCTCTGCCTCTAGCACTGATCAAAAGAGCTTGGCCAATGTGTGGCCAATCATGATCGTCTTGTAGTTATTAGGATCAAGTGGATCTCTGGCTTTGAGGATGGGGGTGATGGTGATGGTATTGGTATTGGTGGACCAAGAGGGTGGAAATCCTTCACAAAGGGCTCTATTGAACATGTAGGCTAGTAGGGGAGCTAGGATATCATGTACATGCGAGATGTACTCGGCAGTGAGTCCCTCATGATATTAGGCTCGCCCATTGCGTAGTCTACGAATGGCCTTGAGGACCATGCCCTTTGTGAAGAAGGTGGAGGTTGTGGGGCGGGGGTCTGGTGGTGGGGGTAGGGGTAGGGGTGGTTGATGGGGGATATGATAAGAGGGAGCGTGCATAGGAGTGCCATGTGTTTGGGCAGGTGATAGGTGTGGGAGGGCGATGTTCTCGAAGATTCCTCCATGCCTCTTTGCAGTTCGGCCCTAAGAAAAGTCGGTATAACTCATCCTCTTTCCGAGCATAAAACTCCTGTTTCTTGCGTCGGGTGGGCCGTTGTGTAACACGCGGAAGCTCTGGGGTCTTCTTTCAGCCGACAGCCCTTGTGTCTCAACCTACAGCTCCTTGCTTAGTTCTAGTACAGCCGACAGGTCTTCCTCTTCATCCCCTCCAAGCCTTGCTCCAAGTCCACACTGGCCTTTGCTGCACTTTGTGCTCCAACTTCTGGTTCTTAAACTCTTTTTCTTGGTTGCCCCTTCTGGATTAACTATGGGAATGTCCATGGCATTTTATGCACATGACATCCCCCTCTGCTAAACTTGATGATGGGATTCCAACCTGTTCTTGGATAACTGTCATCATCCCAATCTTTTCCCGAAGTCCCTCTGTCATCCATCCATCTCTGGCAACCCTTTTCTCTGAAATCCCAGCCCGGTCTCCAAAACCACTCTGACTCTTAATAAGATCTATGCATCTATTCCCTCCAGTCCCCAATCCATTCCTGCCCTGACTCTGAACACTATCTTGGTCTTCATTCTTGAGAAATGAGTCTGGCACTCTCACATCACCCCTTGGAGGATAATCCTCCCTTGGGACCGTTGCCCGAGAACCTATCTGGCTCACAGGACTGCCATCCCCTCTGGCTTTGTGGAACGCCACCAACAAACCTTCTGGGAGCTCTTCCCGATTCTGTGTTCCTTGCCTTGGGCTTTGCATTCGTGTACTTTCATGTACCTTGGACCTGTACAACATCGTATGGGACTGAATTAGTGTTTAGCTTTGTTGAGCCTGATGCTCTCATACCAATGTAACACGTGGAAGCTCTAGGGGTCTTCTTTCAGCCGACAGCCCTTGTGTCTCAGCCTACAGCTCCTTGCTTAGTTCTGGTACAGCCGACAGGTCTTCCTCTTCATCCCCTCCAAGCCTTGCTCCAAGTCCACACTGGCCTCTGCTACACTTTGTGCTCCAACTTCTGGTTCTTAAACTCTTTTTCTTGGTTTCCCCTTCTGGATTGACTCTGGGAATGTCCATGGCATTTTATGCACATGACACGTTGAGAAATCCGTTGCGCTTGGTGCTTCATGATTTGCCCAATCCGTACCTCAGGCTTAAGACGGGAGCGTGTGGCCCGACATTCGTCATCATACCAACAGTTCTGGGGCATGGAACCGCAAGGTGACTTGGCGGTAGACCGCCGCATGCATATGAAAGAAGCTGTGGCGGATGTGTGAAGTATGGTGGTGAGAAGGATCGGTACTTCAAAACTCAGAAAACAGCACTCTTTTCGCGACGGAATTAACGCACAAACTGGAAGGACATGTGCAGAAAATAGAGAGAGAAGGGGGAGATGGAGAGGACACCCAATTACCCTCTGTAGGGCCCCCACCACGGATGGTGTATTTGCTTTATTAGAATGATGTAAATCTGAAAACAAATACAGAAACTTGACCTTTTCTTGGCTGGAAAACCTGCCCTTGACCTTCAGTCCTTCACCCCTTTGCGTTAGCAACCTCTTGGCTGTCCTGGCCCTTGTTTGCTTGATGCACTTGGTGAATTATGAGATGACTTCAATGATTATTGGCTGGAGTATTTATACTCCCTTCAGCATCCAATCGGCCAGCTTCATGAAGCTCCACGACTGGGTCTTATTCAATAAATGCTTTCACACTATAATAAATGTTGGCCATTCTGCGCATGCTTTCTAGGACAGCTCCTGGCTGCTGGGCATTCTGCGCAGAGGTGTGGGACTGCCCCCTACGCCTGGCCGACCTGCTGGGTAGGGGTATTAGCCCTGTCGGCTGCCTGTCCAGCAGCATGAAAGCTGGCCGACAGCCCTTCCAGCCCATGCCATGGCTTGTGGGCACAGCTTGGGCCCTCCTGGCCCCTTGGGGGTGGTTCTACACCTCCCCCATGCCCACACTAAAGCGTGCAAGTGCAAATCTTCGCACTGGGGTAGCCCTATGGGCTGGCCCCATCTCTACATGCAAACCTACATGCCTACAGAGGTCTGGCATCCAGTTGCAAACTAGACACACAGAACATCTGACATCATTCCAGAGGGAGACTCACAGCGCGGACTGGCACTGCTTCATGTGCAGGACAGTGCACACCTGACCTTGGACTCATGTGCAGGACAATGCACACCTGACCTCGGACGACTGAGATGGATCCCTGGCTGACTCGTCCTAGACTGGGCTCACATGGGACCAGTTCACCATCCCAGGTCCTGCACCTTCTGTACAGAAATGTCTACATGGCATCCAAGTGCGGGATGCACGTGACATCCCCTTCTGCTTAACTTGACGGAAGCTGCATAGCCTCCAAATAATCCGTCAATAATGCCGGATAGTCTTCGAAAAATTCTTTGTCGAGCCATACCGCTTCATGAGTTCCTCGGTCCTGAAACTTCGTGAGGAACTGTCGTAGTCTTCGGCCTGAGCCATGCTTGAAACGGTGCAGAAGGATCTGTTCTGGAACCATTACTTCTGCTTCATCAATAATGTCTGGTTCCGCTTCGTCTTTGACCTTTGAAGGGGGTGGACCTGCATATGGCTTTAACCAACTGACATGAAATACATCGTGCATAGTCCAACTCGGAGGTAGCTTTAACTGCATAGACACCTCATTAATCTCTTTCCGGATGGGAAATGGTCCGAAGCTCCTGAAAGACAACTTTGGGCATCGCTTGGCCACCTGCTTCAATCTTTGCTTCATAATCCGAAGATACACCCAATCCCCTTCTGAAAACTTCATGTCCCTTCGGTCTTTATTGGCCTGTCGAGTGTAGGCCTCTTGCGCTTTAGCCAATCTGTCTTTAACGGACTCTAGGATCTCCTGGTAAGACTCCGTCACTCTGTTCGCCTCCGGTACTGAAGACGAAGTCCTGGTTAACAACGACTGGAAAGGCCTTCCAAACGCTGCCTCATATGGAGTCCTGCCAATAGCTGAAGAAAAAGAGACATTCAAAACAGCTTGAACTAAAGGCAAAAACGATTCCCACTTACCTTGCTGATCGTGGACATAACACTTCAGCACATCAAAGGCCAACTGGTTGTATATCTCTGTCTGGCCATCTGTCTGTGGGTGGGATGCACTGGAAAAATTCAACTTAGTACCAAAATTATCAAACAATGCCCTTCAAAAATGAGGGGTAAACTTGGCATCTCGGTCTGACACTATGGTTCTAGGAATCCCGCCAATCGGGTACCAATGCCGAATGAATAGCTGGGCAACATCCTCGGCGGTCACATTGGCCCTGCAAGGAATAAGCATAACAAATTTGCTGAACCTATCAACAATAGTTAAACACTGCGTATTACGCTTACTCAGACTGGGAGGCAGATTTGTGACAAAGTCCATCGAAATGTCCTGGAAAGGACCCTCAGGAATTGGCAAAGGCTGTAACAACCCTATCTTCTTTCCACGAGGAGCGTTCACCTTTTGACAAATGTCACAGCGTTGTACATATGTAAACACATCACGTCTCATCTTTGGCCAATAGTATTGCCGTTCTAATTTCTCCAGAGTCGAATTCATGCCCCTATGACCACCTGTAATGGCATCATGGGCATCATGGAGAAGAGCTGCCCGGAATGATTTCATGACACATAGTCGGCCTTTGTAGAAAAGCCAACCATCACGTATCAGAAAATGGCATGGTCCTGTGGCATCCATGCCTGTTCCCACTATGTACCGAATTCCTCGGAATCCGCGTACGTGTGCTTCATGTCTTCTAGTCCTGTACCAACAAGGTCAAGTCTAGTGGTCTGAATCGCAGATACTTGTCCCTTCCTGCTCAAAGCATCGGCCACTGGATTGGCCTTTCCTAGAAGGTACTCAATCATGCCACCGAACTGCTTGAATATCTGACTCCAGCGGTGTTGTCGATCACTCCACTGTGCACTTGGCATCGTCTGAATCCAGCGCGATGCCTGATGGTCAGTGCGAACCTCGAAGTCACGGCCATGCAGGAAATGTTTCCAATGTTTCAAGGCCTGTATAACTGCTAGGAGTTCACGATCATAGACTGAGTAGTTCTTTTCGGCGGGCAGTAACTTACGAGACATGTAAGCTACTGGATGACCATTCTGTTGCAATACACCTCCAATTGCGATGTTACTCGCATCGGTGATCACCTGAAATGGTTCGTCCCACGAGGCAAGGGCTAAACAAGGCGCTTCTGACAAAGCCACCTTGAGGTTCTGGAATGCCTCCAACGCTCGTGGAGTCATTCGAATCTTTTGCCTTCTTGTTTTCACTCCCTTTAGCAGATCGGTGAGGTCTGCCGAGAGATCAGAAAACTTGTCAATGTGGGTGGAATATGCCTGGCATATACCCACAAATGATCTAATGTCATAAGCGGTCTGAGGTACTTCCCAGTTAACAATCTCGGCCACTTTAGCCGGATCAAGTCGAATACCTTCAGCACTAATTATATATCCCAAGTAATGTACCTGGAACAGATAAAATTCTGACTTCTTTTCATTGACATAGAGCTCGTTGCTTTCCAGCAACTTAAGGACTTTCTCCACATCAATGTCATGCTGCTCAACTGTAGTTGAAAATATGAGTATGTCGTCCAGAAATATGAACACACACACTCCAATCAACTCCCGGAAAATACGCATCATCATGCGGTAATGTAGCTGGGGCGTTCGTCAATCCAAATGGCATAACCACAAATTCATAGTGGGCCCATTCTGTACGGAAAGCTGTCTTGGGGATGTCTCCCTCAACAAACCGTACCTGGTGGTACCCACTCTTTAAATCCAGTTTGGAGAACACCTTAGCTCCATTCAGCCTCTCGAGGATATAGTCAATTCGAGGCATCGGGAATCTGCTCTTGATAGTCAGCTTGTTGAGTGCTCGATAATCGACACACAACCGAGAAGACCCATCTTTCTTCTTGACAAACAAGATCGGTGCTGCAAATGGCGACACGCTGGGGCGGATGAAGCCAGCTTGCAACAATTCTTGGAGTTGGCGGTCCAACTCCGATTCCATTGCCTTAGAAAGGCGATACGGAAACTTGCTCGGGGGTTCCGAGCCTGGGAGGAGGTCAATCTTGTGATCCTCCGGTCTGGACGGGGGAAGCTGGGGAGGGAGACTGTCCCGAAGAAAAATCTTCTGGAACTTTTCATGGAGAACCGAGTACTTCTCGGAAGCACTGGCCACCGTCTGGGCTGTCTGGATGTAAATCATCGCACATTGTGCGCCTATCCTGACTGCTCGCTTAGCCTGCAAGTGGCTTATGAGCGGAAAGTTTGGAATACCTGGCTCACACTTAATGGTCACCGGGGTGTTTGACACATTCCGATCGATCTGGAACGTGTGCTTGTCCCACTTGACATCAGGAAGAAACTTGTGAAACCACTGGATATCCAAAATTATGTCTGCTCCTACAAGAGGGGCAACCATAAAGTCACGCACAAACTCTATGCCCTGAATCACTAACTTAGCACCTAGAGCTTCATACTTGACGCTCGTTGTCATACCTGTGCTAAAACCCTCAACTTGTTTGTCCACCGGAGTCAGCTCGAAACGGGCACGCCTAGCGGCCTCTTCCGTGATCACATCCTCCGTGCTGCCGCCGCTGTCAAACAAGACAACGACTCTCTGGCCACCTATGTAGCCAAAGGACTTGAGCAATTCGTTGCACTCATACTCCTGGTCATGGGCGCCCTTCTGCTTATCTTCGAGCTCCCGGCTAATAATTGCTCCAACTGAAGCACCGGGGGTTGAAGAACTGGGGGTAGCCGCTGGGGTCTGTGTGGGAGCTGTGCTCACCACGGAAGCTGTGGAGGCGGCGGTGGCCTTTGGAGGCTTCTTCGGACAATCCCGAGAAGTATGTCCTTTTGTGTGACAAAAGAAACATCTACCCTCCTTCCTGTACTGAGAAAGCTCCTCAGCACTCAACTTGCCACCTGTCTTGCCTGCCTCCGCTTTCTGGTCTAGAGTAAGCTTAGACGCATTGTTCGAGTTCTTGGAGCCAGAGGCTCCCGGGCTCTGTCCTGGGGAAGACCCCGTCTGGTTCTGGCTTTTGCCCCCCGAGGCGTTAGCCTTAGGAGAAGCCGGCTGGGAAGTCTTGGGCTTGCCACCATTGTGTTTCATTTCTGCACTCTGCGCAAGCGAGAGTGCGTCCTCAAAGGTGGCTGGCCTAAACATACGCACCTCCCATTGGATTTGCGTGTCCAGGCCATACAAAAACTGCCCCTTCTTGTCCGTATCAGATAAGCCTAATTGTAGACACAAGGTCGAAATTTTATTGGCAAACTGAAGGACTGGTTGCGCGTTCTGACGCGCTCCCCTGAACTCGTCTTCGAGTCGCTCAAGGTAGTGGGGGGGTAGAAACCGCTGCTTAAGGTCGCGGACGAACTCGTCCCACACATAAGCTGCCATACCTGCTCTAGTGTGGGCATGAGCCCACTGAGTCCACCAAGGAATGGCCTCACCTTCCAAGTACCAACTAGCTAAGATCACTTTGTCAATATCTGTTTTCCTAACTGCGGCAAAGTAAGCTTCAAATTGATGTAACCATGAATACAGAGTAGTGGGATCGAGTTTACCATTATACTTACTGAAATTCATTTTCTCGCGAAAATGATTCGAGGGCGCCGCCGGTGTCAATCTGGCATCCAAAGCTCTGAGGTAACGCTCGTGTTCCACTCGTCGCATGGCGTCGTCTTCTCGTTGTCGAATCTCCAATGCACGCATCTGCATCTCAAGCAAGGAGCTTGGCTGCGGCTGTGACCCCGCAAGAGGGTCCCTGTAACGAGGATCTAGTATCTGGGATACGGAAGGAGAGGGAGGAGGAGATGGAAAACGCGACACTGGAGAGCGAGAACGCTCCTCCAGAGCCAAAATCCACGCCTTCTGCTCATCCAACTTGGTTGTCTGGTCTGCGATTGCTCGCATCATCTGCTGGAACATGTCTGTGACACTCAAGCCGGGTGCCCTAGCTGGGCTGCCTGGTGCACTCTGGTCCCATGGTTCTGGTTCTCTCTCGTCGCCGAAACTCGCCATACCGGGAAAATGCAATTCCTTTCCGGAACGCAGTCTGACCATCCACTATCTGTGTGGGAGACTTCCGGAGGCTTCCGGAGGCTAAAAACCAACCGTCCTTCGAGAGACAGGAATCACTCCGAAAGGGGTAGTCCACCGGCGTCTAAAAAAACAACCACACGAGCGAAAAAATTTTATGGTTTTCTTTGCTGAATCTTTGTCCTTGAAGTGAGCTCTGATACCACTGTAATATGCGGAAGCTTCGGAGAAGGATCGGTACTTCAAAACTCAGAAAACAGCACTCTTTTCGCGACGGAATTAACGCACAAACTGGAAGGACATGTGCAAAAAATAGAGAGAGAAGGGGGAGATGGAGAGGACACAGTATTGGGTCCCAATTACCCTCTGTAGGGCCCCCACCACGGATGGTGTATTTGCTTTATTAGAATGATGTAAATCTGAAAACAAATACAGAAACTTGACCTTTTCTTGGCTGAAAAACCTGCCCTTGACCTTCAGTCCTTCACCCCTTTGCGTTAGCAACCTCTTGGCTGTCCTGGCCCTTGTTTGCTTGATGCACTTGGTGAATTATGAGATGACTTCAATGATTATTGGCTGGAGTATTTATACTCCCTTCAGCATCCAGTCGGCCAGCTTCATGAAGCTCCACGACTGGGTCTTATTCAATAAATGCTTTCACACTATAATAAATGCTGGCCATTCTGCGCATGCTTTCTGGGACAGCTCTTGGCTGCTGGGCATTCTGCGCAGAGGTGTGGGACTGCCCCCTACACCTGGCCGACCTGCTGGGTAGGGGTATTAGCCCTGTCGGCTGCCTGTCCAGCAGCATGAAAGCTGGCCGACAGCCCTTCCAGCCCATGCCATGGCTGGTGGGCACAGCTTGGGCCCTCCTGGCCCCTTGGGGGTGGTTCTACACCTCCCCCATGCCCACACTAAAGCGTGCAAGTGCAAATCTTCGCACTGGGGTAGCCCTATGGGCTGGCCCCATCTCTACATGCAAACCTACATGCCTACAGAGGTCTGGCATCCAGTTGCAAACTAGACACACAGAACATCTGACATCATTCCAGAGGGAGACTCACAGCGCGGACTGGCACTGCTTCATGTGCAGGACAGTGCACACCTGACCTTGGACTCATGTGCAGGACAATGCACACCTGACCTCGGACGACTGAGATGGATCCCTGGCTGACTCGTCCCGGACTGGGCTCACATGGGACCAGTTCACCATCCCAGGTCCTGCACCTTCTGTACAGAAATGTCTACGTGGCATCCAAGTGCGGGATGCACGTGACAGTTATGTTGTGAGGGTGTATAGGGGGACAGTAGGTTCCACATCCTGGAGTTGGCGGTAGATGTGGTTGGAGTAAACAAGGTCAAGCTCGTGATCAAAGAGGACCTAAGTGTAATGTGAGATGGGGGGAGGTGGTGGAGGGACGGGTGGTGTGCAGGTAAGAGTGAAAGAGAGATAGGCATGGTTAGCTTCAAAAGGGCGTAGCGGAATGGAGAAGTCGGGGATAAGGTGTGCCAAAGCCGGAGATCCCATAAGGGAGTCCATAGTGCTAGTACCTCCTGAGCGAGGGAAGCAGGTGAGGGCGCCGGAGGAGGGCCATCCGGACATCCCATCATAGATAACGAGACCATGTGCAACTCCTAGCTCTAAGAAATATCTCCCGAACGCTGTGACTTCCTCACGGTCCTGTGATGATCACTGCAGCCTTGTGTCAGTGATGTCCAGCTCCTGTAGTATGATAGGGTCATTTAGATCGAGTAGTGGGACCTGCTGACTTCCCGTCCTGGCGTTGAAATCCCCGAGTAGGAGGACTTCCCCCAGCTGTGAGAACTCCATGATATCCTCATATAATGGTAAGTACGGTGACTGGCCATGCTGTGCGACGTAAGGGAAGTGGCGTGGTGCAAAATAACACATAGCAATGTGGATGACTCTGTCACTGCTGAGCTATAGCCGCCTACCCCCCGAGAGCCACGTACTCCTCCTGATGTGCAGGTGTCGCCTCGAAAAGCTGACTCCCACTCATACCCAGCTATGTATGGTAAGCCCCTTTCAGGGCTCTGATGAGTCTCTGTAAAAAAAAATGACATCCCTGCCTGTGAGAATCTCGCTCAAGCCTCCTGGATTCGACCACAGCATGCCATTGCAGTTCCATACTGCCAACCCCAGGTGTTTGGTCTCATAGACCCCACATCCCTACTTGGGACGGCGCTTAGTGATAATGACTCTACCATCCCTATAGATAGCCCACTTGCCTGCTCTGCGGGCCTCATGAACAGTCACCGTCGCCTCACGCCAGTGTGCCACCTATGCTGGAGTGAGATCATCTCCCATGTACACCTGTGTGCCCTTGAGGGCAGCCCGCCTGTCTAAGAAGGCCTGTCTGCTGGTGGCATCAGGGAATCTAATGATGAGGGATCGCTCTCGTGTCATATCCTTTCCTACCCTCCATGTGTCTGCAAAGGGGAGGGCGATCTCGTCCACTCCTAGCATCTGGCAAAGTGTCATGGCATCCTCCTTTGGGGAAGCCCCCGTACTCACACATGGAGGGTCCTATCCTTCCTATGTTTCTCTTCCTCGAGAGTCTCGTGTATGATGCTCTGCGGAGGTTTGTGCTTCTTCACCACCTCCACCCAATCTTTCTTCGTGGTCTGTAGTTCATCCCGCAGCTTATCACTCGCAACTTTCAACTGCTCCAAGTGTAACTTGGTTGACCACAATGCTAATCAAAACACTTAAATACACTAAGATTTGATGGACACTTGCTCAAATACAAGAAGTAAAATTGCTGAATTGACAAGAGACACACAATGAGCCGGAACGGCCGACCCCTCCCTCAAATAAAGTATATCGATCTTGGGAGAATCAAGTACATAGTCTCATGGGCATTTCTGACTAGATTTCCATACCAATGCATATGAAGTATTGCAAACAAGTGGTTGTCGTTGTAGACTTGCAATCCACACTACCCTCTCAAGTGCCCATGTTCCCTACCATCTGCTCTCTATTGTTCCACCAACACATGGTAGCAACAATCTGCAAGAGAGCACGTAGGACAAGAGAACACTGCACAAGGTATGTGATCTCTTGTAATCCGGTTCCTCCCTCCTGCTACTTGCTTCCATATTTAAGCGTAAAAGCTTACCAATAGCAAGTAGAGTCGATGACAGCGGAAGTCTTCACAATGGAAGTCCTTAAAGTGTTGAGATCTTCGATTTGTCGCCTTTCTTCGCGACAAAAGTCTTCAAGAGGATGAAGGGAACCTTGGGAAAGCTTCCCCTATGGTTCAGCTTGAGAAAGGAGGACTGAAATTAGGGTTTTCAGCAAAAAAGACTAGAAATTACAGCAATAAAGAGAGTTGTTTTGCTGAATTTCAGTCATTGGGAGTGTGTAGGAGAGTGATTAGCATCCGGAAACACTCTTGGAAGCTTGAAATTCACCTTAGCAAGCTTGGAAATGGAGTTGGGAAGGAGAAAGTGCAGAAAATGCAGCCCAACAACCCTCATGAAGGAGGCGCCAAACTCGAGAGAGAGGAGTGAGATGGTGAGTTGTCCAGTGTAGGTGGCAAGCAGGTGCTTTGTGGAGCAAGCTAGAGTGGACACATGGCTGGTTACTCCCTTTGTACAAAGGGGATAAGGTCTGGGCGGTGGACATTGGGTTATGTCCACCTCGGGACATCAGTGTGTGTGAACACCGAGCTGGTCATAATTTATAAGTGAGTTTTGTCCCTTTGTACAAAGGGGATAAGGTCTGGGCGGTGGACATTGGGTTATGTCCACCTCGGGACATCAGTGTGTGTGAACACCGAGCTGGTCATAATTTATAAGTGAGTTTTGGTCGCCTAAAACTTAATGAAGTGTGTACACACTCACTTATAAATTAGTGCTAACTCCTAAGGCTAGGTTTATGACCAATACTTAACACCTGCCACATGCCACATAACCATGTCAGCAGACAGTTTCACACGCACAGTTCGCGGGCGGGCGTCCCCTTACCCGGAACTACACATTGGTCAAGCAAGCATGAAAACAGCATGCAATTTCAATTGCAAGCAAGCACATAAAGATGCTATGCAATGCAGCATTTGGTATGGACAATCCCCGTTCATGAGACTATACCAAAATAGACGTGCTCCAGGCAAGTACACGAGGTACCAGACCCAATGGAACACCAATCCACCAAGCATTTCCGGGCATGTACACGGAGGCACAAGTCCCAACGGAAAGCCAAGTCCACAATATCACATGAGTGGCATCAATCCCCGGCATAAACAACTGCCATGGACACCAGTCCAATGTACATACATGATAAGAAAGCACGGGTGGACCAATTGGGTGGCCAAATGGTGACACCAAGTCAGTCCTTAAACCCTCCTGAATATTCAGTTCCCCTTCCTCCACTGTGTGGTCCTTGACCGTAGCCTTTAGGGCTTCCATTTCTGCCCGGAGTTTCCCTATCATTGGGGCAGCTTCTCGCATTCCTATTTGTTGCAGCTGGGTCTCTTTCAACATCTGAATCACCTCTGCCTGGTGGTTCACTTGGGCTCTCAGTTCTTCAATCTTGTTGTTCTTTCCTTGTATCTCCTTGTGGAGGCCTTCCAACGGTTTTTCATGTTGGTTCAAGACCCTGTCCATGCCTCCAGCTCCTCTAGATTCATTGTGTTATTTCCCCTAGTTGCTACCTTGGGGGCCTGAGCAAGGGCAAGTGGGAAAAGGGAAGGCGGAACACGCAGTGGAAGTGCGCCTGTGTATAGCACGGAAGCAGGGGCGCAGGGCGGAACACGCAGTGAGAGAGAGCAAGACACAAAGTGTGGTGATCACAAATGCAAGTCAACCCTTGCATGTGAGTCACATCCATATAATATCCAAGTACAAAAGTTATATGGATAGAGTGCCCTTTCACACTTGATATCCAAGGAAAAAAAACACATGGGAAAAAGTGCCCTTGGTTAAGCCATGTTCACACATAGCACTACTATAAGTGAGCATATGCCTACATGGACTAGGTGGGTGTAGTCCAGTTGTAGAATCACTGGCTAAGATCCATTGTGTCAACCACTAAACGCGCCAGTGGTGTAAAGGTGGAACGGTCACCCACGCATGTCATGAGTGTCAGCTCGTGTTGAGCTTGACATCTCAATAGACTGACACATGCAGACTCTCTATGGCTGAGGAGATTAACCTACGTAGCTCATGCCTAACATGTCCCGGACTGAGACTCACAATAGGGTCACAACATACGACAAAATATTCCTAAAAAAGCTATTCCTTCTGTATGAATGTTGCACTAATGGAGAGCCAATGTGTCACGTAGCACTCCAGTGTAGGATGCATGTGACACAAGTACTCCTCTTGGTGTAGAAGAGCAAGGAAACTTAGTTTCCTTGGGTGCATTTGGGCTGCATGTGAGACTCGGCTTGACTTGAGACATCCACGACGTTGGAGTCTACGTGAGACTGAGTCCTGCTCGAGAGATCCACATGGGCTGTTTGGAACTTCTATTTGATTTGTTTTCATGACATACTTAAAAATCTGGTTCAAGGCACCCTCATACTTATATCTATAAAATACTATTTCTCAAATGAAGAATTCCTAAGGGAGGGTCGGCCCCAATGTGTGTGTTCTTTCTTGTTTTATGCTAAGTGAATTGAATGTTAAGATGTCTAATGTTTAAAGAACTTGATAATGTGAACACAATAGTGTGAAAGAGAGCCCCTATTAGTATAGGCATGTCACACACCTCCGAGAACCTATTGGGCTGCCAAAACAGCCCCAAACAGGTCATACTCTCCGAAGTACTTTGCAAGTAGGAAGCATGTCCAAGTGGCACTCATATAGGTGATGCACATGACAAACCACAAATCTCCATTATCTCTAGTGTACAATCTAGTAGTCCAAACAATGCAGTTCTTACTATCGTTGCTAATGTAGTTGTGGAACGGGAGAACGTGGAGGAAGCCACCTTGGGAACGGTGGAACGTGGAGCAACGTTTTTTTTAATTTTTTTTCCCTGATTCGCGAAACGACAACGTTAACGATTTTTTTTCCCCAGATTTGGCAGCCGGCAGCGTATCCGTTTTTTTTTTAATAAAACGGGTGCCCAACGTTTTGGGCAGCCTTTAAAAAAGGCCCAAATTTCCTTTAAAAAAGGCCCAAATTTTTTGGCCTTTTTTAAAGGCTGCCCAAAACGTTGGGCAGCCTTTAAAAAAGGCCCAAATTTTGGGCCTTTTTTAAAGGGTGCCCAAAACGTAGGGCACCCGTTTTATTTATTAAAAAAAAACGGATACCCGCGTTGAGCGCCGCCGCCGACCCCTTAAAAAAAACAAAACAAAAAACGAAAAGATTATGCAACGTTAAAAAAAAACGTTGAAAGACGACATGCAGGCTGCCCTGCAACGTTCAAAAAAAAACGTCAATATCAACGTTAAAAAAAAAACGTACCTATTTGATATCACCTAGGACTTTAGGTTTCTTTGTTCTTAGCTATCTAGCTTTCACTATGTGGCTGTACATTGTACAAGCTATTGTACTTCTGGTTTTCTAAATATGAACAAGGTCATTGAGTTTGCTATCAAATTCTTGTCTCTTTTTGTCTACTTTCAATTGTATATTTGTCTCTTTTTGCCTGCTTTTAATTGTATATTTGTCTACTCATGTGTATTGAAATATGATAACGTGTCGTTCCGGATTGCAAGGGGTCCCGTTCCCGTTCCGGATTGGCCCCTCGTTCCCATATCCGTTCCCGTTCCCTGGTGACTATGTTTGATACACAAGACGCTCAAGAAGCTAACGTTGTTAGGTTCATGGACATAACAAAAACCCAAGCCACAATTTTATAGGTGCTATGAGTGCTAGTTGGATTAAGGTCGTCCAACCCTTAAATAATGCCACGAAACATTCCAAATGCTTTAATTTTGTGCTCTAAAGGTGTCCCATCCGTGGGTGCCTTATCTGGGCACTTCAGGGCACCTATTCGGCTGCCCATAGGACTGTCCATAGCCCCCTTTGTGGCCTTCCCACTTCCCTCAAAATTCTTGGTTGTTGCTAGTATCTGGGCACAAAGGGTTCACAACCAACCAACCTCCTAACTCTTGATTAAATGTCCAAGCACCCATTCTCAGGCTAATAAGTGTCCGGACAACCTTGTACATCTATATCTTGCGAGTGGGTTACATTTTGTGTGTGGGACTAACATGATTTGACTTGACACTGATTGATCCTAAAACTAGATGGAGCCTAGCGACTTGTCCCTAAACAAGGGCTCACAACATGCCCAATGCCCATCAAAGAGGTGACTTTTGTGTGCTAATTGTTCCAAAATGTCAACATGCGCCATGGCGCCCTCATTCAGCGAGTGCACATGACACAGCAAAACGGCAGAGAAGCACCTCCAAAATTGATAGCATCATTTGGGGGAAACATTATCCCTGTCTTTTGAGTATGAAAATAAGGCAATCTTCAGCATGGTGTTTTAAGGCATCAGCAAATGAAGACACCATATACTTACCATTGTTTTCTTGTCAAGGCTATCACGTGATTGAAAGACAATTATAGGATTACACATAAGGCTAGTCTTCCACGCTCGCTCCAACTTGCAAAAGATCATGACATCAGGAAAACACAGTTTGTATCATTCTCTTTACTGTTCCCATCAGTGGCATTTCATGGCAAAACTTCAACAATGCAGGCTCTGAAGAAAAAGAGATTTGCATATAGTATGGCGGATCTACTTCCAAAGCTTATTGTTTCGTCACTTGTTGATACGAGGGTCCATAGCGGTCACAGTAAACAAAAAGCACAAAATGCTCATGAGTTAACCTGGGGGGGAGCTGAAGCCAGATGAGACAAAGCGGTGCCGGACCTGCTCTGCGCAGAGAGAGTAAGCTTTGATGCTGTCCTGGCATTTGAGGGGGTTGTTACGGTTCTCTGTGAGGCAGTCGATGCAGGCCTTTTGTTCAGCGGAGCAGGGCAAAGGCTTGGGCTGAGGAGCTTGGTACTGCTTGCTGTGAAGCTCTCTGGCTCGCTTCTGCACTTCCTCCCGCTCCTTTCCTTCCTGCTTCCGCAAGCTCTCCACAACCTGCTCGCATTCCGCAGCAACCTTCCGAAAGGGCTTTAGCGCTTCATCTTCACGGCGATCGGGGGTAAGAAAAAAAGGCCCCTTCCATGGCTGGGATGCTAGGGTTTCTGCTGCCACTGGAGGTTTCCCTGATGGTGGTGGCGATGCTAGGGTTTCTGGCGGAGCTAGGGTTTGCGAGGGCTTTTCTGCCTCCGGCTTGACGATGGCCTTGAGAGGTGGTTTAGGGAGTAAGTCAAGGCTGCCTTGATGCTGGTACTTGTCCGGCTCCGTGAGCTTGAGGATGAGCTCTGGGTTGATCTGAATCCCGAACTTGCCCGTCATCGCTGGTTCCTGTTCTAACTGAGCAAGGTTTTTTTTTTTTAACGAAGTCAATATATTGCCAAAAGAATAGGTAACTGGACAGAAGTATAAACCCAAGTTCAAAAGAATAGGTAACTGGACAGAAGTATAAACCCAAGTTCAAACCCCAGTTAACAACCATAGAGGTAAACCCAAAAAGAGATGATACCAGACACACCTTGTCACAAAGCGACAGAACCTCACCGATTACATATGTTTGAGGAGGTTAACCAAAATGACTGCCCAATTATGAAGGTGAGGTTTAGAAGTACCCATCCTTCCACCTTGACTAACATTCTGGCTTTAACAGCAGCAGACCAACAGAATTTTTCATCGACCCCTTTGAACAAGATGTGATTACGCAAGTCCCATATTTCACAGAGAACCATAAGAGTTCTTTGTACAGGTTCAGCAAGAGCATGGAAATCACCCAAAACCCAATCTTTGAGTGATGTAGAGAAGCCTAGTGCCCTTTTAACTTCTCTCCTTGCTGATATCCCTCTGTATGCATGCATTATGGTGGCACATCCGAAAACAATGCTTTATCGACTCGATCCATATATGATGCCTGCAGCATAGCCCATTCGAGATAGATCTCTTCCTAGATTTTTCACCTCAGTCGACCAGGACTTTCCAAAGAAACAAATAATCCTTTAAAGGAACTCTCAGAGCCCATAGAGAATTTAGGATATCACCAAGCTTCCTGGGACTTAAGGAATACCCCCATGTTTTCTTGACTCTGACGTGAAGGGAACCCCGACCTGCTAATTTGTGATAGACTTTCTTGTTGCTCAATTTATACAGGCGACAACCGAATACTCTCCGGTCTCTAAACCTATCTGAAGAATAGGTATTGCAGTGCCAATCAATACTAGCTATAGCTTGATGTGTGGCATCCCACTGACTCTTGAGGCCAAAAGGTAGACTAGTGATGATGAGTCTGGTAGACCAATGATGAGTCTTCCTTGTCTATAAGATAGCTTGCCAAGGTTTTTGTTTTAATTATAGAAACAAACATCTCATATCTTCTGAGCAATTTTCTTACCATGTTGGGAACAATAATTATATATATTAATATTAAGTCTTTGATGTAAGTCTGGTATGCAGAATAGATGACTTTCTGATGCATACTCATGGAGTTCTGAGGAACGTGTTCCCTTCTTGAATTTGTCCTCAAAGTCCATAGCACTCCTGTAGGTGGTGCTGATGAGGTGGTGATGAGGCACCATGGTTGGCTCAATCCTCCTAATGGAAGTGGAAATTGGTAAGCACCTACCCCTTGATGCTTGGTGCTTGGGGGCTCTTTTGACTTCTTCATGGGTGGTGCTATTTCTCAAGTCATGGTTGGAGAAATAGCCTTCACCTCTTCCACGCCTATTTAAGATTTGGAAGTGGTGTTAGATTCATGTCTTTGGGAGTGGCGTCAGATTCATGTCTTTGGGAGTGATGTCAGATTCATGGCTTTGGGAGTGGCGTCAGATTCTCGTGTTAGATTCACGGCTTTTAGTCACTCCAACTTTGGTTTGGCTTGTAATGGAGTTTTTAGCTTTAGGTGGTTCAAAGGCTTGTGGTGAGGGTGCCTTCTACTCTAGGACCCAAGTGTGAAGGGTAGTAGCCTTGGCAACCAACAATTTGTTGAAATCAAGCAAGGCTCGGGTTACGGGTCGGTTGCAATGCCTCTAGTTGGGGATGGGGTTTTTTATGAAAGGTGGATGCCTTGTGTTGGCATTAGCATCATATTGCCAAGGGTTCTCTTGGATACCCACTCTTGCTTAGGAACCTCCCTTGGGGGTTGTGGAGTTTGTTGCTTGGAAGGTGGCCTTTCATAGGTGAGGTTATAGTTCTTTGAAATGGTTTGAGGTTGTAGAGTCAACGCGGTGAGGGGAGAGGAGTGTTGGGTTTTTGGGGGGGCTAATTTTGGGAGGTTGAGTGGTTTAGGGTATCATCATTTACCAAGGGTGTATTCGGGGCTTTCCTCTCGTTCGAAGATCTCATCGATATGTTTGATGGTTGGGACTATAATAAGATAAGAGTTGAAAGGTCCCACATTTTTTGTTGGGATGTCGTGCAATATTCATCCCCAATAGATAGGTAATCGTCTCCCTATAAATTAACAGAGGGAGAAGTGGCACTCAGGCATGAACATGATGTGCCTAGACCATATCCACGTCTATCCTAGCAACATGTTGAATAAGGCGCGGTCACCCAAAAAAGACTCCAATTTGCCAGCCTTCAACAATAACGGTCCCGTTTGGTGGGGAGATCAAGCATTGTGGATCTCTTTTGCTAGCTGATGATGATAGTGTAATTAGTTGGCCGCAATGTATCAGTAGAGCTAGTTGCAATTTATCCCCTTCCTAGGATGAATTTTTCTTCCATTAATGCCTATGGATGTCACAAAAACTTGCAATAATACACAGGCTTGATTCTAATATAAATTTCACTTTCAAAATAGCTGATAATTATGGATAGATAATGATAACTGTTAAAGGAGTTAGGGGCGGGTGGCCTAATGAGGTCCTTGTCTTCCATGATAACAAGTTATGACTGGCCCCAATTATCAAACCAAGGTTGGCCACACAACTATGTGGTATTTTTGGGGAAATTGTAGCTTGAGAAAATCAAGTTTCTTTCGCACCTTAAAGGTCAACTTTGTGTACAGAGATTTGTACATTGTTAGCCCTACCGCCTCATTATGTACAGAGATTTGTACACTCTTAGCCCTATGTTTCGTTGGTTGTTTTTTTTGCTAGTCTTGATATATGCCTTGTGATTTTTACTATCTAGCCTTTGTGTTTCTTGTTTCTTCTTGTGGTCCATAGGTGTGAGAGGACCACATTAGCATTTTAGTGCATGTCTTAGGTGTGAGAGCTCCATAGTAGCATTTTAGTTTGCTATCAAAGAAATGTACTTCCATCTCAATCCCTCTCTATTTCCATTTCTCCTTTAGGAGAGATTTTTATGACACAGAGGGGACCTAGGCCTGAATACTTGAGTTTTTGTTTGATGTTCTTGACATTGCACGTGAGAACCATGTCACCTTCCTTTATGCATTTATCTTTGAGTTAGTTGTCAAAACACTTCTTGGGGTGTAGTTTTTCATACACAATTCCGTAAGTAAGCATAATACAATCTTTGCTCACTTATTTGCTCTAAGGAACTAATCTCTTTTTTAGGGGTCTCCTCGAAGATTATGCCTAGTTGTAATTTGGAAGCCTTGGACCAAGTGTTCTATTAGCATGACCGCGTCAATCCCAAATCCAAAGCTAGAAAGTTGTGCTATTCACAGTCCACTACCTTGTAGGCAGTACAATAGGCTCATAGAGCAAAGTGTAATTTCTTCTCCCAATCACTTCTAGATGCCTCTATTATCTTGGTGAGGATAATATAAAAGGTTTCTCTTATGCTTTTATCTTGGCCATTCACCTATGGGTAGTAAGGTGCTCTAGCCTTTTTCTACATTCACTGTTGGTATGATGACATAGCTTTCAACAACAATTGTATTTTCATTTCTTCTAAGGCTTATCACCCCCTTTCTTGGCATCCTTGCTAGAAGACATGGCTGATTCTAGCTTTGGCTTGTAGCTGTTGGCTTTGCCTTTCACTTTTTGATGCGCGTGATCTCCCACATGCATGAGTTTAATTTTTCATGGATTTCTCTTCTTACAGGAGCACTAAAACTAACTCATCAAACATAAGGGTATTGGGATTACCCTTTATTATAAGCCAAATTGGATATAAAACCTTCGTATGAATCTAGTAAAGATGTGTGAATAATAGCTTTAATGAATTGTAGGCCTTATCAATACACACAAGATGCTCTCTGAGATCTTTGATGTGAGAAACTCATTCATGAGTCTCCCTCATTCATATGTTCAGATTGTAATTGCTTACATAAGTAGGCCACATGCTCATTATGCACCTTGCAAAGCACATCTCAAGCTTGCTTGGCAATTTTACATGAGCAAATATGAGGAATAATGCTTGTAATAAAGTAGGAACTTTATTCAATAGGGTTAATAATGGGACAAGTCCATGTATAAAAGAGGGGACTTGGACCATGGTTGTAACTTTTGATGATCATTTTTAGAAATGGAAATTTATGTTTCTTGGAGCTCATGGCTTCTCTCTTGGCTTGTGGAAGGCTATTTCCATTCTCTTGGTGAGAGACTAAACACACTTAGGCATCATGTTTACATGGTGATTACTCATATTTTTCATGCATTACATCCCTTCATTCCAATTGGTATCAGAGCTCTTGATTTTGATCATGGGCATGCATGGGTTGTTGGGAAAATTTGCTTGAAAATTTGAGTTTCTTTCATTTTTTTTCTCATTTTCTTGTAATCCTTGAGTGATTCTTGACAAATCTTCTCTAATCTTGCTTAATCTCATGGAAATGGTGAGCATTTCATGGAAATTGCTTGAATTTTGAGTGATTTTGGCCAATTTTGCCATTTTTGGACCAAATTTTGGGCCTCTGGACCAAAAATTTGGGGCAGTCGGGCCAAAACTTAGGGCAAGTGACTAATTGCAATTAACTTTTTTGCTAATCACGTTTAGTAATCATCTTCTTCTTCCTCAAGCTTTCCATAGCCATGGGATGCTCTTCCTTTACCCGTTTTGATGCCAAACCTTAGGGTTTTTGTAGAGCTTCTTGAGATCTTTCATTTGAGCCTCTTTCTTGCAATTTTTTTCTCAAGATTTGGGAGCTTGTGAACCTTTCTCCATGGCTGAAAGTTGAGCTTTCATTGCCAAGTTCTACTCAACATAGATGGCTGCAAGCATCATATTATGGTGATTTCTTCTCTCAATGAGCATGGAGACTAGCAATGGGGCTGAATTTTCACTTCCACGTTGAATTTTGGGGCTGATTTTCGTTGATTTTCATCGCCTCTTCCATGCCTCCTCCAAGCTATGAAGCTTAGCCACAAGCTTCATGAAGGATTGCTAAGTGTTTTAGCCCTTTTTGGTGAGATTTTGGGGAGCATTTTATGGCCAATGGAGAGGGAGAAATGGTGTTCTTTGGCTGCAAATCAGGGAGCAAAAAGAGGCTACGTTTTTCTTCAACAAGAGGCTTCTTCAACATTTTCTACCATTGAAGCTTTCCGGATGACATTGGTGAGTGGTTTGATCAATTTCTTGCAAGTTTGAAGCATTTAGTGGAGCTTGGGAATGGATTAGGGTTGGACACATTCAAACTCCCCTAATTTTCAGAAATTAACCATTAAAGCTTGACCATTCACATGCCAATATTGCTTCTCCATGCATTATTGATGGCAATGGTGAAAGGAATTGATTCCACATGAGCTTGGCCAATTCATAGATCACATTTTGGGAGATTTTCTTCATTATGTCTCATTTGGCATGCCATTGATGGAATAGCAAGCTTATGCAATGTTTTTGGAGTCCCTCATGCTCATCTTGATGCCATATGGACACTATGGATGCTATACATAGCCATGCCAATGCTATGTTTTACACATGGGCATAAGAGAGCATAAGTTTTGGAAGCATGCATTTGTCAATATGATGTGAAAGGGATTGTTGGAATGCAATTGCAAATGCCTTGATTGTGGTTAACAAATGCTTATGCAAATGCCATGGTGAGGGCATTGTGAATTGTTGGTTTGTGTTGGAGCTTTTGGATGATGGATTGAGGCATGAGTCCATGCTTTATTGATGAGTTCTAAATTGTAAAAGGGCATGAGTCATGCTCAATACTTGTAAGCCAACAAACTTGTTCTATCATTTGATATTATCCACATCATTTTGTACCTACACTCACCATTGCTACCACTTCAAGTTTCTATAGAATCTAGCAATGTGTGAGGGTACCTTGGCATTGGTTGGAGAGGCCAAGGGGAGAATGGCTTGAACTCTTTGTGCCGTGATTGCTTGGTAAAGCGGTACAAAGGGGGATTAGGTACACCGGTGTGAAGAAATGGCCTCAACCTTCACCTTTGGAGGAAAACTCGGTGAAGGGGTGAGAAGAGCTTGGCCGGGAGATCGGCAAGCTTCAACGCGCTTCCTCAACAATCCTCACCATCGACTTTGTGGATGCATTTGGGCAATGGGGCCCCTTTTCCGTCATATTGTGTGGATATTGCAAATGCTTTGATGGACAAAGAGTGCATATGATCTTTCATGACATTGTGGGATACAAAGAGTATTGCATTGTGATTTGAGAAGTTGCATTTTCATTTGAGATTTGGTTCCAATTACAAAGGAGACTCTGGCGGAATTTTTCCAACAAGGGAGCCAAACAAGCTTATTGATTGGAGATTTACCCCATGGATACACTTGAAGAGTTATTCACAACTACCAAGGGGAGAAACACCAATCATTTGTAGCCGGATTGAGCTTTGGGACCGAATTTTGGGAATTTTTGGGATTTTACAAAACCCTAATTCAGTCCTAGGGTTTTTGGGATTAGGTCCGAGTGATTACACGACTCTATTCTACTCCTTGAGAGTTTTCAAATGAGCCATAGAACCCCTTAATCGGATATCACAATCTCGGTCAAAGTAGTCATGTTGACTTTCTGGTCAAAGTCAAACAGAATATACTTCCACTTTGACTGAATCAAAATGCTTTTAGGGGTAGGTTCTATCTTCCGTTAGCTTTCTATAGAGCCGTCAAAATCCTAATTCCGACATATATTTTGCGTTTTAGAGCCAAATTACTACTTTCAGCTGTCCCGCACAAACCCTAAAACAGAGAGTACTTGCCCACACCTAATTCTTACTGTGTTCATTTGGGAGGATAGTAGACACCATTACCTACCCATAGAACCTTCTTTTGTCGAATTCCGACATCATTTGGGCATTCTACCAACATCTTGCATTTCTTCACTATGCCGAAGGGAAGACCACGCAAGGGTGGGGATGTTGTGCAAGAAATGATCATTGGTGATGAGGACATGGAAGGTAATATGGATGCAAGGGATGCATTCATCAATGAAGACAATGGGGACAATGTACATAATCAAATTTCTCAAGGGACACAAGCGGCGGTTAACCATGACACCCTCATGCAAATGCTTGTACAACGGTTGGAGACCTTAGACTCCAAGCTTGATTCTCATTTTGAAACATTATCCTCACGGATTGGTATGATGGAGGACAAGTTTGGGAAGTCTCAAGCACGAGAAAAGCATGGGAATTATGGTGACTATGAGCAAAGAAAAGGCAAGGGCATCTTGAATGAGGATTCCATGAAGGCCATACAAGAGGATCCATTGGGAGCATCCACTCGGGGATTCATGGCGGATGCACGGAGACCTCTTGTCAAGGACATGTTTCCTCCTTCTTTTCATTCGGGTTTGTCTCACCTCAATGCATCAAAGGGTCCTACCTTTTCTAGGGCAATGCATTCAAGGGAAGAGGATGAGGTGTTTGTGAATGATGAGGAGATTGCACTCGATTGGAATCAAATGTCCTTTGCCCAAAGACAAAGGGATGCTCACGAGAAGTGGATGGAATTGTCGAATATCATCAAGAGGGATTACAAAGACTTTGCACAATTTATGGAGTCATACTCGAAGATGCAAAGATTCAAGCCCTCTACCCAACATGATAACCCATCCCACATATCTTCCAAGGATGTCAAAGACAAAATCTCACTATCAAAGTTCAAAGGTGACGGGTCATCTCCGCAAGAGTTGGAGGAGTGGGCTACCAAGCTTGACACCTATTTCCAACTTTACCCAAAAAGTGAGCGTGATATGGTACAATTTTCCTCCTTACATCTTGAAGATTATGCTCATCAATGGTGGAGGCACTTGGTCAAACAAGGGAACACGCCATCAACTTGGGAAGGATTGAAGCGGGAGATGAACTTAGCCTTCATTTCACCCTTAGTGCTCGACCGATACCATGAAGAATGGTATGAGCTTTCTCAAAAGGGGATGATGGTGAGAGGTTACATCAAGAGATTTTTGAAGCTTTCAATGTACGTGGAAGGCTTGAGTGAAGACATGAAGATGAAAAAGTTTGTGCATGGGCTTGAACACTTCATCAAGGCGGATGTGTCGGCTCAAAGGCCTAGCTCTCTCAAAGAAGCTATGAGGTTAGCCGAACTCTATGAGCCAAAGTACAAGAGGTCTCAGCCCATGACCTTCACCAAAGACACACTCAAACCAACCACTACTTCTTACAATTTTGGGAAAGGTCCTACCTCTACATTACCATCCTCTAATCCAAGAACTCCTACATCATTTGGGGGTGGACAGCCAAAGAATGGGATACATCAATTTGATGCCAAAAAGAGTAGTGACTTCATGAAGAAGAAGCCCTTTCAACCCTTCAAGAAGACTCAAAGAATGGATGATCCAAAGATTGAGGAGTTGAGAAGCAAAGGGCTATGTTTCAAGTGCAAAGAGAGGTGGTCACCCGGGCATTTGTGCAAATCAAAGAAGATTGTGGCCACTATGATCCTCATGGATGAGGAAGAGAACAAGGATGACTCTCATGACATTGAGGAATGGGAGGATTGCAATGAAGAAGCACACGAGGAGTCACTTGAAGACCATTCTTTCATCACGGAGGATGGTGAGTTTCCATTTGATCCGGGAGGTGGAGTTAAGGAAAGCCTTGTGGACGGAGACATGCCTACCAATGCAAAAATTTCAGCTTGCATATGCTCTATCTCACAAGAGTTGTTGGCGGGTTGCAAGAACCCAAGCACACTAAGGTTGGTGGGGACCATCAATGGGAGGGTTGCACATATTCTTGTGGATTCCGGGAGCACTCATAGCTTCATCAACTCTAAATCCATCAACTCTCTCAAACTCAACACAAAGAAGACACCTACAACGTTCCAAGTGCAAGTGGCAAATGGGGAAAGTGAGAAGACTAGCTTGGTTTGCCCTTCTACAAAAGTGGTTTTATCCTCTTCATACACTTGGGAAGGTGATTTGGTGGTTTTGGATATGGGTCCCATCGACATTATCATGGGGTGTGATTGGTTGGCTTCACTTGGTGACATTCACATGAACCTTCAACAAGGTTTCATGAGCTTTCTACATCATGGGCAAGAAGTGGTACTTGCTGCAAATGCACCTAAGAAGCTCTCTTTGATCACTCCAAGGCGACTCAAGAAAGAGATTAAGGCTTTTGGCACTATCTATGTGTTACATGTTACCCAAGAGGGGATGGAAGGCAGTGGACAGCACATAGATGAGGAAATGGCAACTCTTCTTAAGGAGTATGAAGATATTTTGCAAGTGCCAAAGAGTCTACCACCTAAGAGGGAGATTGACCATGCCATAGTACTTGAACCGAATGCAAAGGTTGTCAACAAGCCTCCTTACCGTTTGTCTAAGGTAGAAAGAGAGGAAGTGGCTAAGCAAGTGCAAGATTTGCTTGCTATGGGTCTTATTCAACCTTCACAATCTCCATTTGCATCTCCCGTTCTCTTGGTGAAGAAGAAGGATGGATCCTTTCGCATGTGCATTGATTATCGTGACTTGAACAAGGTCACAATCAAGAATAGGTATCCCATACCTCGCATTGATGATCTTCTTGATGAGCTCAAAGGGGCAAAGTTCTTCACCAAGATTGATTTGAGATCGGGATATCATCAAATAAGGATGAAGGAAGGTGATGAAGAGAAGACAACATTTAGGACGGAAAGGGGATTGTTTCACTTCATGGTGATGCCCTTTGGTCTTACAAATGCTCCGGCCACTTTTCAAGCATTGATGAATCGGATATTGGCTCCCCTTCTTTTCAAGTTTGTGCTAGTGTTCTTCGATGACATCTTGATCTATAGCAAGAGCAAAGGGGAACATCTATGTCATGTGAAGCAAGTGTTTGAAGTGTTGAGGAAGCACAAGCTTTATGCAAAGGAGAGCAAATGCACATTCATGGTCAATGAAGTGGAATATCTTGGACACTTGGTGGGTGAGAATGGCATAAGGGCTGATCCTAAGAAAGTGGCATGTGTCAAAGAGTGGCCAACACCAAGCAATACAACTCAATTGAGAGGATTTTTGGGATTATCTTCTTTCTATAGAAGATTCATGCAACATTATGCATCCATTGCGGCACCTCTTACCGACTTGCTCAAGAGGGAGGCTTTCTTTTGGGATTCCATTGCCAACAAGAGCTTCAATGAGCTCAAGGAGTTGCTCACTTCAGCCCCTATACTTGTATGTCCGGATTTTGCAAAGACATTTTATGTGAGGGCGGATGCAAGTGGTAGAGGAATTGGGGCAGTTTTGTATCAAGAGCATGGAGTCATTGCATTTGAAAGCAGAAAGCTTGCCGAAAAGGAAATGGGGCTTCATGTTTATGAGCAAGAGATGCTAGCCATACTTCATGCCATCAAGAAGTGGCATCACTATCTTTATGGTGCTCATTTCAAGGTGAGAAGTGATCATAGGGTGCTGAAATTTTTCCTCTCCCAACCAAATCTTTCTCCAAAGCAAAAGAGATGGCTGGCCACACTTCAAGGATATGATTTTGAGATATCCTACACACCCGGGAAGGACAATGTAGTGGCGGATCCATTGTCTAGAATGTGGGCATGCGCTACAACTTCAATCATGGAGGTATATAGTGAATGGATCAAGGGGATTCAAGAGGAATACCTCATCAATGAAGGTGCTGCCCATATTTATACCAAATTACAGCAAGGTGATGGTGGAGAGTTTCCTCATTACAAGCTTCACAATGGTCTCTTGTGGTACAAGGATAAGGTTTATTTGGTTCCTACCTCATTCTACATACCAAAGGTGCTTCATGAGATGCATTCTTCACCACTTTCGGGCCATCTTGGTGTACTCAAAACCTATGATAAAGTGAGCAAGAGTTTTTATTGGAAAGGTATATGGGGAGATGTGAAGAAGTTTGTGATGGAATGTGCTTCTTGTCAAAAGAATAAGGATAGCCATCAACTCCCAAGTGGTTTACTTCATCCATTACCTATTCCGGATGGTAAATGGACTCACATTTCTATGGACTTCATCACGGGTCTACCAAAGACAAAGCATGGATGGGATCAAATATTTGTGGTGATTGATAGGCTTACAAAATCAGCCCATTTCATTGCTTCAAAGACCACTTATGGAGCATCTCATATTGCCAAGCAATTTTTGGAACATGTATTCAAGATACATGGCTTGCTACTCAACATAGTTTGTGATCGAGATACCAAGTTCATGGGGACTTTTTGGAGGTCATTATATGAGAGCTTGGGTACTCAAATCACTCCATCTACGGCCTATCACCCTCAAACGGATGGGCAAACGGAGTGCACAAACAAATGGCTTGAGGTGTACTTGAGGCACTATTGTCATGACATGCAAACATCTTGGGATGAGTGGCTTTATCTTGCTGAATTTTGCCATAATTCAAGCAAGCATTTGAGTATTGGCATGTCACCATTTGAGGCTCTCTATGGATATCAAGTACATGTGCCATCGATAGCCTTCCATGAAGACAAAGTGGTCAATCCATTGGCAAAAGAAGAGTTGGAAAGAATGAGACAACTTCTTCAACTTTGCAAGGACAATATGAAGAAGGCTCAAGATGTCATGAAGGCTAATGCGGATGTTCATAGAAGGAATGTGGAGTTTCAAGAGGATGATTATGTGCTATTGAAGCTTCCCAAGAGTCGGCATAACACTCTCAAAGGTGTAACCAACTCAAAATTGGCTCATAGGTATTATGGACCATACTTGATTATCAAGAGGGTTGGTGATTTGGCTTACAAGTTGGATTTGCCTTCTTCGACAAGGATCCATAATGTGTTTCATGTATCTAACCTTAAGAGGTTTATGGGATCTTTGCCTCAAGAGATGGAAGAGCTTCCACCCATGAATGAAGAAGGTAAGATCATTTATGAGCCGGAGAGGGTTATTGGCAAGAGGACAAGAGAGTTGAGGAATCGGAATATTGATGAATACCTTGTCAAATGGAAGCAATTACCCATGGATGAGGCTACTTGGCAATCATTGGAGTATGTCCAACAACATGGCTTACTTGTGGATGACTTTCCGTGACCAAGTGGTATGGTTTACTTGAGCAAATTGGGTAATATGAGGAGAAGTATACATGCTGTAATTTCTGGACAGCTTTGGGAAGGTCTACTATTGGGCCTATTTTTCTACTCCAACAAGCTTCATGGCGTATCCTAATGAAAGATTATGATGTGGGCTACATATGGCTGAGTGTACATATCATTTTCAGCCCAACATATGGAGTCTAAATCAAGGATTTTCAAGAGTCTTCATCGACTAGAAGGGCTGTCATAACAGTCCCACTCATACACTTTGGGCTTGAAGCTTTGTGGACTTGTATACATCCGGATTTTCATTGTATATGTGCTTTGGATGTACTTGAGAACTCTTAACCACTTCCCATTGATTACATTAGAGTCTCATACTTTGAGATTGTACATGTTATTGATTTTGAGGACAAAATCTTTGGGAAGGGATGGTTTGTAATAAAGTAGGAACTTTATTCAATAGGGTTAATAATGGGACAAGTCCATGTATAAAAGAGGGGACTTGGACCATGGTTGTAACTTTTGATGATCATTTTTAGAAATGGAAATTTATGTTTCTTGGAGCTCATGGCTTCTCTCTTGGCTTGTGGAAGGCTATTTCCATTCTCTTGGTGAGAGACTAAACACACTTAGGCATCATGTTTACATGGTGATTACTCATATTTTCATGCATTACATCCCTTCATTCCAATGCTCCTTTTCATGGAAAGCATCAACAATGTATGTGCATGTGCATCCCTGCCATCTCACCTAGCTTATCTTGATATTGGAGGTGTGGAGGTGTGGAGGTGAATGCCATAGTTACATCTAAACTAGTATCACTATTTGAAGTACCTGTACTATCCTCTACGCTAGCGAGATAGGGCATTCCTCAATGCTGATAACAATATTCCAAAGCCCTTACATGGCACTTTATATAGGACCACAATTATTTGGTCCCATCAATTAGCTGGTCCCATCAAGCTTATTCTGAGCAGCACCACAAAGCATCCTAAATACATCATTGCTTGCCGTTTCAGCTTGCAAATAACATAAAACTACAAATATTCCAACAACAGCATATCAATTCCCACTAAATATAACCGAGATGCCAGTAGATCATTAATGATGAGATCTGCAAAATGTATAGCAAAATGGCAGTGTGTAGAGTGAAGAAATGTTACTGGTGGCAAGGATACAAAAGTCAATGGCTACCAGCAGAAGATCACTAATGACGAAGACACTTCAAAGTGTATGAAAAAATGGTAGTATAGAGAGAAACTGGCAAGGATGCAAAAGTTGATGGCCTACCAGATGATGAAGAGATGTGTAAAGTGTATGAAAAAATGGCAGTGTAGAGTAAAGAAATGTTATTGAGACAAGGATACAAAAGTTGATGCCAATGATGATGATTTTTGATGAAGCTCTATTGATAATGAGCTTAAAGATACAACATCAATGACGACAAAGAAGCCGTGATGATGGTCCTAATTTACGATGCCTATAATGCAAAAAACCTAAAATCGAACAAAGATAGTTCAAACTGAAACCCCTATGGGATCTCTGTGGAAACCTTACAGCATGCGAACGGGCCCTATAACATGCTCAAAACGGCTTAAAAGTCATAATTTAAATAAATAAAAAAGCAAAGTTAACAGAACACTATAGGGTACACCTTCTCCACTTAAGATGATAGCACAATTTGAGATAATTAGAACAGCAATTTTAGGAGGTTATTGATGAGAGTAAATGACGGAGAGGCCAGAGCCAAGAGAACCTACTCTGATACGAATTGTTGGAGTAGAGACAAAGGTAGTGATATATACATAGATGCAACAAGTAAGTAGAGATAAAGAGAAGTGCAGCAATTAAAATAGATTGATACGAATGAGTAAAGTACAAGTGAAGTGGCATGATAAGGTCACTTCACTTACACAGTCACTCATAAGAGTGTGTACACATGCTTGGGGGAAAAAACCTCCTAATAAGGAGGGAAAAAGTTCCCTGACCCATTATTAGCCTATGTCCACACATCACTACCATATAGAATATCGATCATGCTATCATGCATCTGAATGCTAACAAATCGATATACACATGAAAGATTAGATCCCAGTTTTTTTAGGGGGAGGGGTCTCAAGATGGGTGTAAATGCCTTCTTTGGCTTTTCGTATGCACATTGGTATTCATCTATCCATTTTAAAGATGGTTAGTACCTGGTCTAGTATATATCATATAAGAAGATAAACCCTTTGTAGTAACCTACATGATCCATAAATCACACACACACACACACACACACACACACACCAAACTATCTATTAATTATCTTCTTATATATATGTATATATATATATATATATATATATATATATATATATCATATAAGAAGAATCTTTTATAGTACCCTACATGATCCAAAAACCTTTATGCCCCCTTACTTTCATCGGTGGAAATGCCATTCCTAGAGATAATATGCCCACAATAATGAATCCATACGTTAGGATCTTAATGAGTTCACTGAGATTGCCTAAGACTTGTGAGATGCCCTTTCCACTTTGAGTGCATGCGCAAAGATCATCTATGAATGTTGTTGAAATCATGGATCAAGCTCCCTAATCAACTCCTTAATTAGATCCTAATCCTAATCTAATCTTTTATTAATGACAATACTAATCTAAGGTGGATAAAAATGAACAATACTCATGGTGATGAGTGTGAGTTTAGACTCAAGTTCAGTTAGGTTACAAGATGGAAACTTGTACTCATAGAAAGACTTGAGATGTGCTTGTATTCCAATGCTTCAAATGTCCTCCTTTTATATGAGGAAAGTACAACAAAGCTATGATAGCTCATGTGGGATAAACTAGCTAAGTGACTTGGCACTCTAGCATCACTCATTTCAACACCCCCCCTTGATGCTAGATTGGGTACAATTTTTAGGCTTTCACTCTTCCTCTCTCTCCCCTTGTGCTAGCCTGCTTTGGCCTTTATGCTACTTTGGCAGCATAGCTACTTTGGCTATGAATTTCAGCTTGACTGCATCATATGGCCTCAGAGGCTGATTACATGATACTTTTTGTAGAGACAAGAGGGGTGAAAAGTACTATGGTTATTTCTCTAGAAAAGCCCGTCTTTTCAGTTGGGATAGCTTTGGCCTTGATGTAGTTTGCCTGCTTCTTTTTTTGATCAATCTTCTTCTAGGTGACCAATTTTTCCACAATAGTCACAAACAAGCTTTGGTTTATCTTTATTTGTGACATTCATTCTTGGTATGACCAAGTTTTCCACAGTGATAGCATCTTGGAAGTTGAGATGTTGATTGATTTGTCTTTTGAAATCTCCCACCCTTTGTGTACAATGCTTTCTCACTTGAATGTGATTTGAATGACTCTTTATTTTTGAATTTGGTTTCTTGTTCAAGTAGAGATGATTCCACATCTTGAAGTTTAGTGTTGGACACATTTTTAAGTGTAGCAACAATTGATTCATAAGGTTCTTTGTCAACACTTTTTAGCAATACAGTAATAGATTCATCTTCCTCAATGACTTTCTTTAATGCACTAAGTTGTTGTTTGATACCTTTGATTCTACATCTTGAAGTTTAATGTTGGGCACATTTTTAAGTGTAGCAACAATTGATTCATAAGGTTATTTGTCAACACTTTTTAGCAATACAGTAATAGATTCATCTTCCTCAATGACTTTCTTTCATGCACTAAGTTGTTGTTTGATACCTTTGAATTTATTGATGCATTGTGCCATGGTCTCTGTCGCCTTCTTGTTGAGCTTGTAGAACTGCATGAGAAGGTTGATCTTTGAGTTCTTTGAATCGGTGCCGAAAATCTTGTTAAGTTCCTGCCATGCCAACTTGGCATCCTTGATTCTAGCAATGTGACTAATCACATCATCACCAAGATTTTGAGCAATGAGGCCCAATGCTTTGTTGTTTTGAAGTGGCTCAACCTCCACTTCTTCATCCTCAATAAGGTGCCAAAATCCCCTTATGCATAAGCAAGTACATGGTCTTGCTTTGCCATGTAAAAAAACCATCACCATTAAATCTTAAGACGACTTCTACATGCTCCATGATGAGAAGGGGGTCTTACCTTGAGCTTTAATTTTAGTGCTGAGGCAATGTCTAACCCTTTTACAAGTGATTTGCAACTAGAGATAAACAATATGGTGAAAAATCACTTACGTTTGAGCAATGAAAATGATTGAGATGAATTTTGGTGCAACAAAAGTTTCCCACAATGGAATAGCACTCTAATTTTTTAATTTTATCTTTGGTTCAACTCAATTTCTGGTAATGCAACACTAATCATGATAATTAATAGCCCAATTTTTGAAGGCTTCAATGGAGCTTGTGGAAGCTATCGTTGAAGGGGATTTTTGCATAAGGATATTGTGCTTGAAGTGTGGAAGAGGTCTATATAGAAAACCTTAGCTCAAACCCCAACAAATAAGCTTATTTTCCCTAAACACGCTGACTAGTTTTCTGCTTGCTGTGACCAGCTCAGTGGATAATATGCTACCAAATTTAAGTTGTAGACTCCTCTTGCTATTGCTAACAAGCTCCTAAAGGGGATTTCCCCAATTCAAAGTACAGGCGGCAAATGGTGCAGAAAAGTAGTCGGCATTAATTCACGATTTGCGGGCACCTGGCATGAATGGCTGGAGTTGGAGGTTTGCCTAGGCTTGTGTGAGATGCCACTTGAAAGGCTTGGCTAACGGTGGAGAGATTGAGGAGAACAAGCTTGAGCAAGTTTGTACCACAAGTAGAAGAAGAAGATAAGGATGTGATTAGTGACTAATGAGATGATTTGTGAAGAGATTAGACTAATGTGGGGTTGGGGAAGATGAATGCTAAGCTATAGGGAGCTTAAACCAAGCTCTGATACCATGTTGAAATCATGGATCAAGCTTCCTAATCAACTACCTAATTAGATCCTAATCCTAATCTAATCCTACACTAATGACAACACTAATCTAAGGTGGATAAAAATGAACAATACTCATGGTGATGAGTGTGAGCTAATTAAGTTTAGACTCAAGTTCAGTTAGGTTATAAGATGGAAACTTGTACTCATAGAAAGACTTGAGATGTTGTGCTTGTATTCCAATGCTTCAAATGTCCTCCTTTTATATGAGGAAAGTACAACAAAGCTATGATAGCTCATGTGGGATAAATTGGCTAGGTGACTTGGCACTCTAGCATCACTCATTTCAACAAATGTATCCAAGACCTTTGGAGCAAAGGACTTCCTTAAATGATATACACATCAAGTGTTGAAAAGTGGCTTGGGCATTGGCTAGGCCAAATGGCATGTCACAGTACGCGTAGGTACCTATTCTGTATTATTGATGTGTCAAACTGATCTCATCACCTAGTTATAGCCCAAGAAGCTATACATTTCCTTTCCAGCAATTCTCTCCAACATGTGGATACCCATAGAATCATACTACTATTGCACATATGGCTCTTGCTGTTCACAAGACTTATAGCTCTCTTGTTCTTGGGTCAGGCAAAGTCACCAAGTACTATTGTACTAGTGCAATTCTTGGAGGAAGTGCACTAGTACTAGAGGAACTAATTGAAGTGGTAATACTTGAGGTGGATATGGTAATTATTGGGATCTCCATACCTCTTGGTAATGGGTTTTGATACAAGCACCGGAGCTTATGCCAGTTGAGGAGTGATTGGTGTATGGCTGTTAAGGTTAATGATTGCCTTGATGTGGGGAGCATCTGTCATGATGGCAAAATCCACCTTGTTGTGTTTCGTTGGTACCAAATAATGAGCTATGTCATGGTTTCAATGGAGCTAACAATGAGCATAAAACTATTGTTGTCTAGGCATCACAACTGGACATTCCATACTTGTATGACTTTGGTGGAACAATTGCACACCTCTATGGAAAGAGTGTCTTGCTTAAGGAACTGGCTAGTTG
This sequence comes from Cibotium barometz, assembly GCF_041138505.1. Lineage (NCBI taxonomy): Eukaryota > Viridiplantae > Streptophyta > Polypodiopsida > Cyatheales > Cibotiaceae > Cibotium > Cibotium barometz. The sequence goes on from NC_141092.1 coordinate 3,745,847, forward strand.
TCCTTGGTTTTAGGCACATGACAGTGTAGGACTAAACAATTGAACAAATTTTCTACCAACTCTTCCATGCTCATGTCCTTGAATGGACTCTAGCTGGTGCTAGTTAGGTAGCCTTAGCCATTTTAGGCTTTGAATGATGCATCCACTATCTCTTGGTTTGGTCATGAAGCCTCTTGCTCTTAAGACCAGTCTCATAAATCGATTGATGAGTGATAAGACATCTAGCCTTCCCATTTCAAATGCTATCTTAATCATGTCTTTTGTATATTCACATGGAGGTGGAACATAAGGGAGTGGTTGCATAAAACTCTCTATTTCAAGGTTTAGAATTTCTTGCCCTCTTATGGGGTTGGGCTTTGTACTTTCCAATGGCACTTGCCCTATGTTGTCCTGGCTTTAATATAGGCTTGCTATGTGATTGAGAGCACGTTATGTGAATGCCCTTATGGATCCCTTAGGTTTGAGGTAATCCTGGGGGGCAGACATTTTCTCTTTACCCTTCCCCATGTTCCATGTTCCTTATCCAATTAGAGAGGAAGTGGAACTTGGTTCCATGGTACAAAAACTTCTATAGTACTGGGCTGTGAGTCTAGAGGTAGGTATACCTAATATTGTACTACCAACTAAATATAACTACTTTGAAGACATGTAAGGATATACTTACTCATATCCTTTTTGATGTTATACAATTTGTATGAGCTATAGTTTTTAAGGAAAATTCTTGTCCTTTGTAATTATTGGGACATTAAGTACATTTATTACCTTTATTAATTATACATCAACCCTATCATAGGTCTATTTCATAATAGTATGTGTCCAGGAAGGCCAATGAGCCTGGTTCATACAAAAAAATAGGCATGAGCCTACATTTGTGAGTCTACATCTGTGAGCTTAGAGAGATGTGAGTCTAGAGGCATGAACCTATAGACTTGAGCCTATAGGAAGCCCACCAAGCTTAACCTCACTAAACGTGCATGAGCCTATTTCATACAAAAAAGGTGTGAGTCTACATACGTGTGAGTCTAGAGGCATGAGCCTATAGATGTGAGTCTACACGAGAACCCAGAGACATGAGTTTAGAAAAAAAGAAAAGAGGTTCAAAAAACCAAAAAACTTAAATGCAAAAAAAAAACTTTTTTTAAACCCAAAAAACTTATTTTTACCCCAAAAAAACTGATTTTTAATTTAAAAAACTTGTTTTTTTAATTAAAAAACTTATTTTTTAAATAAAAACTTATTTTTTAATTAATTGAGCAAAGGTGTCTAAAATTAGTTTCAAACTTGCTTATGGAAGCAATAGAGACCCTCTCACTAGAGTGAAACCCTTTATTAATACGAGCTTGATCACAATGAAACCCTTTAATGTGAACCCAATCTTGTCTAATAGTTAGAAACAATAATACGATCAATTATAGTGCATCAAACTACACCTCCTCAAACCCACACAACCTTAATTAATTGAGCAAAGATGTCTAAAATCAGTCTCAAACCTACTTATGGAAGCAATAGAGACCCTCTCACTAGAGTGAAACCCTTTATTAATACGAGCTCGATCACAATGAAACCCTTGAACCCAATCTTGTCTAATAGTTAGAAACAATAATACGATCAATTATAGTGCATCAAACCACACCTCCTCAAACCCACACAACCTTCGATCCTAGAAAATGATGAACGGCACTCAATAGAGTGCTCCCCTATTAAGAAGGCAACTTTGGATCCATCTCAACCAACGAGCTTTTGAACGAGACAGTTCAATTAAATAGAGATGTAAGCGAAGGAACAATGAAACCCCTAGAAACAAGAGCCACCACATGGCCCTTCGAGATTTAGATTCACTAAGTGGCTATGTAAAGCACCATAAACTTCGTGAATAGGATATTAAACTGCCCTATCTTTGAGTGAAGCTCCAATGAAAGAGCCGGATTAGGACCATGAATCTCAAGGTTTGTTCCCTTAGGAAGTGGTATCGGATGCCATAATATTTCAGACATTTGGTGTTAATTCGAAAGCTGACCCAACCAAGAAGCTCACAGCTTATGTGTCCAGACTCATGGCTTACGTGTCCAAGCTTATGGCTCATGTCTCCAGGCTCACATATGTTGACTAATGTTTTTTTCCCAAGATGTAGGCTCACGTCTCCCAATTCTCGAGCTTGTTTAGCTTGATTTTTGGAGTTTTTTAGATTTGAGATTTTTTACACTTGATGAGAGATATTAAGGTTCTTAATCCTAAATAATGATGGTTATACAAGTGATTAAGTGTTTTTAAAAATTGATTTTGCATGCTCTAAGCTACCAATTTCAACAATGCATAGAAAAATATGAATTGCATGGATAAAAGTTAACCATCCCACTCTAATCCCACACCTAATGAAGCTCAATGCTTATGTGTTTAGAGTGGATTCTACTCCTATCATAATTATGAAGCTATTCCTTGATTCAATGTAGTGAAATCTAAGCCTTGTGAGCTCTCAAATCATGTAAATCACTAAGAGACCAAGGATTTTCCCTTCTTTGACATGAAAATAGAAATTCCCTAATGTAAATAAGCATTTAAAAAATAAAAAACAATAAACTGAACACATTCGATGCTTTGAAAATTGTATGCCTTTAGGCCCTAGGCTAGTCCTCGTCTCATAGGTGCCAATATGTTCAAATTAAGAGCTTACCTTAGCCTTGTCAAATCATGTATCATTAGGTCTTGTGCCTTCAAGTCACAATACAACTCCCTAATGTGGGTGTGCTAGCTTGACCACACACTGCCATTTGCATCCTCGCTCCATTCTCACATCAGAATAATCTATGGCTATGGGGATTAAGGTAGAGATTTCTATGACTAGATGGAGGCAAGAAAAGAATGTCCTTTATAGTGGTTTATCACTCATAATAGGTGGATGAAGGAGAACCTAGTGAGAGAGAGCAACCCATAATCAAACCTATCTAGTAAGCATCCATCAAGCATGCAAGATTGAATAGAGCACAACCAAGAAAGATTATGAAGAAGGGGATCTCACAATTATTCTATTTCAAGGGGATGAATGTGCATTACTTAGTGTCAAAATTGACTTATATGCGAGTGACTAGTTTTCACACTAAGTTGACTTATATGCAAGTGACTAGTTTTCACACTAAGTTGACCAAACTTAAAAATGGTATGACCACTATTACTAGTCTGAAGCATGTATGCAAAGTCCTTAGACTTTCCCTATTTGATATTAAGCTCAAGGTAAGTCTAGTTTTTATGTTCTAGTGATGTCCTTATAAAAGATAAGTTCTTGTTTAAGTAGGTAAGATAACAAAGCATCATATGGTTTGTCGGTGAGTGAGAACCTACAAAGTGGTTTAACAACCTTGCTTACATATTTAGAGAATCTTGAATAGGAGAGCTATGTGTCTTGTAAGCAACAAGACCCAATAATGAGTATGATTCATATGGTATAGACTACTCCAATCATAGGTATACCTCCTTGTTTAAATTATAGTGCAATAAATAAGAGCAAGATACCTCAATAACATGCCATCGCTTCCAATGTAAAAGGCCGGCTGTAAAGGCTACCGTATTGCAAAGTTTCCTCGTAGGATCCACCGTTTGTGGAGTTTCCTCTCATAAGGTTTGTACATTGCCCCCCCCCCCCCCCTAAATTGCTTTTGATGTAAAAGGCCCATCATATTACAAAGTGTCCTCAGAAGTCCCATCGTATATCGGAGTATCCTCATAAGGCTTGTGTACCGAGTCCCACAAGTGCTCCAAGCACTCCAAATCCAGTGTCAGAACAAAATTAATTCTTTATAGGTGCACATGTTACAAGTATGGATTTAAACATGCTTACAAGGATTTTCCTAACAAGATAATTGTCCTAGTGGCCACTTTGAGAAGACTTAACATGTGAGTGTGCAGGGAGAACTTATTTATATAGTCTTCCTTAATGCCATAACAAGTCTCCAAAATGAGGGTAGAAACCAAGGAAGCATACAAGGCTATAGAGTACCACAATCTAGTGTTGGGTACTCTTTTAGTAAAACAAGCTTAAGAGCTTGTAAGGAAGGGCTAAGCAAGTGATGGAGTGTGTAAAACAAGCTCAAGATCTTGTACGAAAGGGGATAAGCAAGTGATCAAGTATGGACCACTACCTTCTATGAGTGTATCCCAATACCCCATTCATTAAGAACCAACCCTAAAACTAGTAGAGGGACCTTGAGCCCGCCAAAGGCCATGACCAATGAGATGATCCTAAAGAGGCGTGAGAAAGGGCTAGTCTAGAACCGCATCTCCATAGAACTAATCCAAGTAGGTTGCACATTGTTGTTGTTGACTTTATGGGGGCTTAAGATAGATGATTAAACTCGTGTGATGAAAGCATGGAGACAAGCTAAGTAAAGGTGAGATTAATACTAACACATTGTTTAGTAAAAAAGACAGCATAATGATAACAATATAGGAGAAGGATATTGTCCTATTGCATTAGATCATTAGGTTGGAGTATAATGGATTAATAGTGTGGTTAATCCTTATGAAAAACCCTAAACTACCCTTGAAGTGAGCACCTCCAAGATCTCCAAAAGAGGTGACTCTCCTGGATTCAACTTTAGCTCAAAAAAATTGATTAAAAGGTTGATTTTAGATTTTTTAGACTGTGCTCCAAATAAAGTATCTAGAGTTTTCCATGCCTCATTAGATGAATCTTTTCCTTCTATGTGATGGATATATGTATCGCTTAGTCTTAAAGAAATGATAGCTTTTTCATCTTTGTTGATCCACAAGGTCTTTTTCATCCCTAGTGGTTGGCATTTTCTCCTTACCATTTGCAACACCCCACAACCCTTTTCTCATAAGGGTAAATTTAATTTTGGACTACCAAGTATGAAAGCTATGGCCTTCCAATTTGTTAACTTTAATTGAATTGGCCATTTTCTTGGGTAAGTTTACCACTTGTCTTTGGAAGCTCAATAAGGGTAATTTTTGAACCTTCACACAAAGATTTATGAGATGCTACAATTTTTGGACTATGCCCAAAATAAAGTATCTAGAGTATTACATGCCTCAATAGATTAATCTTTTCCATCTGTGATGGATATATGTATCACTTAGTTCCAAAGCAATGATAGCTTTTTCATCTTTGTTGATCCACAAGGTCTTTTTATCCCTAGTGTGGTTGGCATTTCCTCCCTCCCATTTGAAACACCCCACAACCCATTTCTCATAAGGGTATATTCAATTTTGGTATGCCAAGTACCAAAGCTATGACTTCAAATTTGTTAAGTTTAATTAAGTTGGACATTTTCTTGGTTAGGTCTTACCACTTGGCTTTGGAATCTCAAGGGTAGTGTCTAAACCCTCACACAAATATTTATGAGATGCTAGAAACCCCCGTCACCATAAAGATGCATGTGAGTAGACAAATAAACAGAAAGACGTTGGCTTTTGGGATAGTGATAGTACCATGGTTTAGTGTATACTTTGGTTTTGGTGACTTCTTGCCTTTTATTTTAGGCTTGAGATTCTTAGGATTTACATGAGGAAGACATTATTAAACTAAGAGAATCAGGAATTACTCTACCATTAATCAAGGATTAGTGAGAAAACTCACCGTTTTGGGGTAGCAAAATTGTGGCACATTGGAGCATGAAGTTGATGGCCTTCCTCAAACAGTTAGACAAAATGCTTCAAGATGGTGCTTTAGAAATAGAGTAACTTGAGTTTGAAGACACTAAACACAATATTAGCTTTAATAATGATGCCTTAATCACCTTTATGCTAAATTGACTATATGTGTAGTGCATAGGGCAAGGCAGCTTCTATGATTGCTTATTCACAAATTGGATGATGTAGGCAGATTTGCAAGGCTAAAAAAACCGCGGGTATTTGAGGAATTAGACCTTACATTTTTTCCAAGAAACACACTCAAGGACTAGTCGACTATGAAGTTTCCTTTCCTTGAATTCAAGTACCTTTTCAGGTTCGTGTGGAACATAAGATAAATCTTTGACTTTAATGAGTTCTTGAGGAGTAACTGTGTTATCCTCACCTCCCAGCTTCTCTTTCAATCTACTAACATGAAAGACTGGATGAACTCTAACATGTGGAGGCAGTTTTAGTTCATACGCAACCGTGCCAATTCGACGTATAACTCAAAATGGACCACAGTATCTAGGAGATAATTTCGAGCACTTTCTCGTTAATAAAGTCTGAGAGAGTCTTTAGGAACTTTTAAATAAACCAACGCTCCTGGTTCAAAAGACCGAGATGAGCATCCTCTATTAGCATGAAACCGTGCTCTATCTCCTGAGCACTCCTGATAGAATCTCGAGCTTTGATCAGCATTTCCTGCATATCACGCAAGAAATCCCTCGATGCATCAAGCTCAATGTCCTTAAGACCGACATCAATAGGTGCCCTGGGTTGATACCCATACATAAGCATGAACGGACTAAAACCTGTAGCTGTATGTTTAGAACTGTTATAGGCAAATTCCATCAGTGGAAGATACTTTTCCCAATTTGATGGTTTTCTAGAGACATATACACGAAGCATATCCTCTACAACCCGATTCACGTGCTATGTTTGCCCATCAGACTGCGGATGATCAGAGGAACTCATACTTAAAGTTGTTTCCAATTTCTTGAAAACTGCCAAAAATCAGCCATGAACTTAGAGTCCCGATCGCTCACAATATCAGAAGGTAGACCATAGAGTCTAAATAGTTACTCGACAAATTGGTACGCCGATTCCGAAGCTTTAACTATTGTTTTTGTGGGTAAAAACCTAGCCATATTTGTAAATCTATCCACGACTACCCAAATGGCATCGTGACCCCTGCTGGTATGTGGAAGTCCTGTAATGAAATCCATGGAAATACTTTCTCACTTTCTAGACGGAATATCCAAAGGATGTAATAACCCAGCAGATTTAAGGCATTTAGCCTTGTTTATCTGACATTGATGACATCGTACCACATAACTCTGAATAAAATCTTTCATTTTTGGCCAATAAAATGTTCTTCTTCTAACTAAAGCCAAGGTACGCTATATGCTACGATGTCTTGCCCCGATGGTGCGTCATGGTACTTAAATAGGATCCTTAACTTAATTTCCGACACATCCGGCACGCAAACCTTACCATTTCGGAATAAAATACCATTCCGAAGAAAAAATTGGTTGGCTTTTCCTTTCACCAAGTTTTGATCTACTTCAGAGTTGGACCCAGATTTTGCCAAATTCTAATATTTTCCAAAGAAAATATCTGTGCTGTATTTTTCCCTGAGTGAATCATACAAGTTAGAAGTAACCTCAGTGAAGCAAAGTTCAGTAACTTCACCAATTCGACTCAATGCATCAACAATGCGATTTAAGCTACCCTTTCTGTATTTAATCATAAAATCGAAATCCTGCATCAACTCAGCCCATCTGGCTTTTCTACCTTTTAAGTCCGGTTGATCACAAATATACTGTAAAGATAGATGATCTATCAAGACCATAAACTGAGACCCATAAAGATACTGTCTCCATGCCTTTAAAGCATAAATGATTGCATACAACTCTTTCTCTTGAGCTGGGTACCTAGTCTGTACATCATTGAGTTTCTTACTCTCGAAGGCCACAGGCTTCCCATCTTGGAATAAAGCTGCGCCTACCGCAAAATTACTAGCATCAGTCTCAACAATGTAAGGTCTGCTAGGATCTGGCAAAGCTAACACATGAGCATCTCGAACTTTATTTTTTAAAATTTTGAAAGCCTCCTGTAGCTTATCATTCCAACCAAGTGGAGAATTGGACTTTTTATTTTTACCTTTAAGAAGGTTGGTAAAAGATACAGTCAACTTCGAATAATCCTTAACAGATTTTCGAAGAAATACCACAAAACCTAAGAAAGATCTTAGCTGTTTGATCGTACACGGAATTGGCCATTCCAAAACCTTTTGGATCCGATCCAAATCTATACTTAAGCCATCCCAAGAGATCTTATGTTCTAAATATAACAATTCCTTTTTAAAGAAATCACACTTAGATAATTTACAATACAATTTTTTCTTCCTGAGCCTTCCTAGAATCTCTTTAAGATGACTCTCATGCTCATCCAAAGTTTTGCTGTATATCAAAATATCATCTAAGAAACCACCACACATTTTCCTAATAGATCTCGAAATATATCATTCATCATCTGTTGGAAAGTTGCTGGTGCATTAGTGAGACCAAAGGGTAACACTAAAAATTCATAATGGCCATATCTTGTCCTAAAAGCAGTTTTAGGAACATCTTCCTTTGCTATACGGATCTGATGATAACCGGTTCGCAAGTCAAGCTTTGTAAAATACTTAGCTCCGTGCAACCTATCAATAAGATCATCTGATCTAGGTAATGGGTATCTATTTTTAATTGTAACCTTGTTAAGACGTTTATAATCAATACACATCCTCCAAGTACCTTGATCCTTTTTCTTAACCAGGAGAACTGGTGCACCCCAAGGAGACTTACTTGGTCTAATTTGACCCATCCTTAAATATTCAGCTAGTTGTTTGGCTACCTCATCCTCCTCAGATTGGCTAAGCCGATACGGAGGAATACTAACAGGTTCTGCCTCTGGTACTTACTCTATTTTATGGTCCACCTCTCGTTTAGGAGGTAATCCATGAGGCAATTCATCAGGAAATACATCTTGAAATTTGCTTTCAATGGAACTTAACACTTTACTTTCCCAAACATCTAAAGAAACAGTGTTTGCATCAAAATGAATACACGAAGACACTGGATCCATAACCAACTGGAAAAGTTCATAGTTAAAAATATCTTCCATTGATTCCAGCTCATTGATAAAAGTTTCCTTGGGTACAACAATGTTTCCTTTAAGAGTTACAAGGCTTCCATTGTGATGGAAAGACATCAAATGTTTGACCCAATCAATAGAAAAATTCTTATTTTTGCTATGAAACCATTCCATTCCCAAAATTATATCCACATGACCCAAGCTCATGACATGGAAATCAAGCCTATCTGAGTACAATTGGATGTCTAATGGTAATTTTGACACCTTCTTGTCCCAAAATTGGACTTGTCCTCCAGCCATCCTGACCTTGTACATGTGATTATTTTGCACGGTTTCCAGCTTCATCTTCTGTACCACAATATTGTCAATAAAATTGTGAGTACTACCACGATCAAACAAAATATGAACCTGATGTCCTTTCACTGATCCATAAACATGAAATAATTCGTTTCGACCATAAACATCTTTATTGAAAGTATAATATGAACATTGGGTTTCTTCAAGATGCGAAACATTAACTTCAGAAAATTTACCTTGAAGTTCTGTAATGTGTACAGATTTCCTTGGAATAAACTTTTTCGGTGCTGCCTTTTGACCAGGCGCCGAAGTTGTTATAGCTTCATTCAAAGGACAAAATTTCTTTGTATGCTCTTTCTCTTTGCACTTAAAGCATGTGAGTTTTTCCTTACAAACTTTGGTTTTTTGCTGGAATTATTACCATTTTTTTTGTTTTGGTGTGAAAACCAATTTCCTTTTTTGTCCACTGTTTGAACGTGGGTTTCTTTTCATTTGACGTTGGTTTTGATGAATTGGCACCAACCATTGTCTTATGAAAAACCTGAGCAGCCTGAATAACATCCTCAGTCGTTTTAACTTTGCACTTCTTCACCTCGTATTGATAATCATGAGATAAACCATTGATGAAAATACCACACAAAGTATGATCATCAAACTTGGCTTTAGCAGCCAACTGTCTAAACTTTTGCACATAGTTATCAAAAGACTGATTAGCCGTGCTATTTTTAACCAACTTGGCAATTACTTCGAATTCATCCTCTGGTTGGACAAATTCTTACAACACCTAGCCAAGTAGTGGGAATAGAATCTTCTTTTAGATCCTTCCACCAAGTCAAAGCTTTCCCCTTTAATAAACCATGTGCCATTTTGCAGTTTCTACACATCAGTGAAAGGGTGAAAAGCAAAGTGTGTATTCCACTTGTTAAGCCAGGCATCCACACATTCTTGTGTCTTCTCCTTCTTCTCTCCGCCATACATCTTTGGTGTAAAAGAAATAGCAGCTGCTTTGGTGGCTATAGATGAGGTGGCTAGAAGAGCTTTCTGTAGAGTTAAAATCTGCACCTTAAGTGATTCCATCTCATCATGGCACTTTGTTATAGTAGCCTCGAGACGTTGTGTCACCTCCAAAAATTTGCTCTTTGCTACCGCCTCCTCTTCTTTACTACCGCCTCCTCTTCTTCTTCATGGAACTTATGATCTTTCCTTCTAGAGTTGGGATGATCACTGATGTCATCGACATTGTCATTGACCGAGCAGTCAATATGAGCCATGGTAAATGAGTTCTCTATGAATCTAGATTAAACTTTTCTTCACCTTTCTCTTGACCCCTCTTGACCAAAAGTTCTAGCAAATTAATTCACTAGAAACAACTGCACATAAGAAAAATGCTTTAATTAGCATTTGGGGGCTAGACATTGGTTAAAAAATCATGAAAACATTGTCTAGAATTAATCCAAACGAATAAAGTATTAATACAAGGCATGCTTGCATTAATAATATGTGAATAACCCGCATTTGTTTAGTGTGAGTAGATAAAAAACGTACTATAACACCAAATATCCCTCAAAAATACGAATTCTCGAGAAAAAAGAATTACCATGATTTTTTTTCTAATTTTTTCTAATTTTCTAGGGCCTCAAAATATGTTAATTTTGAAAACCACCATCTTATGGCACTCCAAACCTATAATTTTCGAGAAAATTTTTAGCAAGTAATTTTGCCAAAATACCATTGATATTTAAAAAATGCCAATTTCTAGGATCTCTAAAAATAATTTCTAGAATATTCCTAATTTCTCATGAGAATCCCATCGTTCACAAAATTTCCAATTTCGCCCGACAATTCTTAAATCCAATGAAATTTTAAAATTTTTAATGGATTTCTTAAATTTTTGGACCAAAAAATAGATTTTTAAAAGAATTTGAACGGTCACGAGTGCCCGAATGGACATACCACATGCCAATCACCAATCCCAAATATTCCAAAAAATTAAAATATCCTTTGTCTGATTTTCCACTAATTTTCATGAATTTTTTTAAAATTTTTAATTCACCCCGAACACATTTAGAATACGAATGATCAAAAAAATTTCAGAATTCCGATGGTTTTCCCGGAATACAGAAAGCCAAAAGTTTTGGAAAAATAAAAAGACAAAGAAATGGGAATATGAAAGGTCAAAAGTTTCCGAGATCCGAAAGGTAAAAAGATTTTCCGAAATTTGGAAGGTCAAAAGATTTTTCGGAATTCGGAAGTCAAAAGATTTCCCGAGAATGCAGAAAGCCAAAAGGTTCAAGGAAAAAAATTTCCAGAAGAAAGAATAAAATTTTCAGAGAAATAATATATTTTTTTTAGGATTTGTTTCCATTTTTCCAAGCTTTTTCCAATTGAAAATAACTTGAAAAATAAATCTATTTCAAATATTTTTTTTTAAAAAAAGGCTTATAAGCTTTTGAGTTAAAAGCTTTAAAAAAAATTTATAAGGGAGGGGGGGGGCGAATTTTGCCCGTTGGCTGTTGCGCACCCCCCCTCCTTGGTCTGTGCGCGCCGAATGCCAAAAGAGAGAGAGAGAGATAGCTCTCCTCTCTCTTCTCTTCTCTCCACCATCTCCAATACTTTCTCTCTCTACCCTCTCCTTCTCTTCTCTATTAGAGATTAGAGATGGATGATTAAAGATTAATTAATCATGTATTAATCATAATTAAAGTTTAATTATGATTAATATTTAATTAAATTATCCTATTAAAATGCGTTCCCACACGCACGAGAGAGAAATGGAAGATAAAAATTCAGATTTTGAGGAAGAGAAGAACTTTACGCACACAAGAGAGAACCCATGCATCCATTGATTGCCCCACATTGCTTTTCAGCAAAAAAAACTGGCAGAAAATAAAAAACATAGCTGCAGAAAACCCGCAAAATGCATTAAAAATACATTTAACCATAAAAATGCTCAAAAAATTTCTAAAAAATTCCTTAAAATTCTAGAAATTTAGGGAATCCATTCTAACAACAATATTCACAATAAAATATGTGGTATTTGGTAAAAATTTCCATTAATGCTTATTTTAAACCATAAAAAATAGGAAAGAAATAGCATTAAACTCACGAAATTCCCCCGCAACATCGATTCGTCCATTGAGTAGTAGCACGCATTCCAATCGCCATATCGACGATCCACGTGCAAAATCACCAAAACAAACCAATAAAATAACATTTTATTTAGTAAATATAAAAATTTACTATAAAAAAAATACCAAAAATTGGAATAAGAAAGTAGAAACAATAACAATTAACTAAAGATTGCTCTGATACCACTGTTAAAACCCTAAGATCTCTCTAGATAATCAACATGCATAAACATGCATAAATCAGGCATAAACTCAACCACTCAACCACCCCCAAGCCTAAGGGTTACACACATGAAATATAATGGAGTACCACATACCTTAACCTTAGTGTCCCATACCACCAAGAGGTATAACTCCAATACAACAACACTCAGCTCTATAGTGAAATGGCAAGAATGAAGATACAATCCTCTACACAAGAGAACATCCCTTGAGTCCCTATTATATAGGAGGACCCTCAAGTGACTCTTGACTCTCCATTTCCCATGTGTGACCCTTGGATGCCTGACCCTAACCTTAACCCTTAAGGCTAGTCCTAACCCTTGCTCCACTAGAGCTTGTTCCCATGATCCCATGCTCACAAGCCTACTGTTGGTTAGCCTCCTAGTATATGCACATACAAAACAATTAATGTTCTATGGTTTATAAGCTTCTACTACTATTTGCATTAAGGTAGTTAACTATTTTGTACCCCACATCATTGGTCTTGGTTGTCCCAAATGATATTCACTTCTAGGTGGGCTTCTCAGTATTGAGTTTGGATAGTCAACGTAAATTCTAACGTGCTAGGGGGTTCCTCTGAATGTCTTCCGTATACCTCATCGTCGTCGACGTGGTTCCTAGCAGAGTTGGCTATGGTGGTAACACACCGGAGTTGGAACATCCAATGTTTAGTACATGTCCTCTTGCCAACATAGGGTTCATTGCTACATGTGTAGCATTTGTTCCAATTGTAGGTGGGGTTGGTAAAGCCAATGGGGGTTGAGGAGTTGTTGGTAATGCAAGCACTCCTATCATTGTAGCCATTTGTTGTGCATGGTAGTAGTTAGATGATTCATGATTTCCATACCTCTTGCAATTCCCACACCATTGATTCCCCCTTGCTCTTAAGACTAGGCACTCATGCACCATGTGACTGCTTCTGCAAACTTCACACCGTCATTTCTTGTCTTGGAGCTAAATGCGGATGGCTTGCCTCATTGGGAGATACTTTTTGCACTTCTTCTAGCCCTTTGATCACTGCCTTAGCAATGTCTTCAACGCTCTTGGGCTCTTTCATTGTTGTAGTGTCTTGGCTTTTGAGACTAGGTTCTATTTTGGCCAAAGAGTCTGGTCTTCTTCTTTCGTGGAAGGGATACCTGTAAAGTTGTCTCATCAAAATCTATTGCATCTAGGTAACACTTCACTACGTTCTATGCCTTCTAGCATACAATGCATCATGCAACTGTTTACTTCTCAAAACCCTCTAAGAACAATGAAATCAGCTTGGTTTGGCTTGGTTTTTCCTTAGCACTATATCTGATGTTCAAGTTCTTAAGGCGGTTGATAAAGTCTCTCGTAGACTCGTGCTCAAGCTACTTGAATTGATACAATTGTGTTATTGAGTTGTGCTTGACACCGGTCTTTTGAGAAACCTGTGGTGGTAAATGCTAGCTCGAGATTCTCCATGGTCCCTTTTTGTAAGTCTTTTAGCATTTGAAACCATAACAAAGCATTATCTTCTAGGGTCAATCCAAAGGCATCGATCGTAGTTCTAGGATCGGTTACCCTGCTAGGTGGTTATAGAGATCCCCTAATTCTTCGAACTTGAACACTAGCTTGGATATATATGAGGCTCTAATCCTCGGATAGTCATGATCATATTTATATCTTATTCCTCTAGACAGTTTGACCACCATAGGTCTAGCACTCTCCTTGGAACACGAGCTCACGCTCTAGGTTCAATAGGCTTGACTATTGGTTCTCGAGCCATCAGGACTACATATCTAGGTTTAGCTTTGGGGCGTAGGATGGTCCCATGTACCCTAGGGGTTGGTACTCCAATGGATGTTTCAGGTAATGATTTTGGAAGTACATTTGTCGAATGGGTCATTGGGTATCCCACTACTGGTATATTGGTTGGCTTGTAGCTCTCCGTTCGTGTGACTATACAGTCTTTCAATTTTCCACGCTCCTTGAGCACGCACTCTTGCCTCTAAGGGAGTGGCTAATTTTTCTCTTTCAAGAGGTACTGCCTCTCTTTGGATGGCACTATTCTCTCTCATCCTTTCTTCCCTGATTGGGTCCAGTGGGGAAGGAATCTGAAAGTTGGCATTCGGTCTACAGCTATAGAATGAGAATCCTTGGTTCTCCGCTAGACTTGCCTCTTCTTGAAGTAATTTCCTCCTGGGGAAGGTCTTCCCTTCTCTTCCTCCTATTGTCCTTTCACTACTCGGGTAGGCTAAGGGAGGTGCAACCTACCTAACCCTCTGTGTATTCCTTGCCTCCTCAACAAGTCTTGGGGTATAGATGTTACCTTCCTCATCGTTTGATCTTTGGTGGGCTGGTAACACTTGCTTATTAGGGGCACTTTAGGGAATCGAAATGATTCGTACAAGTCCCTAGAAATATTAATGATTGTGTAAAGGTTGTGTGATCCATCCTCATAAAACATCATTCCTTGATTGTTGACTCTATGCCTCCTCACGAAAAATTTATCAATGACATTAGGAGTTGAGCCTTTACTAGCTCTGTTTGAGCATTGGTAGCTCCTTGCAATCTTTTTGGCCTTTCTATCTCATCAGCCATGGCCAAAGGTCTAACCTTCTCAATGTCCCTTTTTAGGATACAGAGGTCTAATTTCATTCCGCACAATGATGACATTGGCCATCTCTCTCCAACAGTATCTCATTTGTGTCAATGAAGACTGAGACTCGATTAGTTATGTGGAAACAATAACGTTGTAAGACATACACGCCATTGGTTGCGGTGTTGCTAGGTTGCAGTGTTGCTAGCCTCACTTCTAATCTGTTCACTCATGGCCCTTCTCTCACCCATTGGTCTTCCAGATTGGGACAATTCAAATCTTTCCAATGACTCACCTCTGAACACTCCATGGTCTCGTTCATCCATGTCCAATTTTGGATGCTGAATTGGTCTAATTCCCCAGAATCCTGATATGATATTCTCTGTTGTGAAGGATTCTCGATCTACTTCCAAACTATTCTGAACTGAAATCTGGAGCTACAACGGTGAGATTGATTCTTCGTCATGTTCCACTCCCTAATGTTTCGTGCTCAAATGTTGGGTTCAAGTATGAAGTTGTAAATGCATAAGCACTTGGTCCAACGCCATAATCACTTGTTGAGGTTCTTTTTATGATTTTCCTTGATTTTTTCTATCTAGGTCTAAGTCTGAGGTGGTTTTCTCCAAGATTTAGCAAGTTTAAGTCTAAGGTGATGGTCAAAATCCATCGAATTGGCTGGTTTTTTTGAGTTTTTATGTTTTTGGAATTTTGTTTCAGTGGAGCGATTTTTGTTTGAACGATTCAAGAACTAGATGATCCTACTTTTGGGATCAATATGTGATTCTAGATTTGGACGATTCAATTCTTGGATCGTTAACGATCCTTGACTCACAATCCAAGACTTGGATCCGCGATTGCACTTTTGGGATTATTTCAATGTTTCTTCTAGTTGTTTACCTATAGAATGAACCATGACATGGAATGGAGGTGTAGTGCACCAAGACTTGGTTGGGAAAGGACTGATCACCCTGTCTCACTTTAAAAGTCTCAAGGAAATTTTATCTCATGTGTATTCTAGTGGTATGGGCCACTAGGATCTATAGCGACGGGGTAGGGGCTTTATGTCTGGTGAGTGCCCAACGGCACTTACCCTAGTTTCATCGCACTAGGTTATTGTCCCTTGGGGGTGTGTCTATATTTTTTAACCTTGATACGTCCTATCCTTATAGGGGATAGTTACTCTAAGGTAGACATAGGTTACTAGAAAATCGAAAGGGTAATTTGGATGGGAATGCTAGGATTGGGAGGGTGAATCTTTCACCTAGTTTTGTGTTGACTTATATGATTTCTTAAGAGACGGGTATGTCAAATCGATGGGCATTTCATTTGGTATTGGCAGTAGGTCTAAGCAAGGATCTCTATTGCTTTAGACCACAACTTCGGGATCATAGTCAATACCTTTTTCGGAATTGGTTGTTGTTCCGTTAGGATATAGACTGTATGTCGTGAATTGTGCTGAGATTAGGGGGGAGAGCTCCCTACTGGAGTTTATTGTAGTCTAATATGGTCCTAGCCGGATAATATAGTCAGTTTGGTCATTTTCGACCAAGTCGTGGTTTGGCTTATGGTTGTCGTGAAACGCTCCTATCCAGAGATTCAACGGACTTGTGTTTTTCTCGTAATCCTCAGTCCGATGGACATACATAGAGGTTGGAATTAGATTTTGGAGGTTATGCTTTGTGCATATGGCTCTAAGGGACCATTTTATTAAGGGAGGTACATCTCTAGTTCGAGTTTGCCTATGATACTACTAAGCATATAGTTTCGATATATAGCTAGAATATGTTTGGTAAGGGTTTGGTTAAAAGCCACATTCCCTAAGACTTTGATAGCTTAAAGGAGAGGCAGTTGTGGTGCCTAATAGTTTTAGGAATCTCTAAGAGGAAGGTATGGTATTCCCTAGGTAGCACGAGGAATTGCTAGATCCTGAAAAAGGATGGGTATGATGTTGCAACAACTAGCATATAGTTGTCTGTGATTTCAAGTTTCCAATTCCATGAGAAGTTGGTGGATTGAAGGATGGTTTATGTTCTTCAAGGACCTAAGAAGGTTATGCTTTTTCTATCTTGTTCCCACGATTATATGCTAGAGGAACATTAGCTTCAATTGAGTTGGTTTCTTGATATGAGGCTATGTGGATTTGATAGGTAGGTATAAACCTGATTTCGAAGATAGTTGATGCAGGTAGCTAGATCCTTCTTCATTTATTTACAAGAGTGGAAATATCCTAAGTGGGGAAAAATATTACGTACCTAGCACTAACCCTTAGGGTTAGCCAACAGGTTTAGGAGAGTCCTAGGATTAGGAAAAGCATGCAGATTTAGGTAGCTAAGATTCAAATTTAATAAATCCAAGGTTATGGCTATTTTTAACTAGACTCTTCTTTATAACAACAATAAGCACTACATAAGTGAGTCTTGGGTTATTATGATTCATGGTAGTCTGGACCTAGACCAAGAGGCTTGGGTTATTATGATTCATGGTAGTCTGGACATAGACCAAGAGGCTTACTCCTACCATGGACATGGCAGATCATGGGTAGTCTTGCTGAGGGCTCGCATGGGAATGCATTGGTGGTATGGATGCTAGGACTGATTGGCATGGACCCCTCCAAGTGAACCTTAGCCCTTGGCTTAGGAGAGGTTTGTAGACACAAACCTACGGTTGGGTGGTGAGCTTGCCTACGCCCTTCTTTGTTTGTACTAATCTTGTATATCCCTATGTATTAGGCGACGCGTGGGAGGAGTCTCTTATAGTAAGGACTTAGTGTACATACTTAAGTACTTAAGACTAATAATAGAGACTAAATAATTTCTAAGTTTGACTGGCCTAGTATGAAAACTAGTCAATTGTATGTGTCATTTTTTACATTAAGTAATGGACAATCATTCCCTTGCAATAATTTACTTGTCAGCTTTTATCTTCCTCTTCTTACTTGCTCCCACATAGAGAAGTTGGGGATTGCTTCTTTAAGGTAATACCCGTCGACACATGCTTCGGTAAGGCTAAGGTAAGCTCTTGACTTGTACACACTACATTGGTCTAATTCTAGAGGACATACTTTGTTTGTTTCACAGAGCATACTCTCCAATTGGTCAAAAGGAAGATGGTAAAGTGCATCTAAAGTTGGGTTATTCTCCTATCAAACAAAATGCCAAGCAAGCCATTCTTGTCAGGCTAAACGTTGCACATAAAGTTTTTGGGGTGAACATAGACTACAAGCTTGGTAACTTAAGAAGGAAGATGACTCCCATGCAGTCAAAGAGCAATTGGGACAAAAATTGGATGTGATTGGAGAAAAAGCAAAGCATGATGATTGTGCTTGAAGGTCCAAAAGAAAAGTAAGTAATATAATTTACTTAAATAATGTACTAAAAAAATTTCAGAGGATTTCTTCTTGTCAAAATATCTACTCGTCGATAGAAAAAGCCCTTTCTCAAACCCAAGTTCCTTATAGACCCAGGTGAATTTTGACCTTCATACACATTTCTCTATATGTCACCACACAAATTAGCTTTCATTCAGCCGCTTAAATGCCCCTTCAACTAACAATTTGCAATACAATGTCCAAGGCAAAGTGTTAATGATGTTAGAAGTGAAAGCATCAATGAAATGGAAAATGGATTAACATAAAAAGCCAAGATAACCCAATATGTAACATATCCTCTTTTGCATAACACTAAAAATTGGCAAAAGAGAGCAAACTTAACCCTCTATGTAGTATAACCTCTTCTATTAAAGATATCCAAAGGGGAATATCACATTTCTAAGTATGCCCATTCCCTTAAGTACACTGGTAGAGCCATTGGTGTGCAACTTTAAAGGCCTTGAAGCAAAGTCTATCCACTGGCTCTTTCCATTTCTCTCTCAGCTTTCTCCATTCGCGCTTTATAAGTTCTCCATTCAAGATGGCAACGCTCCCTCACCTGCACAGCAAGAGAGATCAATGGCACTAAAGATTGTGAAAAGCATAAGATAAACAAGCAATTAAACCGTCAATATCTTACCCCTTCCCAAGGAGCCTTGCCACCTGCTGCTTTCCCCTAAAGCTCAGAAAATTGCAGAGTGAATAGAAAATAAATTTAGCTGAAAACTCATGGAAAGAGGAGATTTGATTTAAAACTGTCAACTAACTTTAAAAATATAAACACAACTAGCCAATATCACAAAAAGAGCATTTGGAACATACTTGGTTACCCAAGGATGGGACGACTTTGTGTACAATGTACTGTGAATCCACAACTCCTATCTTCTCATGGGCAGGCTGCAAAACAAGAAACGAATATGCTGACCTTACAACCACAGGTGAGACAATTTTCACTTATAAAATTACTAAGAATCTCAACATATGCCATCATAAGCTTGCAAAATCAGCCTAAGAAACCAAGAAGTTAGACTGAACTTGCAAATCTGAATCTCACTCCCTCCCTGACATCCCCTCTTTCCTCCATCTTCAGCCACAAGACCTCCTGCTGTGCCGCCCTAGCAACATGAGGCCCCTGTGCTTTTCCTTTCTACCACTGTTCCTCGTCTCCAGTGCCACCACCACCATTGCCTTTCGCCTTCTTTGTCTTTGCTTTCCAGCCAGAACCTCCCTGCCATGGGTCTTTTCATAATTCTTGGGTTTGTTTTTCTCTGTGCAGACTGGCCCTTTTTCTGTGCCCATTGAGTGGCCTTTGGCTGGCCTGTTTGCTGCCCACCTTCTGGACTGTTATGCACTCAAGAAGATGCATATCTACATTTTTGCTCGGGTTCACTGACAAGGGTGGGCGGCTTCCAGGTTGCCTTTGAGGTGGCCTCAGTTTGGTTTGTGGTTGCTGGACACAGGCAGGCTGCCTGCACGGATGTGCATTGGCAGGCAGCCCCAAGCTGATTGGGTGAGCTGTAGGCCGCTATACATCATCTTGAACAAGGCTACTTCCGAATCGAGTATTTTGCTCGATAGAGACATGGCTTCTCCACTGAAATGGACCGTAACCTCACCCAGGTCAGATTCTTCATTGCCCAACAACTACCATGAGGTCCTCCCAACCATCAGTCAACAATTGGGACATAAGGTGGAATCCTGGAAACAACAGTATCCACCCTAGCAGGGATTGTGATCTCCAAGGTCTTTAGCCCTGTTAAAATGCCTCTTTTTTATTTAGCACATCGATTTTTCCAGCCTCCAAGGTCAATGCTTTCCCTGCTACAAGATTGGGCATTTGGTGATAATGTCTACAGAAGGGAGCACTTCCACACGCCCTCACCAGTAATGAGGCCACCTTTCTCCCTCTCCACAACACACTCAGGAGGGTGGAAGCTACAGCGCATCCCCCTTAAAAATCTCTCCCCAACACACTCAACACCTCCCCTCCCCCTCCAACAACAACAACAACAAAAAAAAAAAGGGGGGGCTGGGGCGTTGGATGGGAAAGAAAAAGCAAAAACACCACCCCCATAGAAGGGAGAAAACAAGGCACACACTAAGAACCACCAGCCCGCGGATGGCTGGCCTGACACTGGAGGCACCAGCACCCACGACAGCGACCTCAGGCCTCTTTCGTGCCCACAAATGGTTATGACACTTTACACCAAGAGCAGGACTTGATCCTTGAGGCAGCACCGACAAATTCCCAGCAGTGGCCACCTTCCTAACAAGACTCCCTTACCCTTCCCACCTCAATGAGAACCCTGGTTAACAGTGCAATTCTCTACAATTGGATATGAGCCATGAATGCCATCGGGTGAAAAAGCAACAGACCACACAACCTCAACAAGTCTCACCGCTTCCCTCACTTGGAAAGTCTGGTAGCACCTGAATCCTTAGAGTGAGTTCCAGCCAATTATCTATCCATACTCGGATGTGGTAATAATCTTTGTACCTAGGGGGGATAACATAACATAGTAGAACTATCAGGTAAACAAATACATCTGAGTATTCTCATCCAGGGTCGCGATCCCTAAGAATACTCACTCTATTTAGGGTAGTGATCCCTCATAGAGAGGGGACGTCATCAGCAACATTGATGCATGGCATATTTGGTGGGCCTGTTGCAGCGGGGCCATTGAGGGCATTCTCACCACAAGTCTCGATGACCTCAAGAGTGGTGCGGGTGGCCTACATCTGAGTGCCCATCCACGTGCTATCTGGGATCTGCTCTTGAAGGCACTGAAAGGAGGTAAGGTTGTGGCGCAAGCTCCTCTCTTACTAATGGAAGGTCACTAATCAACCCTAGGCTGTCAACCAAAGAAAGAAACTGATCTCCTAGAACGCCGTGCTATCCAGGGCTGCAGGGGCTGCCCCAGGACAGAAGGAGAAAGTCTCCAAGATCTCCTCAATACGAGTGCAAACCTCAATATCGCCCTCATTAGGGAGTCCAAGATCCTAGCCGTCTACTTACGATCACAAAGATGGAGTAGAAATGTGGCATGATCCGAAAAGAAGGTGCTAGCGAGGATACCCACCAAGTTGCCCTTGTCGCGCAAGTGGTTCTTCAACATCAGGTATCCCGATGGTGCCAGAATGAGGGCAGCCATGGGGTATAGAATCCCCTAGTGGGTATCGTGGGCAGCCCAATAGCCATGGTACAAGAATGAAGGGAGGAACAAGGGGTTGGAGGTTTCCAAGAAGGGATCTAACTGTCAGCCCAAGAAAGGTACAAGGCTTCAGCCCAAGGAGGGGACAAGAAGAACAAGTGTATGCAGAACAGAGCATTAGACATTGGAGCAATCCAAGGTTGCAACATAAGGTTTTACAGACAAGATCCAAGTGGTCAAGGGTGCCTCAAGTTTTGGAAGTAGGATGCCAAGCATGAAGTCCACATCGATTGGCTGCGTTTTCCTGTCTGGACCAAAAACAGCCACCTTGGTAGTGTGCGTTTTCCAAATCTACACCAATTCAGCACCTCTAGGACTTCCACCATGCTCTGATACCAATGTAGCATGCAGAAGAATTGCATGTCTTAAGAACTATGCAAGAAACACAAAGATGAACAAAGAAGAGAGAGATGTTGCTGAAAAACCGTGTTTTCTCCATATATGTGTCAAGATGTACATAGATCCTAGCTAGCATGGCCTCCAAAAGGAATCTCCTATGCCTATGATGTCCCACCTAACAGGGATCAGATGACTAAAAATTGAACTGACCCTTGCTATTTATAGACTCATGAAACTGACCCTACATCTACCCGGCTACCTGTCGGCCAAGTTGATGGACAACAAAACACCAACAATCCCATAAAATAGCTGGTCAATGCTTAAAAGGCTCCTAATCCTAGCTAAAATAGGGGAGTTAAGTATGTCCACATCTATGCATGTAACATCAATATCACATGCGTGGAAGCTGTGTGTGTCTACTTTCAGCCCTAAGTAACTGAATAGGAACCTTGATGCAAGTCACCAACAAGGACAGAGAAGAGAGATATAGCTGTACTTCCAGTATAATATATAGTACAAAAAGTGTGAATATGACTGTACAAATCTGTGGCCTTTGGCCTTCCAAAAGATAAATCTAAGATAAAGCCCCGACTCTTGACCTGCCCCAAAAGGAGGTCAGATGACCTATCTCTTGGCCTTGCCTTCATATACAGGCTCTTCACATGCCCGACCTGCCTATCGAAAAGCAAGGACAACAACCCAACCAAATAATCATCCCGACTTCATCTGCTGCAGGCATTTGTAGGAAACGTTTTAGAAACACTTAGGAAACGCGCTTTTGGAAACACCTGGTAACTAGGCTCCTAATGCTAGTCCTGATGGGTGGTAATGCCTGCCTAGGCTGAGCATGATGGAAAGGCTACAAAGGTAGACCAAGGGCGGGGAGGCAAGCACTGCTAGGCTTAGCGGGCTGCAAGCCTCCAATGGCTTCATTGGCCCCTCTCTAGAATGGCTGTGAGGTGGCAGACAAAACACTACCTTGGCAAACCTATTAACTTGATCCGCTGCAGGAAGTGGGTGCTGTCCAGCTGGAGGAATGCGAGGTGGCAAGGTAGGTTTTTTGGGAGGCAATGAGAACTTGAAGGGTAGGGAGTCCAACCGCCCTCACGACAGCGGCCGCCATTGTGTGGGGGCTCAAGAACCCGTCGCCAAGAGAAGTGCACATACTCCTTGGGGAGGCCTAGGAAGTAAACCATCACTGGAAAGCCACTCATGCCAGCCAATGGGTCTAAATCCAGAGAGAAACAGTGCGTCCATCCTGGCGAAGTACACCTGGAAGCCCTGTACTGCGACAGGGCTCAACATGAAGACCTCCACTAACGCGATCAAGTCAAACTCTATCCAAAAATATCCTTTGCCCAGAAACTAGACATCTATGATACGTTACTGCTCACCTAGCTCGTTTGAAGCCTATGGACTTCTCTTTTTGCTTTCTTGAGCAAGACTACTAGCTTGGTATTAACTAGGGTGGTTTACAAGAGGTCTCAGATCAGATCTGTCGCCAGTCTGGTCTGCTGCCAACAAACTTGAAGACCAAGATTTGGGCTTCAATAGAAGCCACGGAAGAGGCAAGGAGTTGAGGTCTGCATCGGAGAGATGACAGCTGAAGTGGACCTCAAATGGGGTGGACGAAGCAGCTGCCATGGAATCCCCTGAAGGGAAGAGCCAAAGAGTGCCAACAAACTGCCTGTTTTGCAGCTTTTGCATAGTTCCCAGTCCAAAGATCTAAGAGAGTTGGAACACATCAAACTCTCAGGTTGATTGTTACTGAGTCCTAAAGGAATTGGATTAAGCCAAAATAAAGATTCCCTTAAGGGGAGGGGGTCTTCTATTGTTCATTATTTGTTCATCTAAGTAAATATTTCATGAGATTGGAAGCAAGGCCTTATCTGTGTGGTTGTTATGGTCAGTGTGTACATGATCTAAGTGTGTGTGTGAATGGCTGGTTATAATATTATCTAGATATTTGTGTGCACTTGACATAAGCAGTGATGTCACTGAGGCAAACCTTTGTAACCTGTAAAGGTGCACGTACTTCATTGAAGAAATACATCAATAGTCACATCATTGAGTTGTGTACTTTTCTCTCTCTAAAAGCTTTGTTTTCTCTCTAACCCTCTCTCCTTCACTGTTGTCTGTTTACACTCCATAGCCATGTATCTCTTCGACCCTCCATAGTTGCAGCTACTGTCCAGCTCCACCATGAAACTCAAGATTGTATCAGAGCAGGTGCCTACTACCTCAATATGCTGCCCTGATTAGCGGTTCTCCCCCTTGCCTGATTTCAAGGACTTGCATCGCCTGTAGCCACTGCAAACTCTGCTACCTCATCGACTGCAGCCAGCATCGCCAAGCGCTAGCAGCCTGCCCTGTCAACATCGACCTGTTCCTGCCCGCCTGTCTATGTCAGCACCTGCAGCAACCAGCCGCCTTGCAACTGTCGCCACCAACTATGCTGCCTTCTGCAGCTTCTCCCACCAGCAACCTGTTCGCCTGGAGCCTCACAACCAGTGCCCAGTCAGCTGCACATCTGCAAAAAAAATATCCGCCAAGATCTGCACATCTGCATCAAAAAGAAAAAAGAAAAAAAGGAGAAACGAGTGGACACTGTTGTAGTACCCGAGAAGAACCTACAAAATCAACCAGCAAAAGGTATTCATTTGGGGCTTTATTTAATTTCTGAAAATCCTGCTTAATTAAAGCATTAATCTTAAATTTCCCATCTTTTTTCAAAATTGAGGGCATATATCAAGCAGTGGAGTGTTTCTACAGCCTCCTATAGCATCAGTTTCAAAAAGCCCTAATTTTGGGAAACCCTAATGTTTCCTGAGGGATGAGATGAAAAATCTGCTTTATGTAATGATTCAGCCTCTAAGCCACCAAATGAGTAGGCCAAGTTGGTATCAAGGGGGATTGATGACAAATGTGGTGCTACAAAGCACAAATGTGTGCTTCCTTGTGTGTCGAATTTCTGTGTTTTTTTCTGTCAAGATATGTGTTTGTGTTTTGTATGTTAGACCAAGTTGTGTTTTGTGTTCTAGATCAAGTGTTTATCATGGTTGTAACCACCTTTGGTCACCTTATGATGTAGGCCATGTGGATTGTGTGTGATCTGGTTTCTTCCTGGTTGTTAGCTCTGGACTACGGGTCCTGATTTATCCTTGCAATAGCAGGAGAGATGTCCCTGAGGGGGGTTTGTTGGAAGCAAGGGCTTATCTCAGTGGTTGTTATGGTCGGTGTGTACTGATCTAAGTGTGTGTGTGAATGGCTGCTAAGCCATGTTATGTGTGTACTTAGTCAACATAGTGTGTAAGTGTGTGTCTATGTATGAACCCACTCTTATGTGTGAGGAATTTGCAAGTGATTTATCCTAGCAAATGAGTCCTAAAGGAATTGGATTAAGCCAAAATAAAGATTCCCTTATGGGGAGGGTGTCTTCCATTGTTCATAATTCATTCATCTAACTAAATATTTCATGTGATTTGCAAGTGATTTATCCTAGCAAATGCATGACTAAGATAAGCCTATATGTAAATTGTTTGCACATCAAGTTGAACTGGGCAGTTACACAACGCATGCAGTCTGGCAAGCTGCTTGAGAGGCGGAGGCATTGCACTTGGGTCGGCCATGCAGCATGGCATGTATGGTGCAGAATGGCCCACTTGAGTTTTCATGATCGCCTAAGTACCACATTTAAAACTTGTAGACCACTTGAATGGACCATCAAAATAAGGTTATCAATACTTACAAAGCTCATGTGACCTCAACTAGATGATCAACAGATTCAGGAAAATCAGCCTCATATAGGGCATAAACACTTGCGAAACTTTTAAACTCACATCTTGCAAAATATCTAATCTCACGTAGCTCAGTAAACTCCCAGCGATTACTAAGTCATTCTTTTCTCACCTCAACACATTTTCCCAAAGTGAAATCCAAGCCCCAGCCATGGACAAGATCATTCTGCAAGGCCCACACAAAATTTTCCGTGTTTAGTCAATAGAAACTTTGAGACCTTTCAAATCAGTAATTCATTGGCAAGGCACAGTTTCACACCTGTATCATATGCCAAACACAACGCCATGATGCCCTTGAAAACACGGGTGCCATGATCTCCACAAACCTAAGTAAAAAGTTTGCTGTGTAAACCTCTCAAATCATGAGGTTAATTCACTCAACAAGATAAAACGGTGATTATCAAAATAAGAAAGAATGGTATTCACCCTGCACATGGTGGTTTGTGGGGATCAGTACACCAACCAGGCTTCTCCTCTGTACTCCTGCATTAATTGAGGAACACCTCTGAAGCATTACAAGGTCATGCTTGAAAAATCAGGTAAATACCATTTCAATATAATTATCTGTTTTATGCATGAAAATTTGTTTAGATTACTCTAGGACTGCTATAAGATCTTACTTGTGCACTTCTGAATTACCCAGCCGCTTTGTCATTTGCCATGTCAAACCTCGGTCAGGTTCCAAGCCTGGCTGAGAAATCTCCAACCCGTGCTTTCGCACTAATCGAATGTACCTGAAAACAACTTCGCCATGAGCTTTAAATGTCATTTGCAAAACTGGTGTGAAGACAAAACCAAATCAGCACTTGCCACTTTGAGATGACAGCAACTTCATCTTCAATTCGTTCATCTTTATCTAAAGAAACCAATTGGCCTATGTGAACCTACAAAATATTATAGTGTCTATAGTATAGCAGTGTATCAATACCTATGAATTGCTGTAAGCTATGTGCTAGGGCTACCACCATGTCACTTCAAGGCTGGAGGACCTTCACCTTCTGAATATCTTGCCACTTTCCAAGATGTCTAAATACTAGCCATCCCAGGACTGAAGCCTCATCTGTCCTCTTTGTGACTGGTTGATCTCAAGGCTCATCTTCATCCTCTTCTCATAATCTGTGCTAGTAAGTCTCATGGAGGAAGGGCCTGACTGAGGTCCTCTCTTCTCGTATGCTGCGTAAGCCTCTGTTTGTTTCAATGCTAAATTATCCCACATCTGTGATTCTCATACTTTAATGACTACAGAAGGATCAAAAGCCCTTTCAGGACAGGTGATGGTAGCAGCCTTGAACTTCTCAAATATTCATTGTCCACTCTACCTCTTGCTGGTATGTACAAGAATCTCATTACGAGACCTAGAGCTGCGTGCTTCTATCATCTCATTAGTATGGCTGTCTGTGACTGTCTTGTACAACAGAATGGTGATAGACCCATGATGCATTATAGGAGAAAAAAGTACATGGCTGAGCACCAATACTACTTTAGTCCATTAGATACATCTAAGATCTGGTTGCTTTAATAAGTCTTCAATGGATAGCCTTCACATATATATCAAGCTTCAAAGTATCACTGCATCCACCTAAAAGGTTCCTGGTTACAGAGAACTGGAAAACTTACTCTTCTGCATTGAAATGTGCAACATCCAAGTCTTCATCCCAGATGAATATGTATTCAAAAGGTTCAACTACATCAGGATGGAGAAATCTCTTTGCAAACCACCTGCATTTATTAAAAAAAGGCAACCATCAGGCCAAAAGAAAGCAAATATTATTTACCTTGCTTGAATTTTTTGTTACAAGAAACAAAGCCATTCCCTTAACTTTGGTCATTGTTTCTATTTCTTTAGTTGATGCAGCCTCTCATGTGCAAGGACTAGAAGAAATCCAAAAGGATAACAAATCAGTGCAAGAGGTACCATTACTGAAAAAATGCACCTAATGAATACCATGAATGAAAGGGTCGGTTCTACCAAGCCTGCAACCATTAATGTCAATTTCAAGCACTAAAGGAGGACAACAAAGCACTCAAACAAAAGTAGGTCAATCTACTAATGAATAACATGAATGAAAGGGTCAGCTCTCCAAGCCTGCAACCAATACTGTCAGCAAAAAAAGCACTCACACAAAGTAGGTCACTCTATTAATGAATAACATGAACGAAAGGGTCAGCTCTACCAAGCCTGCAGCCAATACTGTCAGCGAAAAAAACATTCACACAAATGTAGGTTAATCTCATAACCCTAGAAACGCACATATCTTTAGGTGAGTGAGTAGATTCAGCTGCCCCAAAAAACGGATCAATTGGCATGGCATGATGTTTGCATTCACTGCATCCCCACTAGTAACAAATGCTTTGCAGAGGGTGGAAAGGGAGGAATAAAGGGAAGTCCAGCACATGGTGATGATAAGATCCTTTGTAACAACCTCATTTTTCCATAGACCCTTGCAAATTATCGCTTGGAATGTACACAGATTAGGAAACAACCTACCTTCATTACCTTGAATGTAATTGATTCAATAACAGCTGAGATTCAGCAAGCCCTTCTTGAAGGTGTGATTGACATCTACTACTCCAAGAATGCCACTTGATGGCAAGGCGTGCAGACATTGGGCATTCGTGGAAAGGTTCTACATGGAGAGAGCTGGACATATTAACTCCTAACATTTCTGTGCACACAGCATGCAAAGGGTTGCCCAGCTGTAGGCATGCTATCTTCTTCTCACACTGGCAGCCAATGGCCCTTCTCCTAAGCTCCTTTTGAGCTCGATGAAGGTTTTCTTGCTTTTTGCAGTTGGCTTGTACTAGTCTGTTACTTTTTGCAGTTGGCTTGTACTGGTCTCTTTTTAAAAAAAATAATGTGCTGAGCTTAGAGCTTCACGAGCTCTGTGATGGCAATGATGCATCCACTTCACCAGGCTGCGCTTAAATCATTTGTTCTTCTCAATGTTCCCAGTCGTTGCCTCTGCTCTGCACTCATTGGTATTGCCTGCGTTTTCTGAGCACTCAAATCTCTGAGAGCGAAGCAAGCTTTGGTGCTGGACAGGCTCCCAGTCATTGCCTCATGTTTTTTTCTTTGCTTTGCCTTTCTGCTTGTGCTAGTTTTCGAGGAGTTCTCTGAGGAGGGCCTGGTGTTGTGGCGACACTTCTCCTTCTTCGTAAATTATTCAGGAGCCATATTCCAGTACCAGCTCCCTAGGTCCTTCTCACGCACAAAGGGGATAATGAGGGGATCCTAAACTTTCATATTTCATTTTGTAACAATTGGTTTTCCATAAAAGAGACTTCTATTAAGTATTGACTGTTGACATGCAAGCCTTGGAAGTCATCCGAAGAGGGAGGATGACTCCAGAATAAATCACTCATGGCAAAGACAATTAGGAAGATACTGCTGACATATAACACATGTAGGAAAATGTGAAAAGAAAAGAATGTCAACCCACTGTTGCTCCCCCAGCTGCCATTCACTTTTTTCTATTATCAACTCAAGATGGTTTCTATACGCCTACATTTTCTGACATAAATTGATTGATCCAGTGGTGATTTGGTGTGACAGAAGGATTGCAAATGCACTAGTGATATCTGCCAATCAGCCCCAACAAAGCTGCCTAGGTATATATGATGTATGCTCTGTCCTCTCCTACTCTCTCTCTCTCTCTCTCTCTCTCTCTCTCTTTTCTACACATCTACTTCAGTTTTGTGCGTTATTTTCATCGTGAAAGATTGCTTAATTTTGAGCATTGAAGATTCCGCATGTTACATTGGTATCAGAGCCTTCTTCAAGTGTGAAGATTCAGCCGGAAAAACCAGAAAGAAAAGAAAGATTTTTTTTTCCGCTCGTGTGGTTGGTTTTTAGACTTCGGTGGACCACCCCCTTTCAATGTGACTCCTGTCCTTTGAAGGACGGTTGGTTTTCAGCCTCTGGAAGTCTTCTACACACATAGTGGATGGTCAGAATGCGCTCCAAAAAGGAAGTGCATTTTCATGCTATGGCAAGCTACAACAAAGAGAGAGAACGACAACCTTGGGACCAGAGTGCACCAGGCAGTCCATCTAGAAATTTAGGCATGAGTGTCACAGAGATGTTCCGACAGATGATGCGAGCAGTCGCAGTACAAGGTACCAAATTGGAAGAGCACAAGGTGTAGATCTTGGCTCTGGAAGAGCGCATCCATTCTCCAACTCCTCTTTTTCTATCTCCTCCTCCCTCTCCTTCTGTTTCCCAAATTCCATATCCTCTACAAAATGACCGTTTTGAGGGGTCACGACCGCAACCGAGTTCTTTGCTCAAGTGAAGATTTGACAGATGGAAGACCGTGCCCAGGTAGTCCGTGCTGCTGCACAAGACAACGCCAGGCGACATGTGAAACACGAAAGATACCTTGTGGATTTGGACGCAAGAATGACACCAGCGGTTTCCTCGAGTCATTTTCCCGAGAAAATGAAGTTCAGTAAGTATAATGGTAAACTCACCCCACAACTTTGTATTCCTGGTCGCATCAGTTTGAAGCTTATTTTGCCACAATTAGAAAAAGTGACACTGACAAAGTGATCTTGGCTAGTTGGTATTTGGAAGGTGAGGTCTTTCCTTGGTGGACCTAGTGGGCTCATGCCCACACCAGATTAGGTATGGCAACTTATGTTTGGGACGAGTTTGTCCTCGACCTTAAGCGGCGGTTTCTACCGCCCAATTACCTTGAGCGACTCGAACACAAATTTAGGAAAGCGTGTCAAAACGCGCACCAGTCCTGTAGTTTGCCAATAAAATTTCAAACTTATGTTTGTTAGCACATTCATCCCCAATTTCTGCCCATTTATGGTGTCCTTTTGGTCCCTTTTGCATGGCCCTTGATTGTGGGCTGGCCACCCCTATTTTACATATTTTTCTGGCATTTTTCCCCAGCTTGTATGGTTTTTTCCCAGTCGGTTAGCTACTGATGTCCAGTCGGCCAGCTCTCCCCACCTATAAATAGGTGGGCTGGCCTCTCACTTTTCCATCTTGCCTTGTATATCTTTTGCTCCCTCACTTGTGAGACTGCTTGTGTCTCTTGCTTGGGACTGTATTGCTTCAGTATATTCAGCATAGTTGCTCCATATCTCTCTCTCTCTCTCGCACTCTCTATTCAGTACACTCTAGTGCTCTTTTGCTTCCGCTCTGTGCACTCTTTCATGGTATCATCGCTCCTGGTTCAGCCATTCCATCTGCTGCCCCAGATTTAGCCCTATTTACAAACCCTTATCCTCTACGTTTTTCACAGATTTGCAGCCTTCTTCTTGTTGTGTTTTCTGGACAGCTTCTGCTGGTTGGTTCTCCTTCAGTTTGGCTTCATCGCTTGCGGCCAGAAGGTAACTTTTTCATCAGCGTTTCATTCCTACTTGGAGTTTGGATCTAGACGGCCTGTTTTTTCAGGACAGCAGCCCCCCTTTGGCTGCGTTTTCCTTTCCGGTGGACATTCCCTTGTGCAGAGGAGGATTGTGGCGGTTCGGGCTTTGGTGGCACCCTTGGTACCTGTGGAGGACACTTCTTCTTCTGAGATTGTGCATATTTCTGAGATTGAGCCCAAGCTTTTGTGATGGCTACTCCGACTACTCTTCATATGTTCTCTGAGTCTGCAAAGTTGGATGGTTCCAACTACACCTTGTGGAAGGTGAAGGTGAAATCGGCCTTGTGTGGCGTGGATCTTTGGGATTGGCTTGTTACACCAGCCAATGCCACCCCTCCCACCCTTGCTTTCGGTGGTGTGACTCAAGCACAGATTGATATTTGGCAGGTGAATGATCGTCATGTTCTCTCCTTTATGATGTTGAACTGTCAGGATTCTGTTCTCTCTCATGTGCGTACAGCAGATGCTGCACATGAAGTTTGGAAGGCTTTTGCATATCTCTAGAGATTAAGTCTCCGGGTCGGATTTTGGTGTTGGAAAAGCAACTTATGAACTTATCAGTTTCCGCCTTTCCATCTTTATCTGCTTTCATCTCTAAGATGAAAGATCTCCGGGACGAGCTTGCTATTTGTGGCAAGGATATCTCTACAAAGGACATGGCTATTCGGCTTCTCTCCAAGCTTCTAGAGAGGTTTGATGCATATTTTCAGTCTCTTGTTTCTTCTCCTCGTCTTGTTCTAGTTACTTGGGAGGAAGTTCTCCCCTCCATTATGCAAATTGAGTCTCGATTTGAGGAGCGGACTGGCACCTCTGGTGGCCCTCATGGATCTTTGGCAGCGCGAGATAAAGGGAAGAATCAACAAAAGAAAGGGAAAGGGGGTTCTGACAAGAACTCCAAGGATAACGACAAGGACAAAGACAATAGCAAATCTTCTAAAAACAAAGACATCGAGTGTCATTATTGTGGCAAGAAGGGTCATAAATCGCCCCAATGTCACAAGAAGAAGCGGGATGAAGCAACAAAGAACTCTTCCTCTACAGTGGTGTCTCAGACCAAGAAGGATGATGGCATTCTTCTATTAGCAGGTACTCGTCGTATACTTGCTCTTGTGACTTCTCAGTCACGGTCGTGGATTGTGGATCGGTGCTACTGCTCACATGACACCCCATCGAGATTGGTTCGAGGACTTCACTGCCAGGTCAGGCGAGATCACTTTGGGTGATTCTTCTTCCGTGCTAGTGCATGGACATGGCACCATCCCCATCTTCCGCTCTTCCTAGGACAAGAGGTACTTCTCTGACGTTCTATATATTCCAAATTTGGCTTTTAACCTTTTGTCAATGAGTGCTCTTACAGCTCAGGGTGCGGAGGTGATCTTCTCTCGTTATGAGATTACCATTCATGATAAGGCGACTGGTAGCATCTTGGCTCAGGGAGTCCAAGATAGTGGTCTGTACAAGTTGATCGCTCTGCTTTCTTTTGGTGCTTCTTCTGCTCTTTGGCATGCTCGGTTTGGCCATTTGAGGTATCAACTTCTACAACGAGCTTCTAAGGATGGGTTGGTTGAGGGTTTACCGACCATTAAGGCTCCATCTTCTGCTTGTTCCTCTTGTTTACAAGGGAAGCAACACCGAGCTGCCTTTCCGAAGGAGGCGACACACAGATCTTCAACATCACTTGCTCTTGTTCATGCAGACTTATGTGGTCCTATGAGTACCGTGTCTTTGAGTAAGGCGTTGTACATGCTCGTGATGGTGGATGACTTCTCCAGATATACTTGGTTTTTCTTTCTGAAGACCAAGGATGAGGCTTTTCAGCACTTCTGTGATTGGAGAGTTGAGGTGGAAAAAGAGACCGGTCGCTCGGTCAAGGCTCTCAGGACCAACGGAGGGGGTGAGTTTACATCCCAGGAGTTTCAGCAATATTGTAGGACCCATGGCAAGCTTACTACAACATATACTCCATCACAGAATGGAGTTGCAGAGAGGAAGAATAGGACCATTATTATGGAGATGGCCCGTGCTATGCTTGAGCATTCTTCATTACCTCGACGTTTCTAGGCTGAGGCGGCTTCCACTGCTGTCTACATTCAGAACAAGTCTCCTATTGCTGCTCTTCCAGATAAAACTCCATATGAGGCTTTTCATGGTGAGAAGCCCTCCGTTGTTCATTTCCGGATATTTGGTTGTTCGGCGTATGTTCATGTGCCTAAGGAGCATCGCTCCAAATTGGACTCGAAGTCTCAGTGCATGACTTTTCTTGGATACAGCACTGTGTCGAAGGCATACCGTCTTTATGATCCTCAGGCCGGCAAAGTTGTTGTGAGCCGTGATGTGGTGTTCAATGAGACTCCTACATCTTCAGAGGGGGGTGGTGAGCTTCTTCTTCCTCCACCTCCGCCTCCGCCTCCGCCTCCTCCTCCTCCCTCTGCTTTTGTTACACCTCCAGCTGTGGATTCTCAGTCAGATGATGATGACTCTGCTCCTCCTCCAGCGAGTTCGAGCAAATATGTGCCTGGATGGTACTATCAGACAGTTCGTGATTCTGGGTTACGTGAGCTTCCTTTTGCTCCTCCGCCTGGTTCTCTTCGATGATATTCCAGAGTTACAGGGAAACAAATTCATGAGGGCAACATGTTTGTTAAGTATGCTCTTATGTCCTCTATCATTAATGGACCTTCTGATCCCACTTCTGTGGACGAGGCTCTTTCACATGAGCCTTGGCGTCGCGCTATGCAGGTAGAACTCGATGCTATCGAACGGAATGGCACTTGGATTTTGGTGCCTAGGCCACTGCAGCGTAAGGTGATTGGTGTGCGCTGGATCTTCAAATCGAAGTTCCGAGCTGATGGCAGCTTGGACAAGCACAAGGCGAGGTTGGTTGCCAAGGGTTATGCTTAGCACCCTGGAGTCGACTTCGATGAGACCTTCGCTCCGACGGCCCGGATGACTACCATTTGCACCGTTCTTGCTCTTGCAGGACATCATAGATGGCCTGTTTTCCAGATGGACATCAAGTCGGCTTTCCTGAATGAAGAGCTTACACAGGAGGTTTATGTTGATCAGCCACCGGGATTTGTTGTTCCAGGCAAACAGGATCAGGTGTACCGGCTGAAGAAGGCTTTATATGGTCTGAAGCAGGCTCCACGGGCTTGGCACCAGCGGATTGATGAGTTCTTTCACAAGCTCGGCCTGCGCCGTTCTCATGCAGATTCGAACCTTTATATCCTTCTTGAGAGGGGATTGATTGTCATCATTGTGGTCTATGTTGATGACCTCATCTTTACAGGTTCTTATTCTGTGAGGATCCGTTCAGTCATGGATGCCTTGGAGACAAGAGTTTGAGATGACGGATCTCCGCCTTCTACATTATTTTCTCGGCTTTGAGATTTGGCAGACCTCGAAGGGCATTTTCTTCTCTCAGCAGAAGTACACATAGGAGATTCTTGACAGATTTCAGATGATTGGATGCAAACCAGTAACTTCTCCTATGGATACTAGTGAGAAGCTTTCTCTACTTGATGCTTCTCTAGGGATTGATCAAGGACAGTATCGGATTCTCATCGGCTGTTTGGTTTGGTTGACCTACTCCCGATTGGACATATGTTTCGCAGTCAATTTATTGAGTTCTTTATCATTCTAACCTCGTCAGTAGCATTGGCGGTGTGCTCTCAAAGTTCTTCGGTACTTGCGTGGCACTCTGGACTTTGGCATCTTCTATGGCCAAGGATGCACTCTTGTTGGATGGTCTGATTCAGATTGGGCTAGAAATCCAGATACTCGGCGTTCGACCACTGGTTGTGTTTTTACACTCGGGTCTGGAGCCATTTCATGGAGTAGTAAAAAGCAGTCTACTGTGGCCCTTTCCTCTACAGAGGCGGAATATCGTGCGGTTTGTTATGCTGCTGTCACAAACCCCTATATTCTAGGGACATGCGGATGCGTGTTAGGCCTAGAAACATGCGGATGCATGTATGTATTATACCTGGGCATGTGTATGGATCATATGAGTGGATGCATATGAGTCCAAGGACATGGCAGGACATTTGTGGACTTTCGGGCGGTGCCCGTGTGGATTCCGGCCATGCACACATGGTGTGTTATGATGGCAGGCGGAATATTTTCAAGTACAAGAATGATGATAGGTGGTTCTCCAAGTTTACATGTGCACAATGCATAAATGATGCATGCCATAACTTTATTTTACTTTGCGTGACATTGTCTTGCTGCCTGGACAATGCTTGTTATTTTGGCTTGTGAAGTCCGAGGGACCGGGGACGCCCGGGCACCTTGTAGACACGTGTGTGCACTCCTCTTTGGGCCTGAAACTGTGGGCTTATGGGTTTTGCAGGTGGTAAGTGCGTCCACACTCAATTTACAGCTTACTTCATTTACTACTAAGGTTTATTGGTTTGCAGGTCCACACTCATTAACAAGTGGCCGGACAACTTATAATGCGTTCGCATTTGGTTGGACCAAAATTAATGAAGTCCGGACAGCTTATGGCCATTTCCCATTTGGTTGGACCTAAACTTATACAAACAGGACAAATGGAGCACTATGGGCTGGACACCTACCTGGACACCTTATGGGGACACATGTCAGCCAGTATGTGTACCCACCAGGCCCCTTAGGTGGCACTGGAAAAAGGCGCCTCCCTCAAGAGGCCTTTTGGGCTGTTTTATTCATGATTCAACACATTGGAGAGCTGGTTGGAGCTTTGGGAGTTGCTACAGGGCTGGTTGCTTGCTTCCCGGACTCACACAAGCTTGGACAACGATCCCCACACTCTTCTAAAGGGCTGGTTGGTAAATTTCAGACCTGCAATTTCTGGTTATTGCGAGTTTGGGCTGGTTACAGGTGTCCAAAGTCAACTTGGACAGTACAGGATAGCTCTAGGGACCTCCACAGGGCTGTAGGACACTTTACAGGTGGAATTCTCGCGATAGAAAGTTTCTGTTTTGGACTGGTTATTGCACAAAACAGGCCGGACAGCAATGGAATATGTGAGCATGGATGTGTCTCAAGGATTCCTGGTACAACAGGTGCTTAGGGCAAGCATTGGGGACACTTGCTCGCGGAGAACACAGGTTTCTGGATCAGTTTCTCGCGTGGAAACAGGGCCTAAAGATCCATTTACATCTTGTGCAGGGCGGAGTACCTGTGAGGATTGTGATACTCTTGTGCAGGGCGGATGTACCTGTGAAGAGGCTTGTGCAGGGCGGATGTACCTGTGTGTAGGGCGGATGTACCTACAAATTCTCTTGTTTGAAATGTATTCATTCATGATGTATTTGTGGGAATCAGGTGCAGGCTGGTGGTGAATCCCCAGGCACCCGTAAACTTGTACTTTGCAGACTCTTTTGGTAATATAACCTAAAGGGGGGGGGTCAGCCTATCATCGGCCCCTTTATGAGGTGTACTGTCATTTTCAGCTTTGTGGTTGTAATGCTCAAGTGTTAAGTGCTCAGAATCTTGTTCACATTTATACGATTCCAATACACGCGTCCGCCTCCCGTTACATTGGTATCAGAGCTCAGTTTTTCCCCTCATTGGAAAACGGTCTGAGGCTTGGAATCATAAGTGGTGACCTGATTTGAGTGTCATGGACAGCCACATTTCTGACAGTGTGGAGAACACACAGGACCGTGAATTTCATGGTACAAAGGATGCAAGAGATGTTGCAGGCAATGATGTCTATGGAGATGCAGGTACTCATGACACTATGCATTCTGATTTGGAATCTTTGAGGCATCAAGTGCGACGCTATAGGGCTGAAACCGAAGAGCTTAGGTCATTGAAAAATGACCCGGATGTACAAAGGGTGTTGGCTGCGAAGGCAAAGGCTTTGGTCCATGAAGTCACTTTTGAAGCAATTGCAAAGGAAATGGATGTTGAGAAACCCCGAGAGCTTGCACTTGCATACCTAATGGTTAAGGGTGATGTATACACTGAAGCAGATGGTAGTTTGGCTTTCAAGAAGCCACCCCTTATGGCTGCCCGT
Source organism: Cibotium barometz (assembly GCF_041138505.1). Classification (NCBI taxonomy): domain Eukaryota; kingdom Viridiplantae; phylum Streptophyta; class Polypodiopsida; order Cyatheales; family Cibotiaceae; genus Cibotium; species Cibotium barometz. The sequence goes on from NC_141092.1 coordinate 3,782,920, forward strand.
GGTGATGCACATGATGCACAACAAGCAGGAAGAGCACAGCAAGTGCCAAATGCTGAAAGGACAAGAGTCCCTGGTGCTAGGCTTGATGCAGGTCAAGAGAAGAGTAAGGATGAGGGATCCTCTACTCATTGCCGCTTTGCTCCAAGAAGACATGTCCGTTCTCGTGTTGAGCTTTCCACTCATTTGGAGAGTGTGGCTCAAGAGAGAACGAAGAGGGATCGTGAATCTTCATCGCGGCATCACCACCATGGAGATGAACAGGATGTACATAGGGATGCACATAGAAGGAAGAAGTCTCGAGAGTTCAAGTCCGGTGACAAGGATGTAAAGTTTGAAAACTTTCAGGGACGGATGGACTCTACCAAAGCACTTGCTTTCATTAGACAGTTTGAGATAGCTTTTTGCAATGAAGATTTTTCGGAAAAGTCTATGCTCAGGCATGTGGGAATGCATCTCAAGGATACGGCAAGTGATTGGTGGCTTGCAAAAATACTTGATGGAAGTGCTGCCCCAACTTGGTCTTCTTTCAAAATTCAGTTTTATGATCAATTCTTACCACCAAACTTTGCAAAGGATGTATGCAAGGAGTGGGATTGGCTGTCCCAAGATGAGGGAGAGTCCGTTGCTTCATACATAGCAAAGTTTTGGAAAGTCCTTCTCAAGGTTACTCCCTTCATGAAGATTGGAGAGGACGAGAAGAAGAGAAAGTTTGAATCGGGGCTCCATCACATTATCCAACAAAGCTTGGGAGTGTACCCAAATAAGACCATACAAGAGCTTATACACTCAGCCATGATTGCGGAGAACTTGCACATAAAAGCACTCACAAATAAGCCAGTTGCAGGTCAAAATAAGAGCAAATTCAAGGCTGGTTATGACCAGAAAAAGGGTGGACAGCCACCTAAGAATGCTCCCAAAGATGGCCGAGATGCAAAGGATGACTCCGAAAAGAAGCCGGGGGGTTAACGCCACAATTTTGGACTCTCAAAACAGCAATTGGAAGAGTACAGGAAGGCTGGAAAATGCTTTAAGTGTGGCAGTAAAGATCATATATATCCTAAATGCCCACAGAATCCTAAGAATGCTGAGCCTAATGTGGAAAAGCCTCTTGTGAATGTTGTACCCGATGTGCAGGGCAATACAGGGCATGAGCCCAAGAGTAGAGTCATATGCAAGGCTTGGGGCAAATTGAAGGATCAGCCCGCTTTGTTTCTTTTTGATGATGCTTCCACAGATAACTTTATATCCGTACAAATGGCTGCCGCCATAGGTCTCAATGTGGAAGACATGGGAATGCAAATGAATGCAGATGCCGCCTTTGAGGGCAAACAGGTTGATGTAACTCCGGTCATTGGTAAGCTCCGTGTACATATACAGGACTACCTCGACCATGAGAGCTTTTTAGTGGCTCCTCTTACAGGTTGTGATGTTTTGTTGGGGATGCCCTGGCATCACCGTTTAGAGCCTATTAAGGCTTACAAAGAGAAGAAAATCAGCTTTGTACATAGAGGCCGTGAGCACTCTATACATTCTGGTACTACTGGAAGTACCATACCTCTTGTAAGCCATGTACAAATTAATAAGGCAATAAAGAAATCAGCTTGTTCTTACTTGGTTTTTGTACGTGATACCATTGAACATTCTAGTGTTGATGTTAGTACATTAGATCAAGACAAGCTTAACTTTTTGAACGAGTTCAAAGACAGGGTGAGTGCTAGTCAACAAGAAGAGATTATGGCACAGGTGAATGAACTTTTGGAAAAGGGTTTGATTCGGCCTAGTTCCTCGCCATATTGCTCGCCGGTACTTCTTGTTCAAAAGAAGGATGGTACTTACAGGATGTGTGTTGATTACCGTGCCCTCAATAAGATAACCATCAAGAATCGATTTCCCATTCCGCGCATTGATGACATCTTGGACAAGCTTGAAGGTTCGGCATGTTTCAGCCGAATAGACCTCAAGAGTGGGTATCATCAAGTGAGAGTGGCACCTCAAGATGTACACAAGACTGCATTTAGGACGGCCTTTGGTCTTTATGAGTTTTTGGTGGTGCCTTTTGGCCTTACAAATGCACCCGCTACCTTCAACAGGATGATGGACAGGGTGTTCAGAAAGCATAGAAAGTTCACAGGTATATTCTTTGATGACATTATTGTATTCTCAAAGAATGAAGCCCAACATCGTGAGCACCTGGCTATTGTGTTTAAAGAGCTTAAAGAAAATCAACTCTACATAAATGCAAAAAAGAGTGAATTCTTCCTCCCAGAGATTCACTATCTTGGTCACATTGTATCAAAGGATGGTGTGCGCATGGATCCCGCAAAGATACAAGCCATGCAAGAATGGCCAGAGCTAAAATCAGTCCATGAAGTAAGGAGCTTCCTTGGTTTATGTGCTTACTACAGGAGGTTCGTCAAGCATTTTGCTTTCATTGCCGCTCCGTTACATGACTTAACGAAGAAGAAAGCAATCTTTAAATGGACACAAGAAGAGAGAGATGCCTTTCAAAAGTTGAAGAGTGCAATCATCTCGGGACCGGTACTCATTATTCCGGATTTGCACAAACCTTTTGTGGTGGAATGTGATGCATGTGGGGACTGCATAGGGGCTGTTTTGAACCAAGAAGGACATGCCATTGCCTATGAGAGCAGACGCTTGCAACATGCAGAGCTTCACTTACAGGTTTATGAGAAGGAGTTGTTGGCTGTAATTCATGCCCTATTTGGAAACACTATCTTTTAGGGGCTGATTTTATGGTCAAAACTGATCATCAAAGTTTGAGATACTTTTTGACTCAAAGTAAGCTCTCAGAGAAGCATATGAGATGGGCAAATTTCCTCTCAATGTTTCATTTTCAGATTTTACATACTCCAGGGAAAAAGAATGTGGTGGCAGATGCCTTATCTAGACGGCCACAGGTTCATGCTATTACAGTTGCATACCATGAGGACTTATCGGATATGCGTAATACTTATCATCTGGATGAGGATTTTGCACATGTATGGGCTGATTTGCAAGAGGGTATTGCTGTCCCATCTTATGTCATAAGAGATGGATATCTCATGATGCAAAATCGTTGTGTGTGGTAAAGAACCTTCGCCATAAGGTTATGGATGAGTGCCATGCTCCTCCATATGCAGGTCATAGAGGCATTTTGGCCACAGCACAAGCTTTGGAGAGGTATTTCTTTTGGCCACATATTCGCAAGGATATTGAAGCATATGTACGTGAATGTATGGTATGTCAAAAGGTCAAGTTTGACAGACATAAAGCACCTGGATTGCTTCAGCCTTTGCCTATACCAAATGAACCATGGGAAAGCATTGCTATGGATTTCATTATGGATTTGCCAAGGACGCCACAGGGAAATGATGCTATTTGGACCATTATTGACAGGTTTAGTAAGCAGGCACATTTCATTCCCGTGCGCAAGACAATAAAGCCAGATCATATGGCTAGGATGTTTTTGGCACAGATATTCAAACACCATGGCATGCCTAAATCTATTGTGGGGGATAGAGATCCTAGAACCACAAGCTTATTTTGGCGCGCATTGTTTGACAATATGGGTACAAAGCTGAACTTCTCATCAGCTTACCATCTACAGACAGATGGCCATAGTGAAATAGTAAATTCAGCCGTCCTCGACTTGCTGAAATCTTATGTATCCGACCGCAAATCGGATTGGGAGAAGTATTTACCACTTGTGGAGTTTGCCTACAACAATACGGTACATACTTCTACGGGCAAGGCGCCCTTTGAGATTATTTATGGCAAGGTGGTACTACCACCCATCCTTCGTACAAAGGATGAGATTTTTGCAGCAGATGAGTATGTCAGAGACTTGGATACTGCATTTGCACAGGTACGGACAGCCATAGAGAGGTCTCAAACCAAGATTAAAAAGGCAGCTGATAAGCATAGAAGGATGTACAACTCAAACAAGGTGATTGGGTCTTGCTGAAATTTGAAAAGGCACACCTTCGGAAGAGGCCAGGAAAAGAGGGAAAGTACCCTAAGCTTTCCAACAGGTATTATGGACCTTTTCAGATCTTGGAGAAGATCAATGATGTTGCATTTCGACTTGTACTCCCAGATCATTGGAACATGCATAATGCTTTTCATGTGAGCCTATTGAGGCCTTTTGTGGGACTGACACTGTTTGAGCCGGTTTTGGAAGACCCACCCGAGGTGGATGAGCTGGAAGAGATTCTTCAACCTGAACAGATTGTTTTTCACAAGGAACGAAAGCTTGCGGGAGGCAAACTTGTTCGTAGGTACCTTGTGAAGTTCAAGAATTATTCAGCTTTGGATGCGAAATGGATGGATGAGGCCTACTTCGAGGATTACCCAGATCTTTTGAAGGCCTATCTGGAGGCTTTTCAGTTGCGGTCAACTGATTAGAAGCCGGCGGGATGTCACAAACCCCTATATTCTAGGGACATGCGGATGCGTGTCAGGCCTAGAAACATGCGGATGCATGTATGTATTATACCTGGGCATGTGTATGGATCATATGAGTGGATGCATATGAGTCCAAGGACATGGCAGGACATTTGTGGACTTTCGGGCGGTGCCCGTGTGGATTCCGGCCATGCACACATGGTGTGTTATGATGGCAGGCGGAATATTTTCAAGTACAAGAATGATGATAGGTGGTTCTCCAAGTTTACATGTGCACAATGCATAAATGATGCATGCCATAACTTTATTTTACTTTGCGTGACATTGTCTTGCTGCCTAGACAATGCTTGTTATTTTGGCTTGTGAAGTCCGAGGGACCGGGGAAGCCCGGGCACCTTGTAGACACGTGTGTGCACTCCTGTTTGGGCCTAAAACTGTGGGCTTATGGGTTTTGCAGGTGGTAAGTGCGTCCACACTCAATTTACAGCTTACTTCATTTACTACTAAGGTTTATTGGTTTGCAGGTCCACACTCATTAACAAGTGGCCGAACAACTTATAATGCGTTCGCATTTGGTTGGACCAAAATTAATGAAGTCCGGACAGCTTATGGCCATTTCCCATTTGGTTGGACCTAAACTTATACAAACAGGACAAATGGAGCGGACACCTACCTGGACACCTTATGGGGACACATGTCAGCCAGTATGTGTACCCACCAGGCCCCTTAGGTGGCACTGGAAAAAGGCGCCTCCCTCAAGAGGCCTTTTGGGCTGTTTTATTCATGATTCAACACATTGGAGAGCTGGTTGGAGCTTTGGGAGTTGCTACAGGGCTGGTTGCTTGCTTCCCGGACTCACACAAGCTTGGACAACGTTCCCCACACTCTTCTAAAGGGCTGGTTGGTAAATTTCAGACCTGCAATTTCTGGTTATTGCGAGTTTGGGCTGGTTACATGTGTCCAAAGTCAACTTGGACAGTACAGGATAGCTCTAGGGACCTCCACAGGGCTGTAGGACCCTTTACAGGTGGAATTCTCGCGATAGAAAGTTGCTGTTTTGGACTGGTTATTGCACAAAACAGGCCGGACAGCAATGGAATATGTGAGCATGGATGTGTCTCAAGGATTCCTGGTATAACAGGTGCTTAGGGCAAGCATTGGGGACACTTGCTCGCGGAGAACACAGGTTTCTGGATCAGTTTCTCGCGTGGAAACAGGGCCTAAAGATCCATTTACATCTTGTGCAGAGCGGAGTACCTGTGAGGATTGTGATACTCTTGTGCAGGGCGGATGTACCTGTGTGTAGGGCGGATGTACCTACAAATTCTCTTGTTTGAAATGTATTCATTCATGATGTATTTGTGGGAATCAGGTGCAGGCTGGTGGTGAATCCCCAGGCACCCGTAAACTTGTACTTTGCAGACTCTTTTGGTAATATAACCTAAAGGGGGGGGGTCAGCCTATCATCGGCCCCTTTATGAGGTGTACTGTCATTTTCAGCTTTGTGGTTGTAATGCTCAAGTGTTAAGTGCTCAGAATCTTGTTCACATTTATATGATTCCAATACACGCGTCCGCCTCCCGTTCCAGCTGCATGTGAGGCGATTTGGTTGCGGAGATTATTGGAGGAGCTTGGTTGTCCTCCTACCGGATCTACTCTTCTTTGGTGTGACAATCAGAGTTGCATCGCCATCGCCAAGAACCCTGTGTTTCATGCTCGTACGAAACACATTGAGATACAATATCACTATGTTCGTGAACGGGTTCTTGCTGGAGATTTGCGTTTGGAGTATTGTCCTTCAACGGAGAATGCTGTAGATTTGTTCACCAAGCCGGTTTCTCAGGCTTCCTTGGCTCCTCATCTTCGGCTTATCGGAGTTTGTTCAGCATATGGTGCTGAGAGGGGGTGTTAGCACATTCATCCCCAGTTTCTGCCCATTTATGGTGTCCTTTTGGTCCTTTTTGCATGGCCCTTGATTGTGGGTTGGCCACCCCTATTTTACATATTTTCTGGGATTTTTCCCAGCTTGTATGGTTTTTTCCTAGTTGGCGACCTGACTGCCGTTTTTCAGATGAAGTCACGGGAAGGAGTCATGTGCTTGGAAGCACCGCTATTGAGAATCCAATCTCCTGATGTCCAGTCGGCCAGCATATGTAGCTCCAATTGGCCGGCTCTCTTCACCTATAAATAGGTGGGCCAGCCTCTCACTTTTCCATCTTGCCTCGTATATCTTTTCCTCTCTCACTTATGAGACTGCTTGTGTCTCTTGCTTGGGACTGTATTGCTTCAGTATATTCGGCATAGTTGCTCCATATATCTCTCTCTCCCTTGCACTCTCTATTTAGTACACTCTAGTGCTCTTTTACTTCCGCTCTGTGCACTCTTTCAATGTTTGCAGTTGGACCAAGGACAACAAAGAGCAGTTCCTTTATGGCCTTGATACGCAAATCCAGTGGGAGGTGCGTATGTTTAGGCCAACCACCTTTGAAGACGCACTCTCGCTTGCACAAGAGTGCTAAAATGAAGCATAATGGCGGAAAGCCCAAGACTTCCCAGCCTGCTAACGGGGAAAAGGCCAGAACCAAACAGGATCTTCCCCAGGACAGAGCACAAGAGCCTCTGGCTCCAAGAACTCGACCAATGCGCCTAAGCTTACTCCATACCAGAAAGCTCAGGCAAGCAAGACAGGTGGTAAATTGAGTACTGAGGAGACAGCTTAGTACAAGGAGGAGGGTAGGTGTTTCTTTGTCATACAAAAGGACACACTTCTAAGGAGTGCCCTAAGAAGACTACCACTCCACAGACAACCACCCCAGCCTCCATGGCTTCAGTAGTGAGCCCAGCTCCCACACAGACCCCAGCAGCTGCCCCTAGTTCTTCGGATCCCAGTGCTTCGATTGAAGCAATCATTAGCCGAGAGCTCGAAGATAAGCAAAAGGACGCCCATGACCAGGAGTATGAGCGCAACGAATTGCTCAAGACCTTTGGCTACATAGGTGGCCAGAGAGTCGTCGTCTTGTTTGACAGCGATAGCACGAAGGATGTGGTCACCGAACAAGCCGCTCGGCGAGCCCGTTTCGTCTTTCAGGGTGTAGAGTTTTGTGCGTGATTTTAAGGTTTCCCTCTTGTAGGAGCAGACATAATTTTGGACATTCAATGGTTTCACAAGTTCCAGTGAGATATCAAGTGGGACAAGCACACTTTCGTGATTGATCAGAATGTGTCTAAATCCCCAGTGACCATTAAGTGTGAGCTAGAAATCCCGAACTTTCCTCTCATAAGCCATTTACAATCTAAAAGAGAACTCAAGAAAGGCGCACAGTGCGTGATGATTTAAATCCAGACTGCCCAGACGGTGGCCAAGGCTTCAGAGAAATACCAAGCTCTCCATATGACAAGTTCCAGAAGATTTTTCCTCGAGACAATCTCCCTTCCCATCTCCCCCCGTCCAGACCATAGGACCACAGAATAGACCTCCTCCTAGGCTCAGATTCCCCAAGCAAGTTTCCACACCGCCTTTCCAAGAATCCGTCAACTCCATGAACTATTGCAATCTGGCTTCATACGTCCCAGTGTGTTGGCATTTACAGCTCCGATCTTGTTTGTCAAGAAGAAGGATGGGTCTTCTTGATTGTGTGTCGATTATCGTGCACTCAATAAGCTAACTATCAAGAGTAAGTTCCCGATGCCTCAAATAGATTACATTCTCATAAGGCTATGTCTCGTAAGTTACTGCCTGCGGAAAAGAATTACTCACTCTACGATTGGGAACTTCTCGCAGTCATTCAAGACTTGAAACATTGGAAACATTTCCTTTATGGCCGTGAATTTGAGGTTCGCGCTGACCATCAAGCATTACGCTGGATTCAGACAATGCCAGGTGCACAATGGAGTGACCCACAGCATCGCTAGAGCTAGATTTTCCAACAATTTGGTGGTATGATCAAGTACCTTCCAAGAGAGGCCAACCCAATGCCAATGCTATGAGCAGGAAGGGACAAGTGACTTTGATTCACACCACTAGACTCGACCTCACTGGTATGGGACTAGACATGAAGCACACGTACGCAGATTTCGAGGAATTCAGTACACAACGAGAACAGGCATTGGATGCCACAAGACCATGCCACTTTTTGATACATGATGGTTGGTTTTTCTACAAAGGCCGACTTTGTGTCATGAAGTTGTTCAAGGCAGCTCTTCTCCATGATCCCCATGACGCCATCATTGGTGGTCATTGGGGCATGAATTCAACTCTGGAGAAGTTAGAAAGGCAGTATTATTGGCCAAGAATGAGGCGAGGTGTTTGCACATGTGCAACAGTGTGACATTTGTCAGAAAGTGAAAGCTCCTCGTGGGAAGAACATAGGGTTGTTACAGCCTTTATCGATTCCTGAAGGACCTTTCCAAGATATATCCATGGATTTTGTCACGAATCTGCCTCCCGGTCCGAGTAAGCGTAATACTCAATGCTTGACTATTGTTGATAGATTTAGCAAATTTGTTATGCTTATACCTTGCAGGGCCAATGTGACCACCGAGGATGTTGCCCATTTGTTCATTCGGCATTGGTACCCGATTTGCACGACCCTAGGACCATAGTGTCAGACCGAGATACCAAGTTTACAAATCATTTTTGGAGGGCATTGTTTGATAACTTTGATACTAAATTGAATTTTCCAATGCATTTCACCCACAGACTGATGGCTAGACAGAAATCTACAACCCGTTGGCCCTTGATGTGCTGAATTGTTATGTCCACGATCAGTAAGGTAAGTGGAAATCGTATTTGCCTTTAGTTCACGCTGTTTTGAATGATTCCTTTTCTTCACCTATTGGTAGGACTCCATCTGAAGCAACGTTTGGAAGACCATTCCAGTCGCTATTGACCAAAACCTCATCTTCAGTACCTGAAAGCGAACAGAATGACGGAGTCCTACCAGGAGATTTTTGAGTCAGTAAAAGACAGGTTGGCTAAAGCACGGAGGCACACACTCGATAGGCCAACAAAGACCGAAGGGATATGAAGTTCTCGGAAGGAGATTGGGTTTATCTTCGGATCATGAAGCAAAGATTGAAACATGTGGGCAAGCGATGTCCAAAGCTATAATTTAGAAGCTTTGGACCTTTTCCCATCCAGAGAAAGATTAACGAGGTTTCAATGAAGTTGAAGCTACCTCCGAGCTGGACTACGCATGATGTGTTCCATGTCAGTTGGCTAAAACCGTATGTACGTCCAATCCCTTCAGAAGTGAAAGATGAAGCGGAACCAGATATCATTGATGACGCTAAAGTGATGGTTCCAAAACAGACCCTTTTGCACCGCTTCAAGCATGGCTCCAGCCAAAGGCAAAGACAGTTCCTCACAAAGTTTCAGGACCGAGGGACCCATGAAGCGGTATGACTTGACAAAGAGTTATTCGACGACTATCCGGCTTTATTGACGGACTATTTGGAGGCTATGCAGAAGGGGATGTCAAGTGCATCCCGCACTTGGATGCCACGTGGACATATTTGAAGAAGAAGGTGCAGGACCTGCAGTGGAAAACTGGTCCCATGTGAGCCCAGTCCGGGACAAGTCAGCCATATCACCCGAACAAGAATCTCCGACTACACCACATGAACCCAATCAGTCGACTATTACTCCGCCACTTAAGGAGCCTTCCTCCTCCCGACAGCCACCCAAGGACTCTTTACCCCGTTGGTACCAAGAGACCATGCGGGATTCAGGCATGCTTCCCAAGGATACCCCCTTAGACGGTCCTCGTCGGTCCACTAGGCTCAATCCTCATGCCTCATTTGCCTCGTGTTTTCAATAGACTATGTGGCGCATGATGAGCCAACATTGTGAAAAGAGGCAATCAAACAGCCAGCCTGGAAACAGGCTATGGAATTAGAACTTGAAAGCATTGACCAAAATGGCACATGGTCCCTTGTGGATCGCCCTCATCATAAGAAGGTCATTGGAACCAAATAGATATTCCACACCAAATTTAAAGCCAATGGTACCTTGGACAAGTACAAAGCCCGGCTTGTAGTACAAGGCTTTCACCAAAAAAAAGGCATTGACTTTGTCGACACCTTTGCACCTACAACTCGAATGACGACCATCCATCTCTTACTCAATCTGGCCGCACACCACAAATGGCGAGTCTACCAGGATGTCAAGAGTGCCTTCCTAAATGGCATTTTCGAGGAGGAAGTCTATGTTGACCAACCTCCGGACTTCCCGCTCCCCGGGCATGAGGACAAAGTCTTCCACTTGCATAAAGTCCTTTACGGGCTTAAGCAACCACCCCCCCCCCCCCCCCCCCCCCCGAGTGTGGTATCATCGCATCGACAAATTTCTACATAGCCAAGGTTTTCAACCATTGTGCTAGTGTGTGAGAGAGCAATAATACCATGAAAGAGCAAGTGGAGAACGTGGAGAAAGAGAGAGAACTCAAGTTTGAATCCAAGAATAACGATCTTAGATTTCAGCCAAAGCAATGGCTTACCCCACACAATGGTGTGTTAGGGTTACCTCCCCTTTATAGTGGCTAGGGTATCACCACAACCCTAATTACGGTTTTCTCATTATATGCAAGCCTTAGTGCTTATTCACACACATACACCTTCTCTCCATCCCACATACATGTATCGCTTCATTCTCCACACCCACTTTCAATGCCTACCATGGGACTATGCCTCATGGAGCATGGTAGAGCATTGGATACAATACAAGATCAAAACAATAGACCCTTTTATAAATGTAGGCTTTTACAAAAGAGATAAGAGTTATAGTATTGTATGTCATCAAGAACTATTCATGGTCATGCATGCTTCTCTCCCTTCATTATAGGAGACAATTGGATAAAGATGATTCCACCCAATTTCCAAGAATGAGGACATCTTCGAGCTTGCTTGTTATTTGCTTGACATGCTTCAACCATACATGCATAGTTGTCGATGTAGCAAGATTCTCTCACCCTACCAATCAAGTGTACACTACCAGTCTACCTTGACAGATTTTTTAGGTCTCTCAACAACTCCATATGGAATACTGAGTGGACACGAAAGTTGCGAAGTATTACGAGCATTTGGGATCTTCGTTAAGCAGGGTATATAAATAAATAAATAAATAAATAAATAAAAACTCGTGAAACAACTATGCATACATGCCATTCGCCATATGAGACACGCTTCTTGCATACATGCCTCTCCCACATACTTGCTACATTGGCCACTCTCACACCATGGCCAACACATGGCTGCCACCCATGCTTGAGTAGATTACATACGGATCTCCATGAGCATATGTCAACATGCTTCTTGCATCTCTTCTCCCCATTCCTCTTTGCACATCTCCTCCAATTGGTAAGGGTAGCATCACCTCCTCCTTTGGCCATGAGGGCATTCCTCTTACAAGGATAGCAACACCTCCTTCCTTGGCAATGAGATACAAAATCATGGGTTTGATGGAAATAGGAGGGTCTTACCACTTGCCTCCTCTTGGGAGTGCTAAGGGCAGTGTCCACTCCTTTACAATGTAGAGAGCTTCTATGCACATTGAATGAATGATGCTCAAGTGGATTCACAATAAGGATAAGCTTCCAAGATGATGCTTCAATTACAAGAATGGGAAAGGAACCAAGAGATAGAGACAACCATGACTTTACCCATGCGTTTACCAATTGGTGAAGAGCTCCATACACTCCTCCCTTGAACATAGGCTTCAGATGATTGCTTCTTCCATGGCTCTTCATGGACTTCAATCGGCACATCCCCACCATGATGTACACGTCCATAAACTCTTTGATACGTGGCTTCATGCTCCTCCTTGGCTTGTGCATGCTTTGCCATAGGGTGCAACAATCTTGAAGACTACAAGCCTGTTGCAATGCCTCTTGAGAAGGGTGCTAGGCTCAACCTCCAAGATCCAGGTGAGACATTTGATGTCATGATCTACAGCCAGGCTGTTGGGTGCTTGATTTATCTATGCAATACGAGACCAAGCATTTAGTATGGGATCCTACAGTTCAACAGTATTCATGCACAACCCAGATACTAAGAATTGGCAAGCTGTTAAGCATGTTTTCCGCTACTTACAACAGGTTACCCAATCTCTTGGATTGCATTATGCCACGGGGGATGATATTCAGCTGCATGCTTTCAGTCATTTCATTGGGCTTGTCGTTATGACACCAAGGTGTCTACTAGTGGGAATTGCTTTCTTTTGGGCAATTCATGCATTTCTTGGTCGAGCACGAAGCAACCAACAGTGGTCACTTCAAGTCGTGAAGCTAAGTATACTGAAACATTCACAACTACAGTTAAGTGTGTACCGCTCAAGAGACTTTTGGCATATCTTCGTGTGGGACGGAAGTTAGCCACACCAATTTTCACTAACAGTCAAAGTGCTATGAGTGTAGCACGAAATCCAGTATTTCATGCTTGTACTAAGCACATTGAGATGCATTACGTGAGAGAGAGAGGCCACATGCAGGAGAGATAAACCTTGTTTGTCTCTACACACGACAACATTGTAGCTTTGTTCACTAAAGCTCTACTCAAAGAAAAGTTCGAAGCTTTCTGCAAAGCTTTGGGCTTACTACCTTTTGAAGATCGATCTGTAGTTACTCTATACATGTTCACATCATCACTACAGGGGGGATTTGTAAGTTTATAGCAGTGGCATGTGAACTAGGAGTAACAATTCTCCACACGGGACACTTTTTACCTTTGTATATCAAAGGATTTTTCCCTCGTGTGTGAACACACCCTTATAGTGTGTAAGTAACCTTTAAAGGTCACATTGTGTACTTCGTACCTAATCTCATTATCTCATTATTGTGTGTGCATCGTGCAAGCTCACTCTCACTCTCTTTGTTCCCTATGCATTCTATGCTTCATTGCTAAACCCAAATCTAACCCTAAACCCAACAATTTTTGTCAAACTGATCATCTTCAGTCTGAAGTGGTTAAAAATAATGCCTGTCCGGCATTACCTGATACTTTTCAAAAGGACAAAGAGAATACTTGGGGAATCACCTTCCTTCATGTTTCAATTCACAACATTTTTTTTCATGAAGGAGCTTTTTATTGAGTATAACTATTGATTGTACATACAAGAACCAGAAGCCAACCAAAAAGGGAGGACTGCTCAAGAATATATCACTGATAGTGAAGCCAGTCCGGATGATGGTAATGCCATATAATCCCTGTTGCAAAAAGTGAAAGGAAAAGACATCCCACTATTGCTCCTCTATTCTATCAGCCTCAGATGGTTGGCCTCATAGTAAACATTCACTTTTTTCATAAATATCAACCCCGGATGGATTAGCATCAATACACTCTCATTCTTTGACAATGATCCAGTGGTAATCTTGTGTAACACAAGGAACTGGAACATGTATCTAACCAATAAATTTACATTACTCTGAATTTAATTCCAAGAGTTCACAGCCAAGCTTCCTTGAACTCAAGTAATTGTGCCTGTACATCAATGTATATGCACACACCTACAGCAAATTGCAAAAACAGGCATAACTTTGAGAGGGAGGCAGAAAACAGCACAAACTTTATCAAATGAAATCCTACCCACCATTTACTTTGTCTTCTTGCACTGACATGAATCGCCCGTTGAGACCACTCAAACTGATCCCATTCACTTGTCCGCCCATCGTAGTGGAAAAGCATAACTGTCCAATTTGCGGAGAACTTGTTGAAGACAAAGAGCCAATGCAGTAGTGTTAAGAGAGTACTCTTTGTTGAATGTTCAAAAACTTCAGATGAGCAAAAAAAAAGGTCACAACAAACAAAATGTGAATGCCTCTACAAATTTCTCTGCTGATAGCTTGAAGAACTATGATTGAGCCCACCTTAGAGATGGCAGCTTTGACAATGTCTCTTTGATCAAAACCAACTGTAAATGTCACCAAATACTTCTGTTTGACGGGTAAATCCTGTAGAGAGTAATTGAAACAAACCCATAAGGTCAAAAAAATAATAGCACGATCTTGTTATGAAAGACTCAAAAACTTGAACATTTCAAAACAAGTAAAGCTGAACAAGTAACGTTGAAAAACAGATATCATTAGCCCATATTTAACCAGAGGCTTTCCCAAGAAAAATATTTATCTAAGATACAGAGGAGGATCAGGCACTGATGCATTAGGATAATGAATACAAGACTGAATTAATAATTCAGTATGGTTGTTATAAAGGTTTTCACCATGGCTTATGGGCTTTCCTATGCACCTGCAACTTTCTACATTAGAGATGGACCAAAACCATCTCAAGATTGACTTAGGATTGCTAAGAAAAGAAGAGTTTGGAAGGAAAAAGCACGGAGGAAAAATCACCAAACTCAAGCACCATAGGGATGTCCAGTTCCAATGTCTTTTGACAGCTTCGTCCACCGGATTGGACCTGTCACCAAAGTCATACACCGTCATTGTGAGCCCTCAGTCAAGCACAAGCTAGGTAGGTCAGTCTCTGAGCCATAGAGGTCAGTCAGTCCTCTTAACCCACTTGGAGAATTCATCAGGTAAAACATGTAGAAGTCAGCCTTACCATCAGGTCAGGCATTAGCAAGCATGTAGAAGGTAGTAGGATCATCTATGGGCCAGTCCATAAACATGGCAGCCCATAAAGGCTTCATCTAGGCCTTGGAGGGGCCT
Source organism: Cibotium barometz (assembly GCF_041138505.1). NCBI lineage: Eukaryota > Viridiplantae > Streptophyta > Polypodiopsida > Cyatheales > Cibotiaceae > Cibotium > Cibotium barometz. The sequence goes on from NC_141092.1 coordinate 3,797,985, forward strand.
AGGGCTGCCTAATTCTGCCCCTACCAGCAGTCGGCCAGTCATAGGGGCCCTAGAGCTCCTGTCGGCCAGCATAATGAAGGCATCAGCAGTCCGCCAGTGGTCAGCAGTTGGCCAGGACAAATATCAGCAAAAGCCTGTGTTGCGCAGCATTTAATGCTGTTTAAACAGTATTTTTTCTCCATAATAAGTAGGCCGACAGCTTCCCTGAACCGACTGGCAGCCTTTGAGCATATAAAAGCAGTCGCATCAGTCCCTCATAAAACCGGTCTATGGACACATAAAGCGGTAGTTCATTCACAAATAACCTGGACTTACTCAGACACACAATCACAGAATCCTCGCTCCCTCGCTCAACAACACATTGGCCCCGAAGTCCGGCGCCCCTTGCGGTATTTCTTTATTGTTAAAAAGTTGGAAAATACAAAGCACGAGTGCAACAAAGCACTCTACTTGCATCAGCTGAGTTTTACAAATTCTGGGAGAAATTTGCCAGCATAACTGCACTAAAATTGTTCCATAACATCTCAGAATGAGTCCCAACTGACAGGCTCACTTCCATAGGCATCAGGCTACCCAATGAAGTCCAAAACATCACAATTCAGCTTGCTGTAATTTTCTGCACAGACCTGTTTTCAGCCCAAAATAACCCTTGTACTGTCCTGGAGGACTAAAGCAAAGTCCTACTGCATTTTGGCATCAACCGGGCAACATAACACCCCAAAAACAGCACCTAAACAATGCTGAAACAGCATTGTATTGAAGAGGTTATTACCCTCTTCCGTCCCTGCTTTGGTGTAGGAACTAACTACACCGGTTCCTGTTCAAGGAGGCAACTAGCCTTTGCATATAAGCATGAAATTCACACAACTGTACCTGATTTTATCTGATGAGAGCATTTCCATAATCTGCAAGAGAGAGAAAGAGAGAGAGAGGCTGTGGGGAGCAAGCTCAACCCTCAATTCATGAGTTGTAGGGCAAGGGAGTGCACCACAATAGCTGGTTTTCTTGCAACAATCCACCATAATGGCTGCAAATGAGCCTCATTCAGCCCAAATTCCCACGCTTCCCTCTTCTCAATGTGGAAAATGCACATAAATTTGACACTTGGCACATTTTTAAGCCTTTTCCACATGCAATCTTCCAGGCTAAAAATCTCCTGACTCGTTCACATTCTCACAACAGTCCTTTGTCAGCTTTTGGTCCCCTTGACATTCCGCACAAACTGACGCGAACACTTTTCAATTCCGACACTGCCAAAAATAGCAGTTCCCTAGATTTTAGGGATGATGTCATCTGCATTCCTTCTGGTCTCCTCACCATCTTTGACCACTATGGTCACTTCAGAATTTGCTTAGAATTCAAGATACATTCACATTTCGGTGGCGGCCACTTACTAGTGTAAACCGGCCTATGCCCTCATTCAGTGGCCATGTCCTGGACACTGTCATTCATCTTTCAGTGTAGTTCTCAGGCTTAGCCAACCACTGGTCCAAAGTCCAACTGGCTGACCCATTCTGACATTGCAATGGCCCAAGCGCTTCCAAGAGATCCCGGGGAAAAACAACAGCAACCAAAGAGAAAGAAAAGAAAAATATATATTTATAAAGAAATGTAAATAAGGAAAACAACTGCAAAAAGTTTCACCTCCTGGTGACATACCCCCCTCTTGAAAGAAGCAAGCGACCTCGATTGCAAGTCCACATGCAAACGGATGACACAGGACGATCACCAGATTCCCCAGGTGATTAGTGTCATCGCATGTATCTCCTGCCAACGGATGACACGGGGCGATGATAGGAATTCCCCACTACCATTTGTGCCATCGCAGGTTCAAGCCTTTCAAATACATGTTTCCGGATGCAACACAGGGTGATAGCATATATCTTGTACTATTAGTGTCACAACATGTAAATCATTCATTTAAAGCGTAACAGATACAACTTCAAAGCACTGAAAGTTCATTCATTGATTAAGTCATTGACAAGAAATGTCAAAACTGTACATTGCCAAACATATAATATAAATGTACAGGTCATTTAGAATTCAGCTTCAAAAAGCATATTAAACCACTGCAGGTTCTAACAGGAAGGCTTCCTTGTAAAGTTGCATCAATTGAGGTGAATCAGCCAGTTCAACCTCATCCATCCATTTAGCATCCATTGGTGAATAATTTCTGAATTTCACCAAGTATCTTCTTGCAACTTGTCCTTTCACTTTTCTATCTTTATGGGCCAGAATCTGCTCAGGAACCATAATTTCATCCAATTCCTCCACTTCAGGCTGTTCCTCTGGCACCATATCTTCTAGCACATTGCCAATAAAAGGTCTCAAAAGGCTCACATGAAATGCATTATGTATCTTCCAGGTTTCTGGCAATTTCAGCCTGTATGCCACATCACTTATCTTCTCTGAGACTTGGAAAGGACCATAATATCGCATACTGGGAAAAATGGGAAAACACCTCATAAGGGCGGGCACACCCACAACAAAGGCCCTGGTGTATAAATCTAGACAGGAGATGACTTCTAACATAACCCTGTACGGTGGCCTATTGGGTGGACTGGACCCTAGAATAAGATCTATTGCATGATCCTCTGGCCTCTCAGGGGGTAACTCTCCTGGTAAAGACTCTGAAAAACAGTCTCTGAACGTATCCAAGAAAGCTTTTCTACCTTCGTCTAGTGTAGACAAATCAGTTTCAACTTCATTCATTTGCTTTGCAAAAACCAAGTACGCAGAAAGATGATTTTTCATTACTGAAGTTATAGCAGAAGCAGAAATAATTGGGACAGACTCTCCTTTCAGCTTCACATCCAAAACATGGGTCTTGTCCCTATGTACAATTGTGATTTTCCTGTTGAAAGCATCCAACACTGCATGTTTCCTATGACACCATGGAATTCCCAAGAGGACATCACATCCTTCCAAGGGCATGATAAGAAACTCCTCTGTGTCCACATAACTCTGTATATGCATGCGGAGTTTGCCAAGTATAGGAGTGACAGGAACTGAATGCCCAGGGCATGCCAAATCAGCCTGTCCAACTGGTCCCATCTCTTCAGCACGAATTCCCAACTTGGCTGCCAATGCCGGTGAAATAAAGTTGGCTCGAGCACCAGGGTCAAAGAAAATCAGCACTGTAGCATCTCTGATTTTACCCCATGCTCTGCACAATTCTGTAGCATTATCACATGGCTGGTCACCAACCATGTCAGGTACCAATCCTGCACTCAGCATTGTCTTCTTCTTGGGTGGCCCTTCTTTATTCTCGGCATCTTTTGCTGGCTGTTGCGGACATTTTGCAGCCATATGCCCTTTCTCTTCACATATGAAACATTTCCCAGCTTGCATCAATCCCTTTCTCTCTTCAAATGACTTGCCATATAGTGGCCTCTTCTGTCCTTTGCCTTGACCAGCACTTTTCTGAGGCTGTGAGACTGCCAAGTCTTCTTCTCAAATGGCTTCTTTCCATAGAATGGTCTAGGTGGGAAATCCCTCTTCACAACTGGTTCCTGTTTGCCCTGAGGTTCCTTGTTCACTGTGTTCTTAAAGCCACGTGTATCTCCCTGTAACAATGCATTAGCCATGTTTGCATTCTCAATGAGCTGAGTCATATTAGAAACATTGGTCTTAATGCAATAATCCCTGATTTCTTTGGGCAAACCACAGCAATACTTCTCTATTTGCTCTGACAATGGCACTGCCCTGTAGGAAGTTACTGGCAAGAGTGCATCCCAAAACTTCTTATTATATTCTTCCAAATTTACACAGTTGGCTGCATCAAGTTTGTGCCATGCTGTCATAACATCCACTTCAAAAGTATTTGTAAGCCAGGCAGAAGAGAACTGCTGCTTAAACTGAACCCATGTAGCAGGTGCTTGTCCTTGCATCAACAGTGAAGTCCACCACTGCAATGCATTACCTTTCAAGAAAGTAGCAGCCTTCCGCACCTTAGAAGACTCTGTAAAGTTACCCCCAGTGTATGCTGCATCAAACTGCTGAATGAAAGTCAAAGCTTTTAATTTGTCCTGCATCCCACTGAAAGTCTCAAACTTTACTGCTTGACCTCCTTCTTTGTAATCCTTTTGCACCTTTTCTACATCAGTCCTTACTGCTCTTTGTCCACTAGGTTGAGAAAATTCAGCCACATTGACAGGTGCTGCGGGCCCCAAAGTTGGACTAAAATAAGTTTGAAATCTGGGCTGCACACCTATATTGGCATAAAGAGGGTTCACAGCTTCCATAGGCATCATTCCTGGTGACCCTCTTGACATCAGTCCTGGCAAAACTGTGGGCGGCCTAGCCATGGCCTGGAAAACAGACCCACCACCAAAATAGCCAGGCTGGAAAGCAACGAATGGAGGAATGGTCGGCATGACCCTTTGCACATTACTTTCCTGGCCATTAAAAGCATGTACCTGTGCCTGTGTAACATGCTGCACTGGATCAGTTGCCACTGCTGGTGTCTGCTCTACATGCTGTGGCATCATTGGCATTTGTTCCTGTGTCCTCTCAACTGCATGCTGAGATGATTCAGCCTGGGAATCCCCTGTCCTTGACTGCAAATACCTCTTCATCCTGGGATTCTTCACCAACTGTTCAAAGGTACCAACCATGCTCAGGAGCTGCGCATGAAATAAATCCTCTTGTTCCTCTTCTTCCTCTAACACGGCTGGCTGTACTACTGGCTCCGTTCGAGCAGAGGCTGACACCTGGGCACCTGTCACCTCTATACGCTGTCTGCGAGTAGAAGAGGAACCCTCTTCGGCAGGGAGCTTACCTTTCCCTTTGTCTGTCATACTGTCAACTGAAAGTTTAAGGGAACCTGTATCCAAAGAAGAGACCGTACTCTTTCTCACCTGTAATCAATTGTGCCTCACTTGTCTCCTGTTCACCCAATCCATTCCGTGTCCGGGCTCTTGCAGAAAAGAGGACCCTATCCCGGCAATGGAACCATAAAACCGGTCTATGGACACATAAAGCGGTAGTTCATTCACAAATAACCTGGACTTACTCAGACACACAATCACAGAATCCTCGCTCCCTCGCTCAACAACACATTGGCCCCGAAGTCCGGCGCCCCTTGCGGTATTTCTTTATTGTTAAAAAGTTGGAAAATACAAAGCACGAGTGCAACAAAGCACTCTACTTGCATCAGCTGAGTTTTACAAATTCTGGGAGAAATTTGCCAGCATAACTGCACTAAAATTGTTCCATAACATCTCAGAATGAGTCCCAACTGACAGGCTCACTTCCATAGGCATCAGGCTACCCAATGAAGTCCAAAACATCACAATTCAGCTTGCTGTAATTTTCTGCACAGACCTGTTTTCAGCCCAAAATAACCCTTGTACTGTCCTGGAGGACTAAAGCAAAGTCCTACTGCATTTTGGCATCAACCGGGCAACATAACAGCCCAAAAACAGCACCTAAACAGTGCTGAAACAGCATTGTATTGAAGAGGTTATTACCCTCTTCCGTCCCTGCTTTGGTGTAGGAACTAACTACACCGGTTCCTGTTCAAGGAGGCAACTAGCCTTTGCATATAAGCATGAAATTCACACAACTGTACCTGATTTTATCTGATGAGAGCATTTCCATAATCTGCAAGAGAGAGAAAGAGAGAGAGAGGCTGTGGGGAGCAAGCTCAACCCTCAATTCATGAGTTGTAGGGCAAGGGAGTGCACCACAATAGCTGGTTTTCCTGCAACAATCCACCATAATGGCTGCAAATGAGCCTCATTCAGCCCAAATTCCCACGCTTCCCTCTTATCAATGTGCACATAAATTTGACACTTGGCACATTTTTAAGCCTTTTCCACATGCAATCTTCTAGGCTAAAAATCTCCTGACTGGTTCACATTCTCACAACAGTCCTTTGTCAGCTTTTGGTCCCCTTGACATTCCGCACAAACTGACGTGAACACTTTTCAATTCCGACACTGCCAAAAATAGCAGTTCCCTAGATTTTAGGGATGATGTCATCTGCATTCCTTCTGGTCTCCTGACCATCTTTGACCACTATGGTCACTTCAGAATTTGCTTAGAATTCAAGATACATTCACATTTCGGTGGCGGCCACTTACTAGTGTAAACCGGCCTATGCCCTCATTCAGTGGCCATGTCCTAGACACTGTCATTCATCTTTCAGTGTAGTTCTCAGGCTTAGCCAACCACTGGTCCAAAGTCCCACTGGGGCTGACCCATTCTGACATTGCAATGGCCTAAGCCCTTCCAAGAGATCCCGGGGGAAAACAACAGCAACCAAAGAGAAAGAAAAGAAAAATATATATTTATAAAGAAATGTAAATAAGGAAAACAACTGCAAAAAGTTTCACCTCCTGGTGACACCCTCATTCATCATTCGCAGCTTGGTGAATTCTCAGCTAACATACGGTCTTCCTCTTGCTTGCGTTGGGCAGTCATATCGCTTGTTTCTCAAGCATTGTACAACATTCTCCAAAGAATAATATAAGCCAATACTCCTGCTTGCAGGGGGGGAAGAGGGGGGTATTTGGGACCCAATAAGGTGTTGTCTGTTTCACTCTCTTATTCTCTTCTCTCTCTACTCTGTGAATTGGATGCTAAAGAATCTCACCACATAAAGGTATAAAGAAGGCCTTGTTGTGTGTTACCATGATCAACCTTAGTGCATGTAACAAGCATTCTGGTGCAGCATTGGCATGTGACGAAGAAAAACTCAATAACTTGAAGCACACTTGAGAAGTGAATCCTCCAACATCGTCAAGGTTAAAGTTGACCAGCTTCAGAAACCAAGTGGTTCAAGAAGTGATCCTCCTCAATCCTCTTGCTGCTCTTTACTTTTCGTGACGTCACCTGGTAAGCACACTAGTGCTAGAAAGAAAGAAAGAAAGAAAGATTTTATTAACGTCTTCCAAAAGACCGAACTCGGCCTATGAGACAAATTAGTGTACCTGTGTGGGGTATCTTCTGTCATCCCAACAAAATGAAAAAGTACTGAACTAAAAAGCTGAATCTGGGTGTGCAATAAGTACAATGAGTGGGGGAGGGGATGGAGCTCTACTACTAGGAGAATGCAAAGCTATATGCATGGAGTATACAATCATGATATGCAACCTAGCTAGCTCCATCCTGTACCATACTCGGGGTATAAAATGGTATACATCAATGAAGAGGGTGTCCACAGCTCCCTAAAGAACATGCCTCGGTCTGCTCTGAAGCGAGCCAGTCGCTTCGCACCCTCTCTATGAAACTGAGCTCTGATCTCTGTCATCTCTTTTTGGTATAGGCGTGGTGTCCGAAAGCCAGGTGTCCTCTGTCTCCTGCGGACTCTGAGTGTCTCTGCTCTCTGGAGAGTAATTCCCTGCTATGTAGGGGTTGGGAGTGGGGTGGATCTCTGAAAAAATGTAGTAATGTGTCTGTCGTCCCCCCTCTGGAGCTGTCTGAGCCTGTAACGATGTCTCTCTGTGACGCTGTATGTCTAGAATGAATCTCCCTAGTATGCACTGGTCTGCTGCCTCAAAGAGCTGGCGTAGGGAATGTGGCTCTCTGAATAAAATGGGATATCTCTCTCTGATGGCTGTATATGCTCTGCATTTGCATACATAATGCTCCTCACTCTCCACCTCCTCTCTGCACAATCTGCATACCCTCTCCTCTCGGGGGATCCGTGTTGCTCTGCCAGTCTCGATCTCCAATCGATGTGATGAGACTCTAAGCTGACCAATAGCTACTCGGGAGCCGTGTGGTAAAAAGCCCTCCATGTATCTAGGCCTCTCTATAAATCCATCATCACTGATACTCATGAAGTGATCTCTGTAGTACAGCATCTTCGGTGGAAGAGGTTGTGTAGGCGATATCCATGTCTCTCGTGTATAGAGCTGCCATAGGTCCTGTCTCAATACTCTGTTCCTCTCACTATGAGAGAGACGGATATGTGGTGCATCCCTGTCATACTGGAATGGTGGTAGATGATCCATGTCTAGGCCATGCTGTGAGAACCAATGTGTGACCTGTGCATACCATGATCCTCTGTCTCCTGCCTCAGCCAGCTGTCTAGATGCCTCAAAAGCTTTGTATGACAATCTGTCCTGTGGCATCTCTCTGAATCTGTCTAGCAGGCATATAGTCTGGAATATGGCCTCTACCATCATAGGAGACGCAACAAACTCTGCTTGGATAATGTCATGAGGTACTGACGGTTTGCTGCGTATCATGCGCGCCATCATGAGGGCCTGTGGTCTCTCTATCTATGTCCACCAATGGGTAGCAAGGCCTGGCGCCCATACCGCTGCTCCATACATCAGTTCCGGTGTGACTAATGTGTCAAATAGCCACCCCTTCGTCTGGGGCTCCTGAAAATGCGCCTGGTGGCACTGTCTCTCTAGCATAGCCAATGCTGCATATCCCCGTGTCAATCTAGCTCTGGCTGCTGAACCCATGGTGAAGCGCGTGGCTACTGCAGAGAAGGTAACCCCTAGGTACACGTATGATGTCACCACCTCCACCTGGCGTCCTGCGAGAGTGAATGTCAGCTGACTCCTGCCCTATCTCGATGTATGAAAGACCATAACCTTGGTTTTCCCAAGGTTCACAGTAAGACCCCTCTGTGTGCAGAAATCATCGAGTGCATGTAGATGCTACTGTAGACCTCCTGGAGACTCAGACACTAATACAACATAAAGCATAATATGTACTCAGGAACCTGCTAGATCAACTCCATCTCCGCCTCCCCGTGTAATGAAGTCAGCCACCTCATCAATATATAACCCAAATAGCGTGGGGGAAAGTGGGCATCCTTGCTTCACACCAATGGTGCTAGCAATAGTCTCGGACATACCTCCTAGGCATCTGACTCGCCCAAAAACCTGCTCATATAATGCATAGATGCCCCATGTCATATCTGTTGGTATGCCAAGAGACTCCAGGCGCTGAAAGAGCCTCTCTCGTGGTACTGTGTCAAATGCCTTGCGGAAATCCACAAAGCAGCAATAGAGCTTTCTCTTCCTCACTCTGGCCTGATCAATCATACATCTCAAAGTCAATACATGGTCAATGGTAGAGAAAGCTCTCCTGAAGCCTGCCTGCCCTGATGAGCGTAAACCTGCTCGCTCAGCATATAAGCTAAGCTCTTGCTCCAACACTGCACCATAGAGTTTGGCCAACACGTGGCCAACCATAACCGCCCTGTAGTTGCTTGGATCGAGCATATCCCCTGTTTTGTGGATCGGCACAATGGTGTGCATCATCCACTCCGCAGGCAAACCCTCTGCTAGTGCCCTGTTAAACAGGTGTGCAAGAAAAGGAGCCAAAGAATCTACTACATATATGAGATGCTCACCCTGTAGGCCCATATGATCGGCGGCCCGTCCATGCTAAAAGCGGCAGATAGCTTCCTTCACCATCGAGTGGGTAAAGAAGCTAGCTGTGGTAGGTCGAGGCTCCTGTTGGCTGAGGTATAGGTGGCTGCTGTGGGGTGTGGTATAGGCCCTCTGCATATGTGTGCCATGTCTGTGGGCCTGCAATGGGTGTCGGTGTCCGGGGCTCTCTGAAGTGCCGCCATGAGATAGGGCTATCTCTACTCATGAAGAAATGGAAGATCTCTAGCTCCTGTATCTCTACGAAGGCCCGCCTTTTGCGGCGAGTAAGTCTCCACATCTCTCTCCTCGACTCTTGCTCTGTGATGGCTCCCAAGGCTCTCTGTATGCGGAGCCGTGAGTATAGGGCTCTGCACTTGTCATCATACCATCTGTTCTGGGGCATAGTCCCAAATCTCGCAGGCTCTCCTGAGTGGACATGATGTGGGAAGCTCTGTAAACGCAGCCGTGTGTAGGAGTGATGCCAGCTGGGCTGTAATGGTATCCATAGGTGCCACGGGATCCATGAGTAGGAGCCCATCCTCTACTCTGCCAGTGTATATGTCTGCCATGTCATGTGTGAAGTAGATGGTAGTGTGTGGCGTCGGTATGTGGGGGGCTGGTGATACTGGTGATCCGGCTAGTGAAAATGCCAAGTATGTATGATCTGCCCCAATAGGATGAGGTGGGATGGAGAATGAGGTGACAAGCTGTGATGCCTCCAAAGACCCCATAATGTAGTCTACCACCGTGCCTCCGGTCCGTGTATGGGTGGGATGGAGAATGAGGTGACAAGCTGTGATGCCTCCAAAGACCCCATAATGTAGTCTACCACCGTGCCTCCGGTCCGTGTATGACCCCCATGTGGGAAGCATGTCAGCCCTCCTCATCCCGGCCACTGTAGCATCCCATTATACATAACGAGACGATGCCTGGCTCCCAACTCTAGTAAGTGGTCCCCATAATGTCCTCTGTCTAGTCCAGTGTCCTCTGATGCCTGACTAGCCCCTATCTCCTCTGGATCCATAGGGTGGAGGATCTCCATGTCATCATAGTCATACACCTCACACTGTCTGCTCCCTGTGTGGGCATTGAAGTCACCCGTAAGAAATACCTCCCCTAGTGTAGAATAATGCATAATCTCCTCTGACAGACAAGTGTATAGCGAGGCTCCTGTCTCCTCCTCCTGTGGCATGTAATGACATAGGAGGATCCTGATGGAGGAAAGTAACATAGGGCTATGTATATAAGCCTATCCTGTGAGAGCTGTACGCTGATCCACATGTATCTGGCCTCTGGATCTTGTGCTACCACTCTCAGTCTCCCCTGTAGCTCCCGTCTGAATAGAACTGCTACTCCCCCCGACCCTCTCGAGGTACCCTGGCGTGTGGTCCTCCTGTATGCTGACTCCCACTGGAATCCCTCTACTCAAGTAGCCCTCTCTCTGGGCTTTGATGTGTCTCTGTCAGAAGTATGATGTCTCTCCTCACCATAACATGCTTCAGTCGTCCAGGCTACACCCATAGTGAACCATTACAGTTCCATACTGCCATGTGTATCTCTGTCAGTGGCCTGGTCTGTGTCCCATAGGCCCCAAACTGCTAATCCATGGGCCGGCCATCAATGATGACCCGACCATCTCGATAGAAGGTGTCACCAGGAGGTGAAACTTTTTGCAGTTGTTTTCCTTATTTACATTTCTTTATAAATATATATATTTTTCTTTTCTTTCTCTTTGGTTGCTGTTGTTTTCCCCCGGGATCTCTTGGAAGCGCTTGGGCCATTGCAATGTCAGAATGGGTCAGCCAGTGGGACTTTGGACCAGTGGTTGGCTAAGCCTGAGAACTGCACTGAAAGATGAATGACAGTGTCCAGGACATGGGCACTAAAAGATGAATGACAGTGTCCAGGACATGGGCACTGAAAGATGAATGACAGTGTCCAGGACATGGCCACTGAATGAGGGCATAGGCCGGTTTACACTAGTAAGTGGCCGCCACCGAAATGTGAATGTATCTTGAATTCTAAGCAAATTCTGAAGTGACCATAGCGGTCAAAGATGGTCAGGAGACCAGAAGGAATGCAGATAACATCATCTCTAAAATTTAGGGAACTGCTATTTTGGGCAGTGTCGGAATTGAAAAGTGTTCGCGTCAGTCTGTGCAGAATGTCAAGGGGACCAAAAGCTGGCAAAGGACTGTTGTGAGAATGTGAACCAGTCAGGAGATTTTTAGCTTGGAAGATTGCATGTGGAAAAGGCTTAAAAATGTGCCAAGTGTCAAATTTATGTGCATTTTCCACATTGGGAAGAGGGAAGTGTGGGATTTTGGGCTGAATGAGGCTCATTTGCAGCCATGATGGTGGATTGTTGCAGGTTAAGAGCTATGGTGGTGCACTCCCTTGCCCTGCAACTCATGTATTGAGGGTTGAGCTTGCTCCCCACAGCCTCTCTCTCTCTCTTGCAGACTATGGTAATGCTCTCATCAGATAAAATCAGGTACAGTTGTGTGAATTTCATGCTTATATGGAGAGGCTAGTTGCCTCCTTGAACAGGAACCGGTGTAGTTAGTTCCTACACCAAAGCAGGGACAGAAGAGGGTAATAACCTCTTCAATACAACGCTGTTTCAGCACTGTTTAGGTGCTGTTTTTGGGCTGTTATGTTGCCCGGTTGATGCCAGAATGCAGTAGGACTTTGCTAAAGTCCTCCAGGACAGTACAAGGGTTAATTTGGGCTGAAAACAGAGCTGAAAACAGGTCTGTGCAGAAAATTACAGCAAGCTGAATTGTGATGTTTTGGACTCCATTGGGTAGTCTGATGCCTATGGAAGTGAGCCTGTCAGTTGGGACTCATTCTGAGATGTTATGGAACAGTTTTAGTGCAGTTATGCTGGCAAATTTCTCCCAGACTTTGTAAAACTCAGCTGGTGCAAGTAGAGTGCTCTGTTGCACTCGTGCTTTGTATTTTCCAACTTTTTAACAATAAAGAAATACCGCAAGGGGCGCCGGACTTCGGGGCCAATGTGTTGTTGAGCGAGGGAGCGAGGATTCTGTGATTGTGTGTCTGAGTAAGTCCAGGTTATTTGTGAATGAATTACCACTTTATGTGTCCATAGACCGGTTTTATGGTTCCATTGCCGGGATAGGGTCCTCTTTTCTGCAAGAGCCCAGACATGGATTGGATTGGGTGAACAGGAGACACACATAGTGAGGTACAACTGATTACAGGTGAGAAAGAGTACGGTCTCTTTCTTTGGATACAGGTTCCCTTAAACTTTCAGTTGACAGTATGACAGATAAAGGGAAAGGCAAGCTCCCTGCCGAAGAGAGTTCCTCTTCTACTTGCAGACAGCGTATAGAGGTGACAGGTGCCCAGGTGTCAGCCTCTGCTCGGACAGAGCCAGTAGTACAGCCAGCCTTGTTAGAGGAAGAACAGGAACAGGAGGATTTTTTATTCAGGCACAGCTTCTTAGCATGCTTGGAACCTTTCAGCAGCTAGTTATGAATCCCAGAATGAAGAAATTTTTGCAGTCACGTACAGGGGATTCCCAGGTTGAAGCATCCCAGCATGCAATAGAGAGGGCACACGAACAGTTGCAAATGAGGGTAGAGCATGTTGAGCAGGCACCTGTGACACCAGCTGATCCAGTGCAGCATGTTACACAGGTACAGGATCAGGTTAATGGTCAGGGCAGTAATGCACAAATGGTTCTGCCGACCATTCCTCCTTTGGTTGCTGCTTTGGTGGTGGGTCTATTTTCCAGGCCATGGCTAGACCGCCCACGGCTTTGCCAGGTTTCATGCCAAGAGGGTCACCAGGACTGATGCCTACAGAATTTGTGAACCCTCTTTATGCCAACATAGGTGTGCAGCCTGGACTTCAGACACATTTTAGTCCAGTTTTGATGCCTGAGGCGCCTGTTAATGTGGCTGAATTTTCTCAGCCTAGTGGACAAAGGGCAGCAAGGACTGGTGCAGAGAAAGTGCAGAAGGATTTACCATTCTTACAACCCCCAGTCTATGATTACTTGACCCCCAAGAGTAGTAAGCAAAAGGATTACAAAGAAGGTGGTCAAGCAGTGAAGTTTAAAACTTTAAGTGGGATGCAGGACAAATTGAAAGCGCTGACTTTCATTCAGCAGTTTGATGCAGCATTCACTGGAGGCAATTTCACAGAGTCTTCTAAGGTGCGGAAGGCTGCTACTTTCTTGAAAGCTAACGCATTGCAGTGGTGGACCTCACTGTTGATGCAAGGACAGGCACCTGCTACATGGGTCCAATTCAAGCAGCAGTTCTCTTTTGCATGGCTGACAAACACTTTTGAAGTGGATGTGATGACAGCATGGCACAAACTGGATGCAGCTAATTGTGCAAATCTGGAAGAGTACAATAAGAAGTTTTGGGATGCACTCTTGCCAGTAACTTCTTACAGGACAGTGCCATTGTCAGAGCAAATAGAGAAGCACTGCTATGGTGAATGAAGTTGAAACTGATTTGTCTGCACTAGACGAAGGTAGAAAAGCTTTCCTGTTAGACACTACAGTGACATGATCTGCTTTTTGAACCTGAATTTTGAATGACTTGTACACTTGTATCATATGTTTGGCAATGTACAGTTTTCACATTTGTTGTCAATAAATGAATGAATGGACTTTCAGTGCTTTGAAGTTGTATCTGTTACACTTCAATGAATGATTATACGTGTTGTGACACTAATAGTGCGGGGACACGTGCTATCGCCCTGTGTTGCATCCAGAAACATGTATATTGAAAGGCTTGAACCTGCGATGGCACAAATGGTAGTGGGGAATCCCTATCATCGCCCCGTGTCATCCGTTGGCAGGAGATACATGCGATGACACTAATCACCTGTGGAATCTTGTGATCGTCCTGTGTCATCCGTTTGCATGTGGACTTGCAATCGAGGTCGCTTGCTTCTTTCAAGAGGGGGGTATGTCACCAGGAGGTGAAACTTTTTGCAGTTGTTTTCCTTATTTACATTTCTTTATAAATATATATATTTTTCTTTTCTTTCTCTTTGGTTGCTGTTGTTTTCCCCCGGGATCTCTTGGAAGCGCTTGGGCCATTGCAATGTCAGAATGGGTCAGCCAGTGGGACTTTGGACCAGTGGTTGGCTAAGCCTGAGAACTGCACTGAAAGATGAATGACAGTGTCCAGGACATGGGCACTGAAAGATGAATGACAGTGTCCAGGACATGGGCACTGAAAGATGAATGACAGTGTCCAGGACATGGCCACTGAATGAGGGCATAGGCCGGTTTACACTAGAAAGTGGCCGCCACCGAAATGTGAATGTATCTTGAATTCTAAGCAAATTCTGAAGTGACCATAGTGGTCAAAGATGGTCAGGAGACCAGAAGGAATGCAGATGACATCATCCCTAAAATTTAGGGAACTGCTATTTTGGGCAGTGTCGGAATTGAAAAGTGTTCGCGTCAGTCTGTGCAGAATGTCAAGGGGACCAAAAGCTGGCAAAGGACTGTTGTGAGAATGTGAACCAGTCAGGAGATTTTTAGCTTGGAAGATTGCATGTGGAAAAGGCTTAAAAATGTGCCAAGTGTCAAATTTATGTGCATTTTCCACATCGGGAAGAGGGAAGCGTGGGATTTTGGGCTGAATGAGGCTCATTTGCAGCCATGATGGTGGATTGTTGCAGGTTAAGAGCTATGGTGGTGCACTCCCTTGCCTTGCAACTCATGTATTGAGGGTTGAGCTTGCTCCCCACAGTCTCTCTCTCTCTCTCTCTTGCAGACTATGGTAATGCTCTCATCAGATAAAATCAGGTACAGTTGTGTGAATTTCATGCTTATATGGAAAGGCTAGTTGCCTCCTTGAACAGGAACCGGTGTAGTTAGTTCCTACACCAAAGCAGGGACAGAAGAGGTAATAACCTCTTCAATACAACGCCTGTTTCAACACTGTTTAGGTGCTGTTTTTGGGCTGTTATGTTGCCCGGTTGATGCCAGAATGCAGTAGGACTTTGCTAAAGTCCTCCACAAGGGTTAATTTGGGCTGAAAACAGAGCTGAAAACAGGTCTGTGCAGAAAATTACAGCAAGCTGAATTGTGATGTTTTGGACTCCATTGGGTAGTTTGATGCCTATGGAAGTGAGCCTGTCAGTTGGGACTCATTCTGAGATGTTATGGAACAGTTTTAGTGCAGTTATGCTGGCAAATTTCTCCCAGACTTTGTAAAACTCAGCTGGTGCAAGTAGAGTGCTCTGTTGCACTCGTGCTTTGTATTTTCCAACTTTTTAACAATAAAGAAATACCGCAAGGGGCGCCGGACTTCGGGGCCAATGTGTTGTTGAGCGAGGGAGCGAGGATTCTGTGATTGTGTGTCTGAGTAAGTCCAGGTTATTTGTGAATGAATTACCACTTTATGTGTCCATAGACCGGTTTTATGGTTCCATTGCCGGGATAGGGTCCTCTTTTCTGCAAGAGCCCAGACACGGATTGGATTGGGTGAACAGGAGACACACATAGTGAGGTACAACTGATTACAGGTGAGAAAGAGTACGGTCTCTTTCTTTGGATACAGGTTCCCTTAAACTTTCAGTTGACAGTATGACAGATAAAGGGAAAGGCAAGCTCCCTGCCGAAGAGAGTTCCTCTTCTACTTGCAGACAGCGTATAGAGGTGACAGGTGCCCAGGTGTCAGCCTCTGCTCGGACAGAGCCAGTAGTACAGCTAGCCTTGTTAGAGGAAGAACAGGAACAGGAGGATTTTTTATTCAGGCACAGCTTCTTAGCATGCTTGGAACCTTTCAGCAGCTAGTTATGAATCCCAGAATGAAGAAATTTTTGCAGTCACGTACAGGGGATTCCCAGGTTGAAGCATCCCAGCATGCAGTAGAGAGGGCACACGAACAGTTGCAAATGAGGGTAGAGCATGTTGAGCAGGCACCTGTGACACCAGCTGATCCAGTGCAGCATGTTACACAGGTACAGGATCAGGTTAATGGTCAGGGCAGTAATGCACAAATGGTTCTGCCGACCATTCCTCCTTTGGTTGCTGCTTTGGTGGTGGGTCTGCCATGGCTAGACCGCCCACGGCTTTGCCAGGTTTCATGCCAAGAGGGTCACCAGGACTGATGCCTACAGAATTTGTGAACCCTCTTTATGCCAACATAGGTGTGCAGCCTGGACTTCAGACACATTTTAGTCCAGTTTTGATGCCTGAGGCGCCTGTTAATGTGGCTGAATTTTCTCAGCCTAGTGGACAAAGGGCAGCAAGGACTGGTGCAGAGAAAGTGCAGAAGGATTTACCATTCTTACAACCCCCAGTCTATGATTACTTGACCCCCAAGAGTAGTAAGCAAAAGGATTACAAAGAAGGTGGTCAAGCAGTGAAGTTTAAAACTTTAAGTGGGATGCAGGACAAATTGAAAGCGCTGACTTTCATTCAGCAGTTTGATGCAGCATTCACTGGAGGCAATTTCACAGAGTCTTCTAAGGTGCGGAAGGCTGCTACTTTCTTGAAAGCTAACGCATTGCAGTGGTGGACCTCACTGTTGATGCAAGGACAGGCACCTGCTACATGGGTCCAATTCAAGCAGCAGTTCTCTTTTGCATGGCTGACAAACACTTTTGAAGTGGATGTGATGACAGCATGGCACAAACTGGATGCAGCTAATTGTGCAAATCTGGAAGAGTACAATAAGAAGTTTTGGGATGCACTCTTGCCAGTAACTTCTTACAGGACAGTGCCATTGTCAGAGCAAATAGAGAAGCACTGCTATGGTGAATGAAGTTGAAACTGATTTGTCTGCACTAGACGAAGGTATAAAAGCTTTCCTGTTAGACACTACAGTGACATGATCTGCTTTTTGAACCTGAATTTTGAATGACTTGTACACTTGTATCATATGTTTGGCAATGTACAGTTTTCACATTTGTTGTCAATAAATGAATGAATGGACTTTCAGTGCTTTGAAGTTGTATCTGTTACACTTCAATGAATGATTATACGTGTTGTGACACTAATAGTGCGGGGACACGTGCTATCGCCCTGTGTTGCATCCAGAAACATGTATATTGAAAGGCTTGAACCTGCGATGGCACAAATGGTAGTGGGGAATCCCTATCATCGCCCCGTGTCATCCGTTGGCAGGAGATACATGCGATGACACTAATCACCTGTGGAATCTTGTGATCGTCCTGTGTCATCCGTTTGCATGTGGACTTGCAATCGAGGTCGCTTGCTTCTTTCAAGAGGGGGGTATGTCACCAGGAGGTGAAACTTTTTGCAGTTGTTTTCCTTATTTACATTTCTTTATAAATATATATATTTTTCTTTTCTTTCTCTTTGGTTGCTGTTGTTTTCCCCCGGGATCTCTTGGAAGCGCTTGGGCCATTGCAATGTCAGAATGGGTCAGCCAGTGGGACTTTGGACCAGTGGTTGGCTAAGCCTGAGAACTGCACTGAAAGATGAATGACAATGTCCAGGACATGGGCACTGAAAGATGAATGACAGTGTCCAGGACATGGGCACTGAAAGATGAATGACAGTGTCCAGGACATGGCCACTGAATGAGGGCATAGGCCGGTTTACACTAGAAAGTGGCCGCCACCGAAATGTGAATGTATCTTGAATTCTAAGCAAATTCTGAAGTGACCATAGTGGTCAAAGATGGTCAGGAGACCAGAAGGAATGCAGATGACATCATCCCTAAAATTTAGGGAACTGCTATTTTGGGCAGTGTCGGAATTGAAAAGTGTTCGCGTCAGTCTGTGCAGAATGTCAAGGGGACCAAAAGCTGGCAAAGGAATGTTGTGAGAATGTGAACCAATCAGGAGATTTTTAGCTTGGAAGATTGCATGTGGAAAAGGCTTAAAAATGTGCCAAGTGTCAAATTTATGTGCATTTTCCACATCGGGAAGAGGGAAGCGTGGGATTTTGGGCTGAATGAGGCTCATTTGCAGCCATGATGGTGGATTGTTGCAGGTTAAGAGCTATGGTGGTGCACTCCCTTGCCTTGCAACTCATGTATTGAGGGTTGAGCTTGCTCCCCACAGTCTCTCTCTCTCTCTCTCTTGCAGACTATGGTAATGCTCTCATCAGATAAAATCAGGTACAGTTGTGTGAATTTCATGCTTATATGGAAAGGCTAGTTGCCTCCTTGAACAGGAACCGGTGTAGTTAGTTCCTACACCAAAGCAGGGACAGAAGAGGGTAATAACCTCTTCAATACAACGCCTGTTTCAACACTGTTTAGGTGCTGTTTTTGGGCTGTTATGTTGCCCGGTTGATGCCAGAATGCAGTAGGACTTTGCTAAAGTCCTCCACAAGGGTTAATTTGGGCTGAAAACAGAGCTGAAAACAGGTCTGTGCAGAAAATTACAGCAAGCTGAATTGTGATGTTTTGGACTCCATTGGGTAGTCTGATGCCTATGGAAGTGAGCCTGTCAGTTGGGACTCATTCTGAGATGTTATGGAACAGTTTTAGTGCAGTTATGCTGGCAAATTTCTCCCAGACTTTGTAAAACTCAGCTGGTGCAAGTAGAGTGCTCTGTTGCACTCGTGCTTTGTATTTTCCAACTTTTTAACAATAAAGAAATACCGCAAGGGGTGCCGGACTTCGGGGCCAATGTGTTGTTGAGCGAGGGAGCGAGGATTCTGTGATTGTGTGTCTGAGTAAGTCCAAGTTATTTGTGAATGAATTACCGCTTTATGTGTCCATAGACCGGTTTTAGAAGGCCTTCTTGCCTTCTCTCCTCGCGTGTAAGACTCGTGGCATGCAAGCTCTCCTATGCTCTAGCTATATCCTCGTGAGATCAATCATCCAAGAAAATAGGAGCTCCCTCTAAGCCTCGTAGTATGACCCTCTTCCTCATGAAGATGGTGCGTGTCTCCACATCCCGAAACTGTATGATGAGAGCTCTCTTCTTTGTCATGTCTTTCCCAGCCCTCCAAGCTTTGAGGAAGGGGCGGGGTCCCTCATGTGAGTATCCAAGTCGTGTGCATAGTGTCCGCCCATCCCCCTCGGGGGTAGAGTCGGCTACCTCGGGAATCCCCGTGACTCACATTGAGTCTACAAGCATGTCGCATCCGCTGCTCCTCAATGGTGGTGTTGACAATTTGGAGCCCTTCTTTTTGGGCATCCTCTTTCACTTCCTTTTTGATGTTCCTCTTCACCACTTCTACCCAACCCTCCCTTGTTGCCTCCATCTTACCTTCTAGGCTCTTGGTGATTGCCTTGGTGAGTTCCTCTTTGATGGCCTCTGTCAATTTCCACAATCTCCCCCTCCTCCCATGGTGGTCGGTCCCGTAGAGAGATCACCTCCGCTTTGAGGATGTCGATTTCCTCCTTCATAGTGTCCCATTCCTTCTTCCATCCCTCTTTCTCCTCTTTCCATGCTTTTTTCTCCTTCTTCCCTCCCTCCTTCTCTTTCTCCCACTCCTCCCAAGTCTCCTTCTCCCTTTTCCAAGCTTCCTTCTCTTTTTGTAAAGCTTCGATCTCCTTCTCGACTTTGGAAAGTCGGTTGATGATGTTGTTGATGGCGGAGTCCGCCGTCTTCTTGTTTTCTTTGATGGAGATGTTTAGCTTATCCTCCATTTCGACTATTTCCTCTTTGCTTGCACCCTTGGCCATGTCGATGTACCTCGGAGAACACATAAACATTTACTGCCACATAAACAGTTGGTCCTGAATGGAGCTAAAGAACTGTGCAGAAGCTGCATCCCACTATTCCAAACACGACATGATGGCCATGGGAAAAACCATTCCGCAGATGCCAGAGATCAAAAGGTGGCCAGTCTGGTCACCCTCCATTCAAATCTCGACTGGGCCAAAGCTTTGAAAAAACTTTTTTGCACATTAGGACTCGGCACCTGCTCAACCTGTCATCCTGCTCATATGTTGCTGTAGAAGGGCAGCTCATCCTGTGAGCAGCCCGCCCTGGGCCAAAGTCTCCTGCCTACTACGAGAAGATGCTGCAATTTGACGGGTTCATATGCTTCTGTAGAAGGGCAGCTTGTCCTGTCAGCAGCCCACCTTGGGCAAGAGCTGCCCTCCTGCCTTCCAGAAGATGCTTCAATTTGACGATTGAGTGGTACAAGACCAAGATCCCAGCAGCCAATGAGGTGGTAGCTGGCTGCTGTCCGTACAGAGCTCAGATTCATAGAGGAGCGGCGGGTGGAGTATAGATATCATGCTAGAGTCTCTTTTTGGACTAGGCAAGAGATAGGGTCACTGGTGATTTCTTTGAGATTGCAAGTCCACACAAACAAAGAGGGTATCCGCAGGCTGTGAGGCCAGGATGGATCCATTGGTACTAACCCCCCTGACGTGAGAGCCATCGCCATAGATTTCTTCAGCACTCTTCTCATGGGTGCCCCCATTTCCCTACAGGTGCTAGATGTGCAAGCGGGTGTGGTGACATACGAAAGAGGTGGTTTCTCACGCTCTCCGGACTTTTCTCCTGACCCCCTTCACATTTGAGGAGCTAGCAAAGGCGGCATTACCTAGGGGTAAATGCAAAGGTGAGGACGGGCTTCCAGTCTCCTTATTTCTCCATCACTGGGATCTCATGGAAGGCGGCCTCAAAGCCACCTTCAACGAGATAATGGTTACTGGAGCCATGCTAGAGAGGTTGTCCGAGGGATTGATCCACTTGATTCCCAAGGAGGGTGGTGACAGTTTGGAGATTCAGTAGTGGAGACCCATCACGCTCCTGCCTACAAAATTCTAGCCAAGGCCATCAGACGGAGACTGTAGCCCTTTCTCCCCGACTTGATTCATGGTACATGCACGGGTTTCGTTCAGGATCGAAGTATTCTAGACAACATCTTCACTCTCTAGGAGGCGACCGCATCGGCCAAGATGCGTCAGCAGGATCTGATTGTTCTCCTCCTTGATTTAGAGAAAGCCTATGACAGAGTAGATTGGGGCATTTTGGAGGAGGGGACGATGTCCAAAATGGGTTTTCTAGAGAAGTGGGTCCGAGGTATTTCGGGACTCTATTCAGCACACAGCCAGGTTCTTATTCAAGGAGCTAGCGGTGATAGATTTCCGCTTTCTCGCTCGGTTTGGCAAGGCTGCCTTCTAGCAACTTATCTCTTCCTATTTGTCACCAAGGCCTTGAGTAGTTTTCTCTCTGCCTAGGAAACCGGGCTCCACGGACTGCGTCTTCCCATCCGCACACAGGAGGAGCTTCTTGATTCAGAGTTCGCCGATGACACAACAGTATACCTCTCAGAGGACGAGGGAAACCTCCAGAGATTCACCGAGGTGATAGAGATCTTATGTCGTGCATCTCGAGCACAAATCAACTGGCACAAGTCGTGTGGATTTTGGGTTGGCTCAGCGACCACCCCGACTTGGCATCCAGTTGAGACTTTTCAGTGGGTCCCAATGGGCACTCCAATTTGTTATTGGATGCTACGTTGGTAGAGGCGAGGCTAACCCATGCCAAGGGTAAAGTAGAGGTCTATGAGGTGCATTATCATTTTGTGAGGAAGAAGGTTCTAGCAAGTGATGTAGATTTCGTATATGTCAAAACAGAGGATCAAGTACTTGACTGACATCTTTACGAATGCATTGGATACACACAAGCTCTGCAAGTTTAGAAGCTTACGAGTGCAATGTGTGGAGTTGAGCTCAAGGAGTAGTGTTGAGATATCGAGCTTAACTAGTGCTGCTGCAGACATTGATGGCCCACCTGGGTGATAGCTTCTGCCCTTACATCACTGGCTGGGTAGGTGAGATTATGGGTGATATGCCGCTACTGGTTTACAAGCTATTGACATATCGCATAGTTATAGCCATAGTTGTCTGCGGCATGCGTACCGCACCGCAAGGACGCAAAGACTAGTACGAAACGAGGAGGAGGTACAATATGAAGTCTGGCACGTTTTTTTTTCCATGACAGTTTCGCTGCAGCGTTTCGTACCGGTTCGTACAATTTCGTACTTGACCAGTCAGAAAAGACGGTTTTTGCTCCCTTTTTTTGGCATTCGCCCACTGTTGACGTTTTTTCGCACCCACCCGCTCTTTGCTCAGGCCCCCAAGGCAGCAAGGCAGCCTGCTTGGATCCCATCTCTCTCAAGCTCTCTAGGGCCTACTACCCATGCTCTCCCCCCCTCTCTCAAGCTCTCTATATCTACTACCTAGGCTCTCTCTCTCTCTCATCGCTTGGGCCCCATCTCTCTCTCAAGCTCTCTGAGTCTCTAGGGCCTACTACCTAAGCTCTCCCTCCCTCTCTCTTTGGCAATGAGGCTTGGACTCCACAGGAAAGGAAAAGCATGAGGTCCCCAATCTGAAAGTATGAAAATTAAAGGAGGGTATGGTGCCATGATTTATTTCAGGTACTAAAAAAGTAAAGAAGGGTATGGTACCAAGTCTGAAAGTATGGCCCCCAGTCTGAAAGTATGAAAAGTAAAGAAGAGTATGGTGCCATGATTTGTTTCAGGTACTGAAAAAGTGGAGGGCTTAGGGTATGGTGCCAAGTCTGAAAGTATGGCCAAAAGTGTACAAATATCTATTTTTCAAGTGTTTTTTAAAGTGGACCGTATCTCAATTGAACTTATTTTTAAAGTGGACCGTATCTCAATTGAACTTATTTTTCAAAATTTAAAAGTCCCATACCAATACCGTTTTTTCGTACCTTTGTTTCGTTCCTGATAATTATGGTTATAGCGCCAGCTCATGTAGTCGGGTTCATACTTATGCCACTGGCTGGGTAGGTGAGATTATGGGCAATATGCCACCAGTGGTGTATAGGCTATGTGATAGCCATTTTGGTGCACTAGAGTTATGGCATGGTTATAGCACCAGCTCATGTAGTTGGGTTTACACTATGAACCTACCTTTGTATGTTATAGTAGAAGAGCACTTTCCCTTATAGTATGTACTCTTATCTCTTTATGTTATGGTTGTAAAGAAGAGAAAAGAATAGAAGAAAATTCAACCATCCATCTCGCGTGTGTGCTTGTCTACTCGTGTGTAAGTGTGTGTGTTTGCTTGCAAGGAGCTCAAGCTCACTCTCTTCCCCACATTCTTCTCATAAATGCTCCATCCTTGAGTGTTGCAGCTCAAGCTTGTTGTAAGGACCCCATTTAACAGGAGAAGTGAGTTTGACTAGTCCAAAATCAAGATCATAATCTAAACATGTGAGGCAGATCAAGTCAATTATATAATGTCAGTGATGACCCTTACGAGGTGGCATACAACCGAGCAGGCAAACCAGCAATGGTAACATTAGTGTGAAAACGCTAGCTGGGCAGCAACACAGCTGCCCAACAAGTACAATTTACTGCAATTTGTGGATCGACATTTGCGCAAAAAAGATCTTGTTTGGGCCACTATTTGTCATGTTATACCTTATCTGATATTTCTTGCACATACATGTAATGCCAGCACTTCACAACCAGTTGACATCCCATGTGAGAGGGAATACAAAAGAAGCTCAGATGTGCTGAAGCACTGATCATTGTGATTTAACCTCAAACCTACATATCTTTTGAATGTGATGAATGACCTAAAGTAGCATGAAGGCCACACCTCATCTGGATTACCCCAAAGTCTTCGTAAATACAAATCTGTTGTTGGCGCGATGATACCAGGGGGTAGAACTTCTGCAGCGTGAAAAGAGCTCCCATGGGTAGCCTGCAAGTCCGGACTCGGTAATTCAAACACAGAGATGTACACATGAAGCAACATTGGCATGTAAATTACAACAGCATCTAGGACTAAAGCAATGTAAGGCTATTTGCACTTCAATTTTGAGAGGGTACAGAGACAACAGCAGAAGACTTGCATAAAATCACTCGACACCCATCGAATTGAATTACAGAGAAATGAAGGAGAATACAACTGCAATGTTATGCAAATACTGCTTTATTACAGATCACAGATGGAAACTTTATTTCTTACCTTAGATTTTGAGTGCATTGGAAAAGGTAAAAAATCCGCTGCTTGCATCAAAGGGACTCCCGTTATCAAGCCATACTGCATGGCATGGATAAAATTAAGTTTGAATAAACTTGAAAAGCTACACATGACTGATAATCAGCTCACTACATATATAATTAATGGTCACTATACCTTAGTGGAAGTGACTCCAATAGATATGCCAACTAGAAGTCCGACAGCAGCAGCAAACATGAGTCTTCTCATCTCAGGGAGCTTTCTTGAAGCACCACTGGATGTGAACGCAAGAGAAGAATTGTCATGAGCAAATAAAACACTCAGAATTGGTGGGTCTTACCCATACCTGCTGGTGGGTTTGACTTAGTGGGGTTTATAAATTTTACATACTCTCTCTCTCTCTCTCTCACACACACACACACATGGTGTTTCCCATGAATTGTTTCAATTCACATATCCTCAATGTTGCAATAAGAATGCCTCCCAGGCTATAGTGTAGCGCCCATGTCTCTCTATAAGGAGCTATTGGGTACGAATCTACCCTTCTGGCATATAATTCAGTACCCTCACAGATTTTTGACGCTATGATGTACACATAACATGTTAACTTAAGCAGGTTAATCTATTGGGTATACAGACTTGACACAGAGTAATGAACGGTGGGTTTAACGAGTTGTGACCACAAAGAAATTGTGCGCGCGCATTTACAGATTTGATATACCATTTTATTTGAATTTTTAATGAATTAGTGGACTTAACAAGTTGATTTAAGCAGAAAATTGGTGTTTAATGATTTGAGATGGAATTATTTTGGTGGGTTAAATGAGTTGAGCACAAAGAAATGATTGGTGGGTATAGCTAATTGATTAAAAAAACAATCAATTAATGGGTTAAATGGACTTGTATTCGAACCTGCGAGCAGTTCCCATCATGGAAGGCCAGCCTCAGAGCCTTAAATTTGGAGAGCCCATCTGTTGTTAAGGGCGAAGAATGCTGGTTTGATGCAATCCAGGTCCTCCAGAGAAATTCGTATGGTTATTGGTGGCAAGGAAGAGAGGAATTTCTGCAGAATGCTGCCCTAAACTGAAATTGCAGATTGCTTGCCGTAGACTGAAATTCAGGGCACAGAGTGGCCTGAAATACAAGCTAAAGTATGAGAAAAAAAAGGGTTAATCCGTGTCTTGATTTCTGAGCAAATTGTGTTGCCAAAGAGCGGTAATAACCCTAATCAGGGTGTACCAAGAGGGTAGGGTTTTGAAGGAAGAGAGGGGGGCGAGGACGGATGCACAGAAATGGGTAGATTGAATTGGGCTGAAGGGAAGGTGGGATGAGGGTGAGGCGTGATTCGCTCAGAGAGGAGCGGGTAGAAGCAATGCAGGAGGTTTTGAATACACGAAAATGAGAGAGAGAGAGAGAGACACACACAAACACAGCTGAAGTTTCAAGCTTTCAAGCTTTTCTCATACATTCTCTATTATTATTGTGTTAATGGGAGCTCGACTTTCCTTGGTACACGGCGTGGTGCTTTCCTAGTTCCGACTTCCCCCCCACCCATCATGGCTTTTTAGTCTTGAACTGTTCTCTTTCATAAGCATGGCCTTTGAGTCTTGACCCTTAGGGCCTTTACACACATCTTTTGTTCTCTTTTCTCGTAGAAACACGCCGCCATCATACGGCACCACACCAAGGAGAAGGGAATAGTTGGCGTGTTGACGCAATTGCAACAGCTTAGGGTAGATTGTAATGTAATCTTAGAAAAACCTTAGAGGTGGATTTAGTAAAGAACCTCTGAATATATACGCAAATAGAAATCTATTTTCAAATGTTCATGTCACTTAGAGCAATGTTTGTAGCTCATCTCTTCTCTATATCTCTATCTCTATATATATTATATAAAGGAAGAGTTTCACAAAGCCGCCATGTGGCAAGAATTTGGAAGTTCAAGAAGGGGAGGAGGAGGGTCAAGTAGAATTTGAACTTGGAGGTCTCAAAAGACGTGAGAAGCACCGGCCTGCTCACTAGTGACTTATTAAGGCCCTAGTAAAGCATTTTTCGAAATGAAATAAAAGAATAAATGTGATGACTATAATTTGTAAGCCATGCAAAGATATTCTTTTTTGCTTCTTCACTATGTTGGAAAATGCTAATTCTTTTAGATGCAACCATATTCTCGAATAAATTTTGAGTGTTTTAATATGAAGAAGACTATGAAGATGTAAAAAAACATTTAAGTTGGCTTAGAAACATATAGCAGCTTGAAATAAGTGCTCAAAGAGGGGAAATCTCCTTGAACTAGTTTTCTTGGGTAACCCTTTGAAACCTTCAATATGGCTACCTTTAATTTCCAATCCTTGCCTGCCTTTAATTTCCAACGCCAGATCCAACAAAGAAAAAATATTAATAAGGAGAGGTTGACATTTGTTGATGGCTTCATTGTCAAAACAAAGTAACAAAGATGTGAAAGTTGTATCCAAACTGCACATTTTCAAGCAAAATAACAATGCACATAGGAAAAACTTACACAGCCTTACAAGGAGCAATTTTGAAGAGTCAAGGGTCTATCACACTCTATAATTTCCCAATCATTAAAGGTGTAAGGGTGAGTTTTGAAGAGTCAAGGATTTGTCACATTTAATAATCTCCTAAACCATGAAGGTGTAAGGGTAAGCTAAACAATGAAGGTATAAGGGTAAGCTAAATAAGTTGACATGAGTATACATACATAGTGTAGATTGTGGTCATGCCATTCTATTACTTGATTCTTTTCTCATGTATGTCTCTTACACTTCTAAATGAAATGAATAAAAATATGTTTGTTTACAAAATGTCCTTGTCAATATAACTGTCTAAAATAGAATGATACAACAAAGGTAATGAATCCACATAGCATGCCTCTCTTCATTTATCGGATGAAAAGTTAATAAATATTACTAGCCATAAGTCTAGCCTTCACCCTTTATGTTTCACCTCTCTATTTACAACATGGGTCGCATAAATCTTCTGCCATATCAATCAAAAACTTCTTCCATATCAATTAAAAATCCTTGCACTATTGAATATTTAGGATAAATACCAAATCCTTGCACTATTGAATATTTAGGATGAACACCAAGTCCTAAATATATGACCAAAAAGTGAAGTGAATGAAGTCATGTCACAATAACGCACCATGGTTGTTATATAAAAATTAGTCAGTAAAACAAAGCCCCTCTATAAAAATTAGTGGGGAAACAAAGCCCATTTCTAAGACAAAAAAGTGCAAATAATGGAATCGTACATGAATCTTATAGGTTTAAAAAAATACTTTATATTACAAAGAGTCTAGGAATGGTCACAACTAATTTGATGGAGTAAAGAGACTAGCAATGATTACAGTCCATCTAACATAGTAGATATTCTAATGAAGTCTTAAAAGATAAGTCTTTTGTTTTACAAATTATGAATTATATGCAAATGATGACAAATGGCACCAACCAACAAAGAGAAGCTACACATACCACACTTAGCTTTTCCCCCATGGATATGTGAGCTTTTAGCATGGGATGAAAAGGAGGGGTTTATTTAGCCATAAATGTTTTTTTTTAATACTTACACAAGGGGCATATTAATGTTTGGATTTAAAAATTCATGAGTTTATATAGAGATGAGTGGATGGTTTAAGAACTCGAGATTTATTGATAGGGGGAATTACCATTTGAACATTGGATATGCTGCATTTTACAATAGATAACCGTTGAGAGACTTGGGCTATGGTCAAACTTATTAAGACAATGTGTGAAACTATCACCGACCACGTTCCAAAAAAAGGCAAAGGTTTTAATACTATCATTTAAAGGAAAAAGTGTAAGCACTTAAGATTCATTGATTATACCATTTGTAGAGATGAGGAAGTATCCATAAGTTTATGTAGAGATGAGGAAACACTCAAAATTCATTGTTTTAAAAAATCAGATTCATTGATAAAGGGTATTGAAAATACCATTTGAACACATGTGCTATGTGGTGTTTTTACAATAGTGAACTCACTGGTGGAAACTTAGCTTATGCTCAAACTTATTAAGATAATGGGAGAAACTATCACCTACCATGTTCTAGAAAAAGGCAAAGGTTTTAGTATTGTTAAAAGCAAGTGTTTGCACTCCCCAACTCCGATCCCATCCCCTCTCCACCCCCCCTCCCTAATTTGTTTATCAATGTCACATTGTAACACTAGTACGAGTACGTTATAGCATAATTGTTTAGAAACAAATCTAAAGAATGTTTGTTTTGAATTAAATTCATGAAAGGAGATTTCTTTAATTGGAAATGAAAGGGGACATTTAGTGTATCTTTTATTGGCTATAATCATGGAAGAAACAAATCTAAAGAATGTTTGTTTTGAATTAAATTCATGAAAGGAGATTTCTTTAATTAGAAATGAAAGGGGACATTTAGTGTATCTTTTATTGACCTTTATTTAAAGGTATAGTTTTTGAATTAAATTCATGAAAGGAGATTTCTTTAATTGGAAATGAAAGGGGACATTTAGTGTAACTTTTATTGGCTATAATCATGGAATCCTTATTGAAAATTGACCTTTATTTAAAGGTATAGTTTTTGTAATATAATTTTTATTATTTGCTATTGCTTCTCATCCTTTGATTGTGGCTTTAGAACATGCCTCTACTGAAGGGAGGGTAACTGGGTTGAAGCTGAGTAATGGGGAACACTTGGTTATTCAATGCTTTGCAGATGACTCCTTACTCTTTTTGAGGGCTAATAATGATAATGTCAGATTGGCTTTAAGCATTATCCGGGAGTTTGCTAATGCATCTGGATCCAAATGTAATATACATAAATCTAAATTAATAAGCCTTTCTAAGGATAATGATTTTGACCTAGAACGATGGGGGTGTGAGCTCATTAAGAGGGGACAAATTGTCAGATACTAGGGGTCCCCTTTGGGGTTGAGGTGACCAACAACCAATTAATTAATTGGGCATTGGACATTTTTTATTTGAAACTAAAGAAATGGAAAGGCATTAAAGTCCCTTTCCATGATAGGGTGGCTATATGTAACACAGTGTTGAATTCCTACATTATGTTTTCATGCCCAGTGTTGGATTTTGGGAAAGGTCATTGGCAGAGGATTGTAAGGCCCATAAGAGACTTTGTATGGAGAAATGGGTGTTCGAACAAAAAGGCATTAGCCTGGCTTGCTTGGACAGCAGACTAAGCTTGCCTAGATGTGAAGGAGACATTGGTATTCTTCATCTTCCCTATATCACACAATTGCAAGGATGGAACTTCTTCTACCCAAGTGCCTTCAGCAAAAGGAGATTTGGACAAGGATACTGAAAGAGCTAGTGGATAGTTCAGATATCTATTTTGAGGGTAGTTGGCAAGGCTTAGCATGGAAGGATAAAATCTTCTCTCATCTATGGCAGCTCCAAGGCCAGAGCCATTGGCTACTGTCCTTAACCACGTGCAAGTTAAGCTACCAACCTTCAAAGTTACCATTACTCTTAAGATTACAAGATCTTCATTTTGCAAAATGCTTTGCACCAAATGGAAAGAGGTTTTGGAACTAATAGTTTGGGATGGGTGTGGTAGGGCTTTAGGAAATTCTCTATTATGCCTAGGGATTTGGTGGACTCATAAGTTTAACCCTCCTTTAGCTCTACATGATCCTAGAATAGCCCAAAACCTGAACAAGAAAGGAATTAGAAGGTTTTTTTATTGTTGGGATGGGGGTGGAAGGAGCCTAAGTAGTTGGAAGTGGAACTTGGACTGTCTTACAAGGAAGGGCAGCTTGTTAGACATGTATTGGAGGAGGTAGAAGGGATGGACCTCCATAGCTATGGATGAGTCTTGTTGGATAAAGGATTGGGTCTGGTTCAATAGGTCTAAATTGGACAGAGGATCAACTAAGGTTTTGTACAAGGCATTGAGAAAGAGTGAGGATAATGTAATCTATTGTAATAAAATTTAGAGAGTGAGCTGGAGTTCTAGTTGTTGGAGAAAGAAATGGAAGGCAATATGGGAGACTGAAATTCCTACAAAATCTCAAGTCTTTATCTGGAGAGTGTGCATGAGCCTTGCCTATTGGATCTAAGTTGGTATAGATGAATTTCACCAGTGTGGATGCTATCTTAGATGTAGAACTGCTTTGGAAGATGGAAAGCATGCTTTTTGGGACTGCCCTGCCATTAGGAGTACTTGGAACAAGATTGGAAAGTAGGTTCATAGTAACACAAGGGTACAAGGTCAATGGGAGGACTAGCTATTAGGAAGATGGATAGCTAATGATGGACATGTTGATTTGATTTGTAACATAATCAGATTTATTGTTTGTGGGAGATTTGGAACTCCAGGAACTGTACTGTATTTCAAAAGGCTTGTGACACAGGAATTGATGTAACAGGGCTGATGCATAAGTGTATATGTATGTGTTGATTCATATGTTTGGTTAACAAATTGAATATGGAGGAGTTGATTCAGATGATTCAGGCCCTGGAGATAGCCATCACTTGACCTTTACTCTTGGGGGAGACCTTCACTCTTACTGGGCTTTGCCTAATTGTTTAGTGTATCTGTTTTCAAGGCCTCTCAAAGCTGAAGCTGAAGTTTAAACCAGTTAAGTATGGACCAAAGACCAAGAGATGGTACAAGAAGGTGAAGCAGATAAACTACACTTTTGTTGCTTTTATTGAGAACCCAGTTGGCACCAGACCTACAATAAAACTTTGGTCCAAGAAAGGGGATGTGTTGGAAAAGGGTATATGCATGAATAGGTGGTACACTAGCTACCAGATTTCAGGGTTGGGAGCTTGGAGGTAGCTCAATTGGTAGCAATAGGAATGTTGGGAATTTTAAAAGACTTCAATAAGTTTTTTAATTTATTCAATTTAGGGCGCGGCGAGTGGGGGCACTACCTTTGCACCACTCGCAACCATCATGAGGAGTGCCCGTTGGTTGCAGCAGAAGCAGAGCAGGGGCCCTCGTCTGGGGGGGAAGCTTGCCAGCATGGAAATGCTAGAAGCTTGAGAGCAACAAGAAAGCAGCCGAGAGGGAGGTCAGACACCAGGACACACAAGGGAAATGCTGCAGGCAGAACTTACTCTCCCACTTCTTCTCCTGCTCCCTCAGGCTTTGAATCTTCTCCAGAGCCATCCCCAGCCAGAAAATCTCGCAGGGTGCTAGCTTCCTCCTCTCCTTCCTCAGCTGCAGCAAAGGCCAAAGGAACTATAAGAAAGGGGCATTATCCTCTTACACCCAAATCACCTACTACACCAAGCAAGAAGTTCAAGCTGGGCTCAGATGCCACTCCAAGCACAGAGGTGAGCATCTTTACACATGTTGTGCAGCCAATTTTTGTTCAGGTGCCTGGCTTGTGTACATGCCACACTTTCTATACATGCGCACAAGCATTGTTAACATAAGCATACTTGTAGCCTCATGCATATATATGGAAGCTGCATGTCCAAAGCAAGCAGATCATACATGAAAATATGTTAGTATAAATGTGTTGGACTGATTCTGGTTGTGCTATGGAATGTTGCAGGGCAAATCGTGTTGGTACCCTCCATATGTCCAGTTTGAAAGAAAGTCAGTTTTCTGTATGACCAAAGCCCAAGCACATGAAGTCTACGGTCTTTCAAATTCTGGAGTGGATGCGGGACCATTGGGTGAGGCTAATTTTACAGATGCAGATTGGCTATCATGTTTTGATGAGGTGCCAAGAAGGGGCAGTAAAGTAAAATGCAGGACTTTAAAGCTAGAGTTGTGGCCCAGGTTCTACACCCTTTTTACTTCGGTATATCAGGAACCTCCCAGCAACTATGGGATCGAGGTGACCAAGGCATTTGCAAGAGGTTTTTTGCATGAGTGTACAAAAGGGCCAGTCGATTGGGCTTTATTTTCTGAGAGCATGATAGCGGCTATGGATGCAAAGAAGCACCGATGGTCTATTTTCCATGCTTCCTCTGCACCGCATACCTCTAGGTTTGAACAGGTGAAGCCTCTTGAGCAATCGGAGACAGTACAAAATATGCATGTGGACTCAGAGGCAATTGCTGTGTTGGACGGAATAATTGAGGTGCTTGAAAGGAAATATGCTCATGCCCTGTGTCAGAGCTCAATGAAGCTACGAGAAAAGTTGACAAGTACAAAGCGGATATGCATCAAGATGAAGGGGCACAGTTCTTGGTTAGTAGTTTGAAAAGACAGTTGGAAGATGCACAATTTGAGTTGCAAAAGGTTGAAAATGTGTTAGACCCAGCAGATGCTGGGAAGTTACAGGAGCTGAAGATGAAAGTGGACAGATTGTCGCTGACCATCCAAACTGTGGATGGAGTTGTTATTGGTACTGTTCCTGCTAGTGCGGGCTGTGAAAGTGAAGAGTTTCTAGAAAATGCAAAACAAATAGAGATGCATGTGCGTGCTCAGGTGGATTTTGTGAAAGACATGTAGGCAAGAAGGAACAAAGTGTTCCTATCCTTGCCAACACCTAAATTACCACATGCAGATCTGGCCTTATCAGATGCGCACAATATTTGTTCTACTTGTGGATTGCTCATGTATGATGCAGATGGTCTTTGCATGTTTATACTTCCTTGTGGTCATGCTTATCATATTTATTGTTTTGCTCACCTTGCTACAAGCAAAGAGATTTGCATGGCTATGGGATGCACGCAAATGATCTCGCCTGCTCTACAAGGTCTTTGGTGATGCTTGGCCACATTGATGCCCCCGGTTATGCAAGGGAGTCACGAAGCACAGTACCCTCCATGCTTCCAAACACTGCTGCCAAATTGTGCTTTTCCCACGGTACGTACCATACCGTTATGCTCTCTAACCCTTGTCTTCATTACTGGTTTTTTTTGTGTACCTTTTTGTAAGGTGGGCGAGGGTAAGATGCATGTGGATAAATGGTACCACCTAGAGTTGTCATCTGTAGCATGGCAGCTGATTCTGGTAGCAAGGAGCTATCTTATGCTGCTTGGGAGCTACATTGATGGGCTAGTAGCTAGATTGTGAGCCTAGAAGCTACCACAAATAAGAGTACATGTACAGGTCTATTCCTTTGGTGACTGTAACTGCTTATTTGGTAGTTGTGAGTGCCTACCTGGACTGGTAGATACCAGTGTGGCTGGTAGCTTTTACTTTGAAGAGTGGTATTAACCCTTGGAAACCTGATAGCTACCTGTTAGCTAGTTTTGAAGCCTGTCAGTCACCTTTAAGAGCCTAATAGCTACCCTAGGAAGCTTGGTATTTTTTTGCTACCTACCCTTGAAGCTTGTCAGCTATCCTTAATAGCCTGAGAGCTACCCCATTGAAGCCTGGTAGGTACCTGGTATCTACCCTTAAAATCCTGGTAGCTACCAAGACTTTGCTGCCAGCTACTAAGGCAAGGCTACAAGCTTTGAATGAAAGCATGGAAACTACCAAGTAGAGCCTAGAAGCTACCAAGGCAAGCCTGAAAGCTTTCAAGTACAGCATGGAAGCTACCAAGGGAATCTTGGTAGCTGCCAATAGAGTCATGGTAGCCACCATAAGATTGCTATTAACCCTTGGAAGCCGGGTGGCTATCTGGTAAGCCTATCAGCTACCCTTATAAGCTTGAAATCCTGGTAGTTACTTGGTAGCTACCTATAAAATCTTGAGAGCTACTCCATTGAAGCCTGGTGGCTACCTGGTATCAACCCTTAAAAGCCTGGTGGCTACCTGGTATCAACCCTTAAAAGCCTGACAGCTACCCTTGGAAACCTAGTAGCTGCTTATGAACCTTGTAACTACCAAGACATTGACTACCAAGACGAGCTTGAAAGCATTGAATGAAAGCATGGAAACGACCAAGTAAGGCCTGGAATCTACCAAGGCAAGCCTGAAAGTAACAAGGCAAGCCTGAAAGCTTTCAAGGATAGCATGGAAGCTACCAAGGGAATCTAGTAGCTGCTAATAGAGTCATGGTAGCCACCACTATAGTCTTGGTAGCTAGCAGTGTAGTTAGTTAGGAATTTACCCTTTGATGCTGCCTGATAGGTAGGTACCCTTTGAAGACTGATATTAACCCTTAGATTCCTGGTAGCTACCTGCTAATTGGAAAGGCTATCAGCTAAAATACCCTTAAAAGCCTGATAGCTACCCTTTGAAGCCTGATAGCTACTCTTTGAAGACTGGTGTTAACCCTTGAAAGCTTGGTAGCTACCTTCAAAGCCTGTCAGCTACCCTTAATAGCCTAAAAGTTACATTTGGAATCGTGGTAGTTACCTGGTAGCTACCTTCCAGCTTTTCAGCTACCCTTAAAAGCCTGAGAGCTTCCCCATGGATGCCTGGTAGGTACCTGGTAACTATCCTTGAAGCCTCTCAACTATCCTTAAAAGCCTGATAGCTACCCTTTGAAGCCTGGTAGCTACCTTTGGAAGCCTAACAGCTACCCTTGTTGGAAGCCTGGTAGCTACCAAGGGATGCCTAAAAGCTACCAAGATATGCTTGAGTCTTCCACGCTAAAAGCTACCAAGGGATACCAAGATGTTAAGGCATGCTGAAAGCTACCAAGGCCTCCAGGGAGGTTTGAAGGCAAAATAGCTTCAGGCTTGCTCCGTAATAGCTTATACTCATAGGGATTTCCTTTCGCTTGTTTGTACCATATTCCCTTGACAACAAATGAACCAGCAAGGCAAACATTCCCCCAGCCATCTGTTAGCTTAGTATCAGATTTTTGCTTCTAAGCTGTGCATTTCAAGACATAAAAATCTACAAGCTCCTCATTGTCATGAGGAGCTATGAGAGCAAAATTGTCACCAATGCAAAGTGCATCACTCAA
Source organism: Cibotium barometz (assembly GCF_041138505.1). Taxonomy (NCBI): domain Eukaryota; kingdom Viridiplantae; phylum Streptophyta; class Polypodiopsida; order Cyatheales; family Cibotiaceae; genus Cibotium; species Cibotium barometz. The sequence goes on from NC_141092.1 coordinate 3,833,018, forward strand.
AGCATCATGGTGTCCTTCGTATGCAAAATCTTCAACTTCATTAGCATCTCTGACATCTTTTGAAGGTTCAAGGGTAACATTCTCCCACTTCTTGACATGTGACTTCCTAGAGCACCTCCTCCAAAGGCCTTGCATACAAGAATTGCAAAAGCATGATAGTAGCTGCCTGCATCTGAGAGCTTTTCCATTTGTTAAAGAGTAACCTGAGACACAATGTATCCCACGAGCGCCATCCATAGATTTGCAGTCCCACTTCTTGCTTCTATCCACGTCGCCTTCCTTAACTTCCCACCAAAACACCCTGGTAACTAGTCTTACTTTGGATGCATATGTGGCAGCAGCCCCATCACACATGGTTTCTCTTAAAAAGGCAACCACATCCTCTACACTGCAATTTTCTACAGTCTGGCTTAAGCTGCTCTTATGTCAAATGTCTTGATAACAGCACCTGCACCATCATGTTCACCCTTCCCATGACCAGATCCCGAGAAATGATGTGTCATCTTTAACCCTGTGAGAGTCCCATACCGGGCAACAAAGTAGAAAGGCCTCTTTGCCTTAAACTGCGAGGCTGCCCCGTCTGATCACACCCAATGCTCCTTGAGGGATAAGCCTAGCTCTTTCAACCATCCATGATGGAGCATGAAGCAATGTTGAACAAAAAGAGTATCATGAGTTTTATCATCAGAAATGTAAAAATGATAATACTTTTGAAGACTTCCTGCAATCTGCACATATGTGATATGGACAAATATTGTAACTTGGCAAGAAAACCAATGCATTGATTGAATCTCATTTTGTTCTTTGAATGTATAATTTTCAGTAAAGTCTACAATTGAAACAACCACATCGTCAGGAAATACACGTAGACACTCTTTAAATTGCTCAGCTTGCCATCTGTAGATAAAGTTGTGCTTTATGAACTTTTGTAACTGATCCCTAAAGAGGTCAAATAGTTCCCCAGGTTGCATCTCCTTGTGGGAGAGAACTTTTCTTTTCTTTTTCTTGCCAGAATCTGTTTCACCAACTTGAATGTTTTAAAAAATCTTCACCTTTATTGTGCGTACGCTACTTGATTCCTCCATAGGACACGTCGATAGCTTCTTTGAGGGTCCACAAGATGGGCACTCTCCCATCAAACACTTCAAAGCAAAGAAGTTTGAATTGCTAGGCTTCAAACACAATACTGATTCCCACAAATTTGTAAGGCTTGAGTAAGTTTGTGTGTGAGCTGTGCATTTTTCTCCAACACCACAAATGTTACATTGACATATACACTCTTTTCCATGCACATCTGGACTAGCTTGGTGTAAATGGTTGATAGCATCTCGTAAGAATGACATCTGGACATGTGTGATGCAACAACAAGTGTACCGATCTCGAACCTTGCGTACAAAATAAGGCTTCAGCTTTTTAAATGCTCTTTGGTGAATCTATACCTCTGGATGACTCTGTTTGAAAGCAAGAAAGAATTCTACCTGCAATAAATCAGGACAATAAATCAGCCAATGAACAACAATAAATCAGCCAATGAATGACATATATAGCTTATAGAAGTCAAAGAATTAGAACTAACTTGGTAATTTAGAAATTTTTCATGCTAGAAATAAACAATAGCTTTTAGGTTAAAGGTTTGGAACAATAGGTGTTAAGAGTGGTAGCTATTTGGTTAGAGTAGGCGCCACCAGGTAGATAAGGTAGCAACCATGTTAAGAACAATGGTGGCTTTTAGGGACAGAAAGGTAACTACCAGGTTTGGAACAGTATCTACCATGTTAACAGTGGTAGCTACATATTAAGAGTGAAAGCCACCAGGTAGGTAAGGTAGCAATCATGTTAAGAGTGGAAGCTACCAGGTTGACAATAGTGGCTTTTAAAGACAGAAAGGTAACTACCAGCTTTGGAACAGTAGCTGCCATGTTAACAGTGGTAGCTACCTGTATAGAGTGAGAGCCACCACCTAGGTAAGGTAGCAACCATGTTAAGAGTGAAAGCTACCAGGTTGACAATGGTGGCTTTTAAAGACAGAAAGGTAACTACCAAGTTTGGAACAGTAGCTGCCATGTTAACAGTGGTAGCTACCTGTATAGAGTGAGAGCCACCACCTAGGTAAGGTAGCAACCATGTTAAGAGTGGAAGCTACCAGGTTGACAATGGTGGCTTTTAAAGACAGAAAAGACAGAAACGTAACTACCAGGTTGACAATGGTGGCTTTTAAAGACAGAAAAGTAACTGCCAGCTTTGGAACAGTAGTTCCATGTTAACAGTGGTAGCTACCTGTATAGAGTGAGAGCCACCAGCTAGGTAAGGTAGCAACCATGTTAAGAGTGGAAGCTACCAGGTTGACAATGGTGGCTTTTAAAGGCAGAAAGGTAACTACCAGGTTTGGAATAGTAGCTGCCTTGTTAACAATGGTAGCTACCTGTATAGAGTGAAAGCCAGTAGGTAGGTAAGGTAGCAACCATCTTAAGAGTGGAAGCTACCAGGTTGACAATGGTGGCTTTTAGGGATAGAAAGGTAACTACCAGCTTTGGAACAGTAGCTGCAATGTTAACAGTGGTGGCTACCACCACTCTTAGCATAGTACCTATCATCAAGATACCACCTGAATCACTCCCAGCCTCATGCCTATGAGCTCCAAGCTTGGTAACTGAGCTCCAAGCCTGGGAACCACCACTCTTAGCATAGTACCTACCATGAAGATACCACTCTTATCAGCTCCCAGGCTTGGAGTTCATTGGTATGACAAAAATCCTAACCTGATGCTTCTAGCTGCCGGCCTAATAACATATCAGCTTGAGCAAAACCTTTGCTACCAATCTGTGAGCCTACCACCACCTTGGTGGCTTCCTTTGCTAGCCACCTTTACGAGGATGAAACTGTAATTGAAAGTGGTAGCTATTTATCTACAAGGATTACCATGGTAGACTAGTATTATACACTATGAAGCTGGTGCCCTAACTTCAGCCCTGCACTACCGACCAATGTACAACCAAGAGGTAGTTAGGGACATTTAAAAAGTATGGTATAATAAGGAAGACAAACCTGAGGTTGTTCAAGCAGATGCACCGGATGCTTCTCATACAGCTTTCGTCCAACACGCTACATCCTTTTTGTTCGGCGACACACGTGTATTGTTTGTCCAATATGCAATGACTAAATCTTTCACTTCCTTTGTGATTATACTTCTATGTTGTCGTTGTCGCTCACACAAATGCAATGGCAGTTGTGAGTCATGTTGCTTCATTTGAGATCTAGCTGCATAAAAATTCCTTCGATGAACTCCAAGTAACCTTGATGCAGCTGCTATATTTGGTTTTCTACTTGTGGAATTCATGACCATCATGATACTTGCCCGTTTAACAAACAATTCCCTAGAGCTTTTTGGTCTTTTGACAGCCTTGAGGGTATTGTGTAATCCATGGAGCAAGAACTTATGATCCTGTGTGGATTCCTCAGCTTTGTGACAATTAAGAGATGCACAATTAAATTGTACATCTCTTAAAGCTCGATGGTTGAGTATACTTGTGACGATCTCACCCTTTGCTTTATTGTCAAGACCCTGTGTGTATTCCGTGAAACACTTAATCACTTTTGAAGTAATCATCTTCTGTTTTGTGATGCGGAGCCTTTGTTTCACTGGTGACTTCCTTGACTTTAACTTCTCACGATAAGCATGCTTTCGGCCTATTTCGTACTCCCTGATTAATTTTGATTTGCATGGTGCACACTTGAAGGAGCCAGCACATGTACATAAGCTGCTTTGAACATCTTATGCTTGTGCAATTGGAACCATTTCCATGTTGAAAAAACTCCTTTTGATCAGTTCAACAAGTCGAATGTGCTCACTTTGTGGATAGCATGAGGCTCTTAAGAGAGTCAAATAGACCCTTAGATGCTAATATAATGTTAAGAAATCCAAGAAACTTGCAATGCAAAAACACACACAGACGTGAAGTCGCCGTGGAGGCTTGTTCAAAGCAAAGAGAGAGAGAGAGAGAGAGAGAGAGAGAGATTCTGCTATAGAGGGTAAGCCTTACCACCATCAATCACAAGACACACACACAGACATGAAGTCGCCATGGAAGCTTGTTCACAGCAGAGAGAGAGAGAGAGAGAGAGGATGTGGGGAGTGGTTGACCATAACCGAAAAAAGGTTCTTTTTCTTTTTCTTTTTTTAAACAACCCACTTTTTGCTTGGTATTAGATGGTTACTATCAATGTACTAGCTGTGTCCCGGACATAGGTATTAAGTCCACCTATTTATGCATACACCCAAAAACAGTCACCCAGAGGATGTACCACACTAAAGCTATGGTTGAAGCCTATATTTAGCTTGGATATCAGATATCTTGGGAAAAATCTTATTTTGTATTTGAGCATGATAGATGGGATTTAATCTACAGTTTGCTTAATAGGGCTTGAATAATAAATAAGTTGTTGTAATGTTGACAAGTTGTAATGCCTTTTGATTAATACATCCATACATACATACATACATACATATATATACATACATACATACATATATATATACATATACATATACATATACATATACATATACATATACATATATATATATATACATACATACATACATACATACATATATATACATACACACACACACACATACACACACACACACACACACACACACACACACACACACACATATATATTGGTCCCAAAAAGAGAAAAAGAAAGAGAAGAGTCACCTTGAGTGGCTCCACCACCATCTAATCACCCTTCAACCCATGTCCTGTCTTGACTCATATAATTCCATTGTAAGGTTGTATAAACTCAGTGAACTATAGCTCTTTCCCTTCATAAGAATAAAAAATACCAAGCTCTAATTTGATAAAGTTTGAAAAATTTGAACCTAGGAATTGCCTTGTCTAGGACTGCAAATGCACTAAATATTGTAGTGGCATGACCAGTTGAAGACCACATGCCAATTGAAAATTTGAACCTAGAAATTGCCTTATCTAGGACTGCAAATGCACTAAATACTGTAGTGGCATCACCAGTTGAAAACCACATGCCAATTGAAAATGGTGTCTAGGTTATAGTAGCTATTTTGCAAGAGTTTTGATAAGTCCATAGAGCAATTCTGAGTTGATGCTCTTTATCTAATCTACTTACTTAATCCACTATTTTTTTCAAGATGACACACATTGTTTTATTAATGCTCTAGGGTTGCATCTTTTGGTTATGGATAATAAGGTGATGATTTCGTGTGCAAAATTTTGAAATGTGTTCCCCACATCTCTGAATTTTCTTTCTTGGCAATATCTATGGCAAATCTAGAACCAAGTGATTGTGTGATCCCACACCTTTGTATTTTCTCATGTGGTAATTCTGATCAAATCTCTATGGTCACTTGTCTCGACTTGCCCAAAAAAAACTATGGTGATTTGCCATTGTTGGAAGTCAAGTGTCTACACCAAATGTGAAGAAATGAAATTATGAGTATAGTCAAGGAGATAAAACCCACATCTTATGCCTACCCAACACTTTTATTTACTTGCAAAGTTACAATGTATTCCAATGGATTTGACCAACACATGACCAACAAGGGTAGCAAAAGAATTTACCCTTTGCTTTTTGAGATAGTACTAGGTAAGACACAACCATAATTCTCTATCACACACATCAACTTCCTGCTTGCCCAAGCAAGGAAAGTGCAGCAGAACTGTAACTGTCCCAAGCTTGGTCCAACCCCCTTGTGAAAAAGTAAGTAGTTGTCTAGCTTCTTCACATCTTGGTCCCTGTTGCATGTAGCACTACGATGGCTTTTGCCTCTGTCATAGTATGCAGAGTGTCCATCAAATTCCTAGCCTTGGCACAAGGGCATAGTCTCACCACTAGTGTGGATTTTTCTTAATGATCACTAGTGTGGATTTTCCTTAATGATTGACTTATTGTTGATGAGTTTGTGTTGTATGATTCCATGTTCTTTTACTCACAATACTAGCATTCCACTAATGCTAGTATTGCTATGATGCTCTCTATGATGGTAGAGTTCATGTTACATCATAGAGATGGTGCATCCTCCTTCCAAGGGTAAGGGTTGCTTTGCATGACCATCTTCCATGTGAGGTGCAACATCGTGAAGGTTTTGTGAAGCATTGATAAATCAACATCAATAGGCTATTATTGAATTGTCATTGTCACCAACACCGAGAAGACTAGCAATAGGTTGTCAGTGTGATGATATAGCAAGGTTTGTTTTTATTGCAACTGACTCATTTATGTAAGGTGGATGACTACTTTCTTTTGGAGAGATTTTTAACTCACCCCCCTAGGAAGGCCCTCACCCCGTGTCTTACCACATGATGGGTGAGACTCGAACCCGTCAGACTTCAAACTCTCCACCATCTCATTTGTCCATGTGCCACCCTTGTCGTTTCATAGACATTCCTTCCATCAACAAGATTGCAGTACATACAATGCCTTCGCAATTTGCAATTTGGAACAAAGGTCGAATTGGAGCTTGTAGCAAGGTTTTCAACATTAGGAACACCTACATCTCTGGCTCCTTTGCAGCAAAGCCTTGCAGCTTGCTTTAGGGCCACATTAACCCAATCTTCTTTATGAATACAAATGAATCTGTTTTCTAGAGTATATCTATTCATGCAGCCAGACATAAAAATCTGGTCTCCTTGACTCTCAACACCATTTAAACAAATGGATGAAAATTCATACCAGCATTGCACTCAGATCTGACATAACCAGTACCTGAGGGCTAAGCAGCAACACCAAACACCGCATATAGATCTTGGACAGCCAGATGACCCTTTAAACTTGATCTGTTTTGAAGTTGAAATAGAGCAAATAGATCATGCCAGCTTCTCAAGACAATAGGAAAGGAATGACAAGGGGCTGTTAGAGCTAACAACTGCAGAAAGGTGAGACTGATCCTATGACTTTCTTTCTCGTTTTCATTGGTGTGGATATGAGAGAAACCCTAAACTTATGGCTAGCTTATTCGCTGCTGCTGCCCTGCATAGCTGCCATTACTGTGCAGGTGCTGCTGCCACCCCTGCTTGTGCTTCTATACCTGGCTAAGCTATGTGTGTAAGTGTGTTAAAGTGAGTTGGTTCATCGTTTGTGAGTATAAACAAGACAGGAGCAGGATTTTGTCATTGTGAACATATAGCAGATGACAATTACATAAACATATGCTGCTACGAAAGGAGGACACTGGTCAGCCAGATTCTTTCTATAATTTGCAAGCCACATGACAGAATCACAATGTAGTTATAAGGATACCACGATGTATTCACCATCCACTGAGTGCATCCAATACAAAATTGAGTAAAAGCAGTCTCACTGATGACCACAATAGTGTTGCTGAAGGCTACTTATTCACCTACGTATGAGGCAGCATTTAAGAGCAACACAAACATTTATGCAAACATCTGTTGTATGCTACTGACATTTCTTTAAGGGATGCTGCCGTCCCTTGAGTGATGTAAACATCGTCTCAATCAAACAGGGCATATGCAGGTTGGAAAATAAGCACAAGAGAGAGGACATCTATGGGCCATGCATGTGGAGCCACATGCTAACAAAGGCCCGGCACCAGCAAACCAGATAACTCTTTCTCTAACTATGGATGTAAATCGTCTGCACACCCAATGTGAAAGACTCTTTGATGCTTTGCACGGCTGATGGAGAGGTGCTAGCAGACTAACTAGACGTGGTGACCCCAGGGGCCTTCTTCTTATGGGTTCACTAAAACTGTCGTAGCTTCAATGTTTCGTAAAAACTGTTGTATCTTCGGGCGCTGACTGTACAGCTGGACTCTCATTCATCTTCCCCTTTGAAATGTTCTGAAGCCTTTCTCTTTCCTCTAGATAGTTAGCAATGATTTTATTGCGCCGGAAAGCAATTTCAAATGGGCTGGTTGCACGGTCTTCCTGATCCTTAATGACAATCTCTGTGTTTTCTTTGGCATTCACTTGCTTCTTCATTGTGAGCTTGATTCGATCTTTCGTTGTGCGTAAAACTCGAACAGGTATCTCTTGACCCAATCTGAAATAGCTTGCTGTCTCCACACTCCCGCCACCCGAAAGTACCTCAGATGCTGGAAGAAAGCCTCGATGCTCATGCCTTAACGTCACAAAAATGCCTGACGGAACTATTTTATTGACAAGACCTGTGAGAATCTCACCCTTTTGAGGTTTTGGTGTTGAGACACTGCTTTGTTCTTGGCGGACTCTTTCTTTAGATCTCAATTCCCTCCCAACACTTTCATAGGGTTCTGATAAAGAGATATGTTGCTCTACCTTTGGTTCCTGCTCTTCAGTCTTCAACTTCAAAGAGATGCGCTTGGCATTCACATTCACAAATATGATCTCCACTCTTACTTCCTGTCCTACTTTAAGTACATCCTCCACGGTGCCAACATATGTTTTGCTCAAGTTGGAAATGTGTATAAGACCACTTGTGAAAGCTCCCATGTCTACAAAAGCTCCATATTTCTGAATGTTTGTGACTTTTCCAGTCAGAATGGCTCCAGGTTTCAAGGCATCAAGACTAACTGTGATCTGTTTGCCACGCCGAGGAGCATATTTCTTGCTCATCCAAGGTTCCTGCCCTCCTTGTGACGCCTTTGCATCTGAGAATACTTTTTCAACACTTTCCTCTTTGGAAAGCTGAACTGGTTCCTGCAATTCATTTTCTAAGCTCAACTCTGTAGAGGGCTCTTCGACTGACACGTCCCCTTCCACGGTGGCAGTATATACTCGCCAAAAAAACTGAGGATGGGTCTTTCTAGGTGTGGCTGAAGCTGGTAAGAAGAGAGGATCCAGTTGTCTAAACCAATCTCGTTTGGAGAGAGGATGAATGTGCATCCTTGCTCTTTCATTGTTAGCAAAGGATATCTTTGGGCAAATACTTCTTGAAGCAGTCGATATGGTGCCAAAAGGAGACAGCAGTGCTGATAGCTCCATCTTAGACTTAGCACTCACTCCATGTGTTTCCTACTTGAATTCCTGCACCCCTCTTGAAATTTACAGCATTAGAAAGCATTTTCTAGAATATCAATATTCATTTACGCTGTCCAAATGGAAAAACCCAGAAAAAAATGGAGAAAACTCTTTTATAATAGATATGCATTTTTTGGCAACCATTCTCCCAATAAAAAAGCCGGATCCCTACTTCAATTCGTGAGGCCATCCCTCCTCCTAAGGAAAGGAAGAGGAAGAAGGGGAAGGGGTTTTTTTTATTGTTGGGGTGGGGGCGCATCTGTGGTAGCCCTCTTACACACCATGAAACTACTAAGTGCAACCTACACCTGCACTCTAGATGCCAAGGATATGCTTTCAAAACCAACTCCCATATTTCAATACATGGTTAGATGCCAGTGGGCTCTAGCCCGAGTTGTAACAATCCGGCCTGCTGAGCAACTAAGCCTCAGCTGTGGTCCTCATGAGTCATTAGGGAAAGACCACCATTCTCACAAATATTCATGGTTTGGATGGGCTATGCCTCACACTTAAAATTACATTGGATCTCTCTAACCGCGCTCAGCTAAGCAATCACAACAGAACATGCTCACAGTACAGCCAAGAGAAAAGATGGCAAAAACACAAAAGAGAGTACCCCATCACAGTATCATCAGGGGGGAGAAATATGCTCACATGGATATTATGTATAATGATCACATAAATAATTTTTGCACATATGCAACACATGGATAAAGTGCAAAATTTGTGTTTTATTTTACAATAGTGGTGTCGCTTTTATTCTGATTCAACATATACACCATTTACATTATTTTCTGGTGCTTTAGGATTCAGCCAATCAAGCTACGTTGCAAACATCGATTCTAACAGGATCAAAGGCAGAGTTTGCTTATCGCCTACCTGTTTGATTGCCGCCGGAACCCTGACATGTTCTGCAGGGACCCTAACAATCGATGGCAGTGTGCTGCCGGAACTCTAACGGCCGCTTATAGAACTGTAAAACAGGACGATCGATGGAAGGAACCCTGACGACGGCCGCCGGAACATGGAAGGACGCTGCCGGAACCCTAACGAGCTTGCGGGATAAATCTTGTCACGTCCTAGCCTTGCTTGAAAGGGCGAGAAGAAGGAGCCTGGCTGTTGACGAAGGGTGACGGTCCTTCATTTACAGATCTGTCTTCGCCTGCAAAAACCTACAATGAGACATTGGAGGCCCACTGGAACTAACAATTTTTACAAACATTTTTAAGGTTTCTCAGCTTGTAAAATTAAGACCCTTGTGGGGGAGATGCTAGCTAGAAACTCTCACAAAGGCCAATGTGACAAATGGATTTACCAAGCTGTGACAGATGGATTTATCGAGCCTTTTTTTAGTGAGAATTTTGAAGCTTTCTGACAAGTTTTGAACTTATTATCTCTATTAGGATAGTTTGCTACGCCTGGTACTCACAGTTTGTTAGCCTCCTACCTCCAAGAAGTTCAGGTGTGAATTGAGTTGATAACAGGCACTTTTTACCCTGTGTTGGCAGGGGTTTTTTTTCTCGTGAGATCACACCCTTAGTGTGTTAGCAGCCATGTCAACCCTAGTGCTAGGGCTACTAGAGTTGTACTCCACTCATTCATTATCTCATTAGAGTACATTTTAGCTATCGCTATTGTCTTTTGTCACTCTCTGAGCTCCTGTGTGTGTTTTGTCTATGAGTGTACAGAGCATCTTCTTTCACGTCCAACAAAATCAGCACAACAGATCATCATCAAATAGTCGTAACTCATACGTTGGGTTAGACTCAATGTCATTAAGCTCATTAACCTCACGGTTTTCTTCTAATATATATGTCTCCTTTGGTGTACGAGGTAATGGTATAAGTGCATCCTCACTGTGACATGGCATGGGTACTATAGGTAAGTGAGCTAAGTAGCTATCGCTAGCTAAGCTATCTAGGATATATGTCTCCTCTGGTGTACGAGGTAAGTGAGCTAAGTAGCTACTGCTAGCTAAGCTGTCTAGGATATGACCCACCATGCTCCAGAAGGGACAAGGAGTTGGTAACATTATTTCATAGAATGACAATATAAGTGCATAAGCTCTTGCCCTTCTCCCTTGCTCTACAAGCTCTTCCTGTGCATTTCTTACTTCACAAGGTCCTCCCACTGGGTGAAGTACACTCACGTCGTCATGTTGTTGTGGTGTCTCTCCTACCATGGACTACAAGAGTTCTATCTCATAGCTAAAAATAAGTTCTACAGTGCTAGCATTTATAGAACGCTACGTGCAACATGTAACGCTCACAACTAAAACATGGTGTGAGGGGATGAAACTGTAGGTAGAACAGGTCCACAAAGGTGGCTCGGCAACATTGCTCCCCTAGTGGTGTATAAAAATGGCATGAGTGGGTTTGGAAAGGATGAATACTTAGCTGCCCTTGATAGTACCATTCCAAGCAATCCAAGTCCACGACAGCGTCCCCACTCGTATCAATCCACAAAAAGTCCACGCTCATGGTATGTAGTCACAATAGATTCGTACTTCATTCTCTTATTTTGACATGTGCTCTTTCTCATCATCTTTATACATGTTAGTGCAAGGTATATATTGTCATGGGTTAGCTTTTTCCAACAAGCTCCCTCTTGATATGGACATGAAATTTGTTGGGGAGAAAAATATGGGGGATAAAGATTTAGGCTTTATGGAAATGCCCCAGGTCATCCCTATACTTCATGGAGGCTTATGGAAACGCCCCAGGTCATCCTTGTACTTCATGGAGGCTTATGTAAGCTTTTTGTAGCCATCCTTGTACTTCATGGAGGCTTATGTAAGCTTTTTGTAGCCATCCTCTCCATCTTTTATTCACTTGGGAATCTTGCTTTAGGGCACACTTGGTTGTTAATGCTGTTGAGTAGTCAAGGGTTAAAGGTGGTAATATGCTTTCATAAGCACGGATATGACTTGCGGAGAGGTGTTAATATTGATGCAAGAACTTGTTGGGTAGCATGCCTTTTCTCAAGTACTAGGCTCTCTTGAAGTACTTTTGAAAATGGAGGCTGAGCAGAGATTGTTGATTGGCCAACAGATGTGTCAGTGAATGATGAGGTTATATACATCTCCATCCTCTATGAATGATGAGGGTAGGTTGTGGCTTTCTTTGCTAATGCCTTACTAGTAGTTGATTTGATATGGAGGTAGATGCAGATGTGGAGCTTGAAGATGAAGAACCTTGTGGTGGTGAAGTGGATGTTGATGGGGAGGGAATGACATTGGATCATGTCAATGTTGAGGCTGGCATTCAAATGCAGATGTGGAGCTTGAAGATGAAGAACCTTGTGGTGGTGAAGTGGATGTTGATGGGGAGGGAATGACATTGGATCATGTCAATGTTGAGGCTAGCATTCAAATGCTTATTGCTGCTCCAACGCATTTGATGTGGAGGAAATGTTCGTGGAGTGTAAAAGTGTAGGGTTATAATTTTTTTTCCATTTTGAGACACTCATTATGGCACAATTGATTCCGTATTGAGCCGCTATCATCCAGGTCCGACATGTTCTTTTAAAGATCCTGCAGACATGACCAAAAAGCTACCAACCAAGTGCTCGTTATCACCATAGATGATATCATCTATGGTCTGTCCAAGAATGACACGTTCTTTTAAAGTTCCTTCAGGCATGATGAAAAAGCTACAAAACAAGTGCCCATTATTACCATAAATGATAGTCTAAGCAAACCAAGTACTTTGGTATTTTTGGTACTTATACCTTCTATTCTCATGTTTGACTTTTCAAGTTGAGGTTTACCCAACTAATTCCATGTAGCAAAGGAGAGTAGATTGTGACTAGCACTTGTGTCAAGCATAGCATTATAAAATGCTCTTTTCTTCGGTCTTTTTCTATAAGCATGTTTTGTATTGCAATTTATCTTTCCTTTGTAAGTTGTTCTAAAAACATCCAAAGTGGGTAATAATGTTCTCATAGAAAAACTTAGTAGTCGTCGCCATAGCATCTGCTTTTCATGAAGCTCTTGCTCTTCAGCTCATTTTGGTTACATAATCTGTGGTAACAATGATGAAGCGTGCTTGTGTGCCACGTGCAGCATGACTAATATGGCCAATGAAATCTAAGTCCCATTTTCAAAAGGCTGGTTGACTTCGATAGGATGCAATGGCATCATGTCCTTCTTTTGTGGCTTGGCACAACGTTTGCACTCATCAAAACCTTTTACCAATGAAATCTAAGTCCCATTTTCAAAAGGCTAGTTGACTTCGATAGGATGCAATGGCATCATGTCCTTCTTTTGTGGCTTGGCACAACGTTTGCACTCATCATCAAAACCTTTTACAAATAACGCACAGTCCTTAAAAAGTGTTGGCCACACCAATACCTCGAGTGGAGTATTTTCTATCATAAAATGTCCATCTACTACCCCCTGGGGGTATGCTTGTCCATGATGATGAGATGTTCGTTCTCCCATGGACAGTATCTAAGAATATCGTCCTTATCTCTTCTATAAAGAGTTCCAGCAATAAGTTGGTAAGGCGTACTCTCTTTTAGCAACTTTCATGCTAAATCTTTCCTCAATTCCTTTCCTTAACCATTAGCTAAAAAGTTAACGATTTTCTAGCTCCTCTCTAAAATAGCCTCAACCTTAAATATTGTAGCATCTGGTAACTCGTCATCAACTCCGATTGGTCTTCACCATTAGGTACGCGTGATAGATGATTCGCCCATGATATGTTTTTTGCCAAGCCTAACAACTACAGTGAAATCAAATTCGAGAAAAATCAATAACCACCTTGTGATTCTCCCTATGGAGCATGGTTTGTAAATTAGTTCATTGTCTAATACCCAGGATTGGCGAACTCTTGGATTGATTACATGGATGGTGCACATATGTTCACCAAAATTGATTTAAAATATGGGTATTATTAGATCTAAATCAAAGAACAAGATAGAGTAAAGACATTATTAAATACCATATATAGGCACTATGAGTTTATAATTATTCCCTTTGCATTAACTAATGTTCCTGTAACTTTCAATGAAGAAATTTTTAGAGAACATCTGGATGATTTTTTTCTAGTATTCTTTGTTGATATCTTAGTTTACTCTAAGAATGCAACTGATTATGAAAAGCATGTCTGAATAGTTCTAGGTATTTTAAGGAAGCACAAACTCTTTGCTAAGAAAAGTAAATGCTTTTTTTTTCATTGATCACATAGAATACTTGGGATTTATTGTGTCTAAGGATGGTACCTCAACCGACCCTACCAAAGTATAAGTAGTTATAGATTGGCCAAAACCAAAAACTGTAAAGGAAAGTTGAGGATTTCTTGGATTGACAGGGTGTTGTCGCATATTCATCCCAATATATGCCAAAATTTGTGTAACCTCGGCTCTTTTAAAGAAAGATATACCCTTCAATTGGATGACAATGTGCTAAAGTGTGTTGAAAAACTCAAAACCGCTTTAGTGTGCTGAGATTGCCATAATTTGATTAGCCTTTTGAAGTGATCATTGATGCAAGTGGCTTTGCAATTGGCGAAATCCTTATATAAGAATGAAGGCCAATAGCCTATGAGTTAAGAAATCTTACGCTCCATGAGTGAAATTATGCAGTCCATGATTTAAAACGTTTAGCGATCACTTATGCTTTGAAAGTGTGGAGGCATTATCTTCTTGTGGATAAAGATTTTCCTTGGTAACAGATCACAAGAGTTTAAAATGGACATTTAAGCAAAGCGATCTCAATATGAGTTAAAGAAGATAGATGCAGATATTGCAAGAGTTTGATTTTGAAATAAAGTACAAATCTAGAAAAGAAAATGTAAATTCCTTAAGTCAAAAAGTATCATTGCTTGCTGAACAATTATATCAAATCCCCTCCTGGCTGAAATCAAAGAAAAGACTGGGATATATCTATTCTTGCTCCAATTATCACCTTATTAAGTCAAGAAAGAAAAACTATTCAAGGAATGAACAAAGTTCAAAGATATAAATTTGAAGATGGATGCTTGTATTTCAATGATCGTTTATGTGTCCCAAAAGAAGGAAATTTCAAGAAAATAATCTTAGTTGAGGCTCATGATAGCCTAATTATAGATCCTAGGTAAGTGGAGACCTTTACAGCTGTTAAAGAAAGCCTCTTTTGGCCAAGAATGAAAAAGGATATTACTAAATCATGTCCGTCAAGGCCTTATTTTTTGTCTCAAAAGATTAAAGCTGAAAGAGTCAAGTTACCTAAAAATTACATCCCTTAGATATTCTCATGACGAAATGGGAGTGCATTGGGATGGATTTCATCATTGGATTGCCTTTTGGTTCCAAATATGATTCCATATTCATGGTGGTCGACAAACTTACAAAGGTTACACATCTTATACGAGTAAAGAAGACCTTCATTGCCTCAAACATAACCATAATATTCTTACAAGAGATCTTTTGTTTATATGGATTACCCCATAGAATTATGAGCAACATATATACAAAGTTTACTTCTCGATTTTGGATGTCATTTTTTGAAATAGTTAGGACCTCTTGATCTTAGCATAGCTTATCATCCTAAGTTTAATGGTCAAATTGAAAGGGTTAATCAAGTTATCAAAGACACCCTCTGAGCCTTTTGTAGACGTGAGAAAAAAAGATAGTTGAACTACCTACATCTAGTGGAGTTTGCCTATAATGCCTCTTATCATCAAACTATTGCTATGAGTCCTTTCAGAGCTCTATATGGTCAAGATTGCATCTCCAGTAGAGTTTGCCTATAATGCCTCTTAACATAAAAGTATTGGTATGAATCCTTTCAAAGCTTTGTATGGTCAAGATTACCTTACACCACCCTAGACTTGGTCTGGCCCTCTAATCAAGGTAGAGATTTTAAAGCAGATGCTTGATGTAATGGACACTAAATACAGTCTATAAGAAAAGATATCAAAGCTGCTTAAGATAAACAAAAACATTATGCAGATCCAAAAAGGTCGAGTCACAATTTTGAAGAAGGTGACATGGTTTTTCTTTGTATACAACCCAAAAAGAGTTCTTTATTCTTAGGGAAGTACAAGAAGTTGTCACCAAAATACTATGGATCTTATGTTATTACGTGGAAGATTGAAGAGATCAAGCTTATAATTGTTTCTTCCTCCACATCTTAAGATTCACAATGTCTCTCATGTTAGCTTATTGAAGAAGTATTATCCAAACCCTCAGCACATCTTAGAAGATGGTCACATTGTCATGCTAGTGTAAGGACATATGGATTTGGAATCCAAAGATATTTGTGGAGAAACTTCTATGAAATAGGATTTTAAAAGAATGCTTGGTTAAATGGATTTGGAATCCAAAGATATTCGTTGAGAAACCTTTATAAAATAGGATTCTAAAAGAATGCTTGGTTAAATGGAAACATTTCCTTGTTCAAGAATCAAATTAGGAAAAAAAGGTGATCTAGCTAGAGATTATCCCTAGTTCACGAGATGCAGACATCTCGATGCTTAAGTGGCAGAAAATGTAAAATGTTAAATAAAAGAAATAAATTGGCTCAAAAACTGTAAATTCTTGGAAAAGAACTAAGCACATGAGGAAATTGTTCAAAGATAAGAAAAAGCCTTTGAAAATTAAATTTTAGGTGATAACTTTGAATTTTTCTAAGATTCCTATGCTTGAAAAATTATAAAAGTGCAATTGTGCACATGTGTACATCTGTGTGAAAGCACTTAAATCCAATATAAATTTGAAAAATATGAACCTGTAATTAAATCCAGAATGTGAGGTTTTACTTGGGACCAAGAGCTTGGGCAAAAGTGTTGGTAGCATCCTGAGAAAAATAAATTAACTAGGCCTAGCCTAAGTGTGTGTATTCTTAAGAAAATTTGAATTAAATGGTCTAAAGTTCTAAGGTTGAGTGAAAACCATGGTTTAAGGAAACCAAGTAACAAGGTGAAAATGGTAAGTGGTAATATGAACATGATTTTTTAAAGGTGGTATTGATAAACCATGGGATGGCTGGTGGTTTCTTGCATGGACTTCCTCAACTCTAGTCACATTAGTGCTTGGTGGGCTCTTTTTCTAGGAAGCCTTTGTCTAGCCCCTTTTTTCCTTGAGTTAACTCATCTAAAGTGATGTGCATGGTGGTTGGGACTCATACATGCTAATTTAGGTGAAATCTCGTAAGAGCTCTCAGAGGACCTATTTAAAGAGGTCCTCTCCCTCATTTTCACTACACCCCTAGTAGAAGCATCATCATTATCTTTAAAAATACTCTTTTATATTTCCACAATAATTTAATGGCATCTTACACCTAGTAGTACTAGCTTTAGTAAAAAAGGGAATTTAAGCCATCTTGGAGAGTGAAAAGGGCACTAAATCCCATGCTTGAAGGTAGGCGTGGATTTCTTAAAGGACTGGGATTGATTTTTCTTCAACTTAAAGCACATCAAAATCAAGGCTAAGCATCCTTGCTAGTAGGTGATTTATCCCTTAGTAATTTTTTTAAATTTCTCAAGTACGTGTACCTATGATGTAATTAAACCTTTGTATTTGTGAATTTCTTGTTATTTCAATTCTCTATTTTTTGCATATTATAGCAAATAAGAAAATCAAAATTAATCAAGCCTTTATGACCTTTTGCTAAGGGTAATCATTAAATAAGTAACAACCTTTAAGTTGACCATACTATATATTATTTACACTCCTATTTAGATGGGTAACTTATTGATCTTTAAGTTGACCATACTATAGATTATTTACACTCCTATTTAGATGGGTAACAACCTTTAAGTTGACCATACTATAGATTATTTACACTCCTATTTAGATGGGTAACTTATTGATCTAGTCTCCCTTTCAATTAATATTTTATCCTAGTCCAAAGTCTTTTATCAAGTCAAGGTAGACTATTAAAGTATGTTTATTTAGATAAACCCTTGTCTATGGATAGGAATCTGTGTCTTATATTTGAAAGACTTTTTAACATTAGGCATAAAACCCCTCTAAATTAGGAATCTTAGGATGATTAATAATTCAGGATGTCCCCAAGATAATTTGTGCATATAAACCCTATTTTTAAACAGAGTTTAGAGAGTTTATAGAGGAAAGCACTTCATTGATGATTCATACTATAGCATAAGAAACTTTTAGAATGGGAGGATTGAGGTGCACATAGGTATACCCTTTTGTTCACTTAAAAGATAGAGGCGATGTACACATGCCAAATTGGTGTAACTTAGATAGAAGCCACATACCATAGCTTTTATTTAAAAGAACCTTAGAAAAGGTGGCAAAACAATAAGGACTAGTTAGCATTCAACGACTTAAATAATGGAAGGAGAAACCTTGTGATGTGACCATAATCCCAATAAATGCTTAGTCATCTTTAGAGAGAGAATACCTACTCTAATGGAAATTATCCCCCTAAAAATCAAAATTAAAAGTGTGTTTAATGGTAAAGGTAGAATTATATGGGAAAAAGCTTAAATTTAGATCTAAAATAAAGAAGAGGCCCAAAATTCTACAAAATTCTAGAGAAAGGTAGTGAAACTCTAGAAATAAAAAAGTGTAAAAATTAAGAATTAGAAAAAAAAATCATATTTGAGGTTTAAAACCTAAAAATAATAATATAAGGATTTAAGACCTTGAGGGAAGAATAAGGACAAATGCATGTTAAGACCCTAGAGAAAAATCAAGAGTAATTTTTCAAGGCCTATTAAGTCGGTGTTGTCATCTCTAATAAATGTTAAGAGCTTATCTAGACGGATTCTCTTCCAGATTTGAGGAATAAATAATGTAAGAAAAATGTTACCATATTATAGTAGTGATGTGTGTGAACACACTTAGGACCGCCGGGGCACTTTTTCCCTCACTAGGAGGTTTTTTCCCCCGTGCATTGTATATACGCCCATTATCTTCTAGGGCTTGTTATCTTTCATTTTTGGCACTCATAATACACTACTGTGTTGTGCTCAAACTTCCTCATCTTCTTGAAGTTGTGTGTGCATTCCTGCAACCCTAATTCCAACAATTGGTATCAGAGCAGGCTTCCTCCTCCCGGGCAGCATCACCGGCACCTGCCGCTTCATCTCCTCCGATTGCGACGAGGTTTCACGAGCGTCTGCAGGTTAGTATATGCCGTGGGCGAGGGCCGTAGGCCTCGGCTGTTTCAGAATTTTGATCTGAAGTCATTTCGCCCTCCGTTTTTGCATTCCAAGTACTGCGCAGGCAAAATCGTCCTACTGTGCAGATTTTCTGTCAAGATTAAAATCTGCAGGACAGGTGCCCATTCGTCTGTTTTGGGTTGTGCTACATAGCACAGGTCGATTTTATACAGGTTTACCTCTTACAGACAGCATTTACATCTAGTAGTACAGTCATTGGCCATGGCTGACAACAATGATGTATTCCGCATGTTGGCTGCTGAGGATAAGTTGGATGGCACCAACTATCCATTGTGGGCATATATGATGCGACATGTATTGGTAGCAAAGGGGTTATGGAACATTGTGCAGGGTATTGATGCACGTCCTATTGTGGCTGGGAATGCTGCAAATACATCAGAAACAGGTACTGTTGATGATGGTGCAGGCACAAGTGCTGTAGCAGCTGTTCGAGAACCACCACTTTCAGCAGAGCAGATTCGTTGGGATGGTAGAGATGCGCAGGCTCATGCCTTGATTGCGCTGTCTGTCAAACGTACCATTATCCCACATATTCGCTCCTGCAGGACTTCTAAGGATGCTTGGGATGTACTTGCCACATTGTATCAGGCAAGAAATGAGGCTCGTGTTGCTTACCTCCGAAAACAGTTGGAGAGTGAGCATATGAACGAAGGTGATTCTATGGATAGCTTTTTGACAAAGATCAAGGATTTCAAAGAGCAGCTCATTTCTGCAGATGAAATCCTGTCAGACAGTTCACTTGTGCAGACTGTTTTGAATGGTCTACCAGATTCTTATCAGGGTTTTGCTTCCACTCTTCGCTTGATGATGAAAGGCAATCCCAATGCCTTATCATTTGAGGAGTTAGTTTCTGTTTTGCTGCAAGAAGACCAGTCAAGGCAAAACAGGAATATTATGCGTGTCGCAGATCAAGCTTTCGTTGCTAGTCAGAGAAGCGGGAAAGGTAAAGCTGGCTTTTCTTCTAGTAAGCAGAAATCTGCAAATGCTGCGCAACCAAAGAAGGAAGACAAAGATGAGAAGAAGGGTGACAAACAGAAGACATTTTGCAAGTACTGTAAGGGAAATGATCGTCATCAAAGCGTGTCCTAAGCTGGCTGCGAAAGAGGCTAAGAAGAAAGAGGCTGGTATGGCTGTTGCAGATGCCTCTCCTTCTAACAATGAATCTGCTAATGTTGTGCTAGATACAGAATGGGCATTCAATGCGCAGTGCAGTTATGACCCATCTTTGCATGACACATGTATGTCTGCAGTAGATTCAGATGTATGGTACTTTGACAGTGGTGCCACTAAGCATATCACCTCGCAGCGCAGTTTATTCACTTTCCTTGAGTCTGCTCCCACAGGGAATACTGTCACTTGTGCCAATAACTCCTCTTATCCCGTTGAAGGAGTTGGACAGATTGTGCTGAATGTTGCAAATGGCAACACCTTTACACTTTTTGATGCATTGTATGTGCCAGGGATCAAAAAGAATCTGCTGTCAGTCTCCGCATTTGCCAAAACAGGTTTGGTTGTAAAATTTGTGGATGACAGATGTACTGTTCATGATCTCTCTTGTGGTGACATCATTGTAGCATCTGGTTCACTATGTCGAGGGCTGTATAAGCTCAATATGGATGGCAAATGTGTAGAGGATTCAGCATGTGCTATTATGGATACGCAGGCTATTTCAAATGCAAAACTGTGGCATGCACGTTTTGGTCATCTGAATTTTGCAAGTTTGCTGCGCCTGCAGAAATCTGAAATGGTGTCTTCTTTGCCTAAGCTTGAGGCACCTGTCAAGCATGTTTGTGAGGGCTGCATATTGGGTAAAATGCAGCGTGCTTCCTTTCCCAAAGATGGATCAGTGAGAGCTGAACGCAGATTGCAGCTTGTTCACAGTGATGTTTGTGGTCCCATGCAAACTCCATCATTTGGAAACTACCTTTACTTCGTGACTTTCATTGATGATTTTACCAGGCATGCATGGGTATATCCTTTGAAGGCAAAGTCCGAAGTGTTTTTGTGCTTCAAACAGTTTTTGGTTATGGCTGAAAATGTGTCAGAAAGTAAGATGGGCACCCTCCGTTCAGATCGAGGGGGGGAGTATATGTCTTCAGAATTTAATGCATTTCTGGCTGAGCGTGGGATAAAACACCAATGTACAGTGCCGTATACACCACAGCAAAATGGTGTGGCTGAGAGAAAAAACAGGTCTCTCATGGAAATGGCAAGATGTATGGTTAAGAGTCAAAGTCTACCACATGGTTTTTGGCTTGAGGCTGTCATGTGTGCCACTTATGTACTAAACAGGTGTCCCACCAAAGCATTACAGGTTGTCACTCCATATGAGGCTTGGCATAGCCGCAAGCCATCTGTTGGCCATTTACGTGTTTTTGGTTGCCTGGCATATGCATTAGTGCCTGTGCAACATCGCAGAAAATTGGATGACAAAGCTGTCAAATGTATTTTTGTTGGATATAGTGCTGAGAGCAAAGGCTATCGTTTGTATCATCCACAGACAAAGCGCATTTTGGTTAGCCGTGATGTTGTATTTGTGGAAGATGCAGTTCAGCCCTTGGTTTCATGTACTAAGGAGACAGATATCAGCACACGTGATGTCTATGATACATTGTTGCCTCTTTTCAGTGGTGCACAGTCAAGTGCAATACCTCATGAGGCAGTTTTTCAGCCTATGCAGGTTTTAAATGATGGCACAGATCAGCCTATATCTGATGCAGATGTGCATGATGCACTTGAGGATGAGAGACAAGAGATTGAGGGCTCTAGGAACATGCCTAGATGGCTGGTGCAGACTTTGCGTGACAGCAAGTTGGATGCCCCTTTGTCTAGTCGCACTCGTTCTGGCTCTCATGGTGCCTCTTATGCGTCAGATTGTTATGCATTGGCTGTTTCTAGTATGTGCGATGAAAGTGAGCCTGTTTCATTTGATGAGGCACAAAGTTCAGAAAATTGGATGGCTGCTATGCAAGCAGAATACGATGCTATTATGAAGAATAGTACATGGTCTTTATGTGACTTGCCCCCTGGCAAGAAGGCCATTGGCACTAAGTGGGTATACAAATTGAAGCGTAAGCCTGATGGCACAGTGGATCGCCATAAGGCTAGGCTTGTTGCAAAAGGTTATGCTCAAGAGAAGGGCATTGATTTTGATGAGACTTTTGCTCCCACATGTCGTATGACCACTGTTCGTAGCATCTGTGCATTAGCAGCTCATAATGGTTGGAATGTACATCAGCTGGACATAAAGACTGCGTTCTTAAATGGAGATTTGCATGAGGAGGTGTATGTATCGCAGCCTCGTGGTTTTGTTCAAAGAGGGCAGGAAAACAAAGTGTGCAGGTTAAAAAAGGCTTTATATGGTTTAAAGCAAGCTCCACGAGCTTGGTATGAAAAAATACATGCATATTTGACTGCACATGGGTTTCAGAATAGTCCAACAGAAAGCACTTTGTATGTTAAACGTGTGGATGGTGTACATCTAATCATTGCTCTCTATGTCGATGACATGCTGCTCACAGGACCAAATGAGAGTCATATTGCTGATTTTAAGGCTGATTTGAATGCCTCTTTTGAGATGTCAGATTTGGGGCATTTGCATCATTATTTGGGGATACAATTTAAGCAATGTGATGGAGGTATTGCTTTGTGTCAGACAAAGTATATTGAAACATTGTTGCGGAGATTTGGCCTTGAAGACTGCAAGCCTATTGCTACTCCAATGGAGACAGGTTTGAAGTTGAGTCTTCATGATGCTGGAGATCACTTTGATGTCACACTCTATCAGACAGCTGTTGGTTGCCTCATTTATGTATGCATTACGAGGCCAGACATTCAGTTTGCAGTCTCACAGGTGAGCAGATTTATGCATAGCCCAGGCATTAAGCATTGGCAGGCAGTGAAGCGTATCTTTCGCTATTTGAGTGGTACTCGGCATCTTGGGTTGTTTTATCCCAAGGGGGGATCATTGCCGCCAGATTTACATGTTTTTTCAGATTCTGACTGGGCTGGTTGTTATGACACACGCGTGTCCACGAGTGGTTTTTGCTTCATGCTTGGAAGCTCATGCATATCATGGTTGAGCAAGAAGCAGCCTACTGTGGCCACTTCTAGTTGTGAAGCTGAGTACAGGGCAGCTTTCACAGCTACGGTTGAGTGTGTGTGGCTCAGACGCCTTATGGCTGATTTGGGTGTTGGGCAGCCATCTGCCACCACCATCTTCACTGACAGTCAGAGCGCATTGGCAGTTGCGCGGAACCCAGTGTTCCATGCTCGTACGAAGCACATTGAGGTGCACTACCATTATGTCAGGGAGAGACTCTCTGCAGGAGAGATCAGTTTGGCTTATGTGCCAACACAGGATAACCTTGCAGACCTTTTCACAAAGGCTCTGCCTCGTGAGAAGTTCGAAGCTTTTCGCAAAGCTTTGGGCTTACTCCCTTTTGTGGATTCGTCCACATAGCTAGACACTTCACATGAGTGCTAGCTCTTGTTCACCGCATCACTCCAGGGGGGATTTGTTACCATATTATAGTAGTGATGTGTGTGAACACACTTAGGACCGCCGGGGCACTTTTTCCCTCACTAGGAGGTTTTTTCCCCCGTGCATTGTATATACGCCCATTATCTTCTAGGGCTTGTTATCTTTCATTTTTGGCACTCATAATACACTACTGTGTTGTGCTCAAACTTTCTCATCTTCTTGAAGTTGTGTGTGCATTCCTGCAACCCTAATTCCAACAAAAAAGGTCCTAAAGAAAGGATAAGAACCCCAAGATCTACCTTGGAGTCATCTCTAATAAATGTTAAGAGCTTATCTAGACGGATTCTCTTCCAGATTTGAGGAATAAATAATGTAAGAAAAAGGTCCTAAAGAAAGGATAAGAACCCCAAGATCTACCTTGGAGTCATCAAGTTGATTGAAAAGGTAGAAGTTTAAGATATTGATATTAAGACCTTAGCATAAAGAGTAGGAGATGATTAAATCTCAATTCAAAACATTAGAGAAATAAGAAGAAACCATAATGATAGAAAAAAGAGTAGAAGCTTTAAGAAAAAATATATAGATTAGAATCAAGAACTTATGCCTTTTTTAGCAAACTCTCTTTATAACTAATTGGGGACACTTGAGAAGCCATTGTGTCATGCTAAATTATTGGTATTGTGAGTGTTTTTTCTAGTAAAAATACTAATGTATTAGTGTTATTGACATATGTATTAGCGGGGCCATGCTAGTGACTATGTATTACGGGGCCATGCTAGTGACTATGTATTACGGGTGATATTTTCCGTGTTGATATTATGCTAGTGTATTTTGGTGTTTGTGCCTTATCACCGAACATGCTTTGTTTGTTATTAGTGTTATTGACATATGTATTAGCGGGGCCATGCTAGTGACTATGTATTAGTGTTATTGACATATGTATTAGCGGGGCCATGCTAGTGACTATGTATTACGGGTGATATTTTCCGTGTTGATATTATGCTAGTGTATTTTGGTGTTTGTGCCTTATCACCGAACATGCTTTGTTTGTTATTATGGATTTAGGTGATACATACAGGGATACCAACTAAGGTGTCACACATGTGCAAGGTTACTGAGACTCAGGTGTCACACAGGTTATGAGTAGTGTGAGGATACCGACTAAGGTGTTGCACTATATGAGGTTCACTGATTGAGGTGTCATATGGATTTTATTGGTGCGAGTATTTACCACACATGAACATTATTATTTGTGGTTGGCCTTGAGCTAAATGATTATACATATTATTTATTCGCATTTATGTACGACATTGCTATTATATTAGTACATGTAATAGTGGATTTTTGCTTTATTACACTTTATGTATGAACAAGATCTTAGTGCTTGTTATTTTTGTTAAAGTGAAAAATCAAAGCCCAATTTTTTACAAATCATCTATTAGTAGCTCCAAGACTAATTTTTTACAATACAATATTAAAATACTCATGCGTGAAGGGAGCTACACATATGAGGGGAAGATTTGACATAATTGGTGTTAATAGTGATGTTTTTGTGTGCTTCTTACAACCTATTTAAGTTTGCATGTCATGATAATTTAATTTGTGTGAAGTCTAAGCTTTTGTTCAATTATTATACGTGGGCAATTTGATTTATTCTCCAAAGTGTACAAGGGGTCATGATAGCCTTGGTCTAGTGAAAGTTTAGATTATTAAGGCTCATCTTAGCACAAAGGATTAAATTAGAAACAAGTGACCTTGAGACTTAACCTAAAAATTAAAAAGACTAGAATTGGGATTCAAAGGCTTGGATAGAAAGTGGTTGGATCGAGAAATGCATTTGGATGTTTGATGGAGGATCGAGATTCTCATTAGAACTTGTGATGGTTTACCCCATTTCATGATGCATGATTGCTTGATCATGTTTGATATTTGCTTGGATACTATTTGTAACATACTTAGTGGAAATTATTAAAATACTTAGTGAGCTTGTGAAGGTACCTCACAAATTGACATGATGCGATTCGAGTGGTGAATCATGTCACAAAGATGGTTCTCTAAGACCTTAACCTATCTTGGCAGACATAGGTGTACTCCTGACACACTTGGGTGTGAGGATAGAGGTGGCTCCGAAGTGTACTGGGCCAGGCGGCTAGACCTATACATCAGTCTCACAAGAATCTAGTGTGAGCATAACCTAGAGTGTTCATGCCTTGAGAAGGATATGGTCATTAGAAGTGACTTCTACCGATCTGGGATGTGAGACTTGGGGCTCCTCTTCCATGGATGGTAGCATAAGTTGGAATGCTCGTGCTCAAATAGGTGTATATCTTCTTGGTTTGAGGAGCAAAGGCATGGTGTGCAAAGATATTTTGATACATGACATTATTATTATTTGATATTTCAGTGCTTTTAGTATAATTCTTAGCATATATATGTTTTTTATACTTTGATTTTTTTAAAGAATATAGTCAATTTTCAAATAATTATACCAAAAAAATTTGAAAAACTTAGTAAACTTGGGTGAAATAAGATTTTTATTTTAGAAAGTGGAAATTTGAGTAGAATCATTTGCCTCTCCATGATCAATGAATAGGACATCGGTAGTCTCTTTGAGTTACTGTTATGAATTCTATCCATGAGAATTATGAAGGGACAATTCCTTGGAGGAATCATACACATTTTCTAGTGTGACGTCTATTTGTGAATAGCTATGGGAGAAGCTGCTAGAATAGCCCACACTAGGATAGTGTCGTAAATGAGGCCTTGAGTGAGTTACTCTACCCTTATGTTAGTCTTCCACTATAGCTCTTTGAGAATTTGTAAGGGGTAGGGGTATCACAATTTTTTGGTACTTGAGGATTCAGCCAATCAAGCTCTTTCTGATCTGCATTTTGTAAAAATAAATTCTATTAGGATCAAAGGTAGGATTTCCTATCACCTACTTGTTTGATGGAAATTGTGCTGTTGGAACCTTAACATGATCTTTTGGAACCCTAATGATCGATGGCAATGTGTTGCCAGAACTCTAACGAGATTGCTTATAGAACCGTAATTAAGAAGACATCATGATCGATGGAAGGAACCCTAACAATCAATGGAAGGAATCTTAATGACAGATGTTAAACATTATCGATAGATGGAAGCACGTTGCAGAACCAAATATGATGGATCTACCGGTCTTGTTTAATTAATGCAAGTGTTTGAGTAGTGATGTGAAGCATTTGGAAATCTGGATTGCCCTACCAAGATATATGTACTGAATATTTATGCTTGGTGGGAAAGGCCAATAGATAGTTTATCATATTGATGCCTACAATTAAGGTAAATTTTAAAACTTTGAAGATTGCCTTTATCTATGAATTCTTAAGATAAGGCCCTAGCATGTATCTCACATTGATGTATGGTGCACATTTGTACGGCCCCCATTATGAGGAGAATCCATTCGTGCACATATCTTTAGTGGGAACCCTAGCTTAGATGCTGGAAGGGGTCATAGTTGTGACCATTGATGGTTAGGAGATAATGAGGGGTACAAGCGTAGCTAGGGTCTCGAAAAGGTATAGGGAATATTTTCTCAGATACTAATTTCATCATTAGTGGGTGGTGGTCGGTTGGGACGCGTTATGAATATGCGAGCGGTGAGCCATGTTAATGCAGTGTAGCTGCCCACGTCTTGGACGCGTCCACTTAAGCCAATAAACACAAGATTTGACCAAATATTGAATGCTTAATCTCTAATTTACCAGTCACCTGCAGATTTGATGAAGAGCTTGGATCTCACTCTACACTTAATCAAATCAAATTTTGACTTCACCAGCTTGTAGAGCATGCTTGAAAACCCCTGGAGCTATGAGGAATTAGACCAATTCGATTGGATGAAGACAAGATCTGCAATCTTCTCAAAAAAACTACGCTGAAGAAAAACGTGATTTCTCCTCATTCCGCCGGTGGTTCGCGCTTCTGTTTTGACTGGCTGAAGCACCTATGGGTTGGCTATGTATGGCTATGGGCCTAATTTTATGTGTACAAGGAGCTAGAGCTCCTTGCACGCATAAAATTTTATGTGTGCAAGGAGCTAGAGCTCCTCCACCAGCTGGGGGTACAGAGGTGAGTTGAAAAATAACTTTAAAAAATTAATTATTTTCTAATTATCTACTAATCCTAATTAACTAGATAATGGGTTCATAAACTTGATGAATTCTAGGCATGGCTCTGATACCATGTTGAAATTACAGCAATGTGATGAGCTATGGTGGATCAAATACTAGAATCAACATCATTAACAAAGTGATTAGTAAATAATTAAGATGTGATTAGTGAGTGATTAACAAATAGCTTAATGTAGGCATGGATAATAAAAAACCAGCAAATTCTCATTAGGCCAATGCCTCAATTTATAGAGTTTACATCCAAGCATCTAATCCCACTGATTTCTCCTTGATTCACTCCACCTCTTTTGCTTGATTCTCTCCACCTCTCCCAGAATATCTCCACACTTCCCAAATCTTCTCATGCTACCCTTTATTCTCTCTCAGTAGATTCTTCTCACCTTTTCATAAGTTCTTTCACATTTACAGATTCTCTTTTACAGCCTCTAACCAAGGGCTTGTTCCCGCACACACCCTATTCACTTGTATATTTCAACACCTCCCCCCAAGTGAATACTCCTAGAACACATGGACCCTATACCAAGTTTCCCTCTTACTTGATAGTCCACGACCAGTGTCTAGCACACCTCCCCTCAAGTTAACTTAGCACACCTGGACCCTGTACCAAGTTTCTCTCTTACTTGATAGCCCACGACCAGTGCCTCAAGTCCCTAAACTCATAGTCCTTGACACTCTCTCTCTCTCTATGTGTCCAAGGCTACTACAAGTAATCGTGACCTTGACTAAAGTGCTCACACATACATCTACCACGTGACCTACATCATCGGTGTGGCTCAGAGGTGGTTTTACTTTGTTGGGGCAGGTTACATTGGGTTGTGGGGTTTCTCTCTCTCTCTCTCTCAGAGATTTTCACATGGCTCCTCACTCTTTGGAGCCTCACATCTTCTCTTGTCTTCAGTCTTCTTCTCGTGGTGGCAGCTTCTCTCCACACGTCCGTGTCTTCCTCTTCTTTCAATCTTCTGGTGGGCAGCTTCTCTTCTCGTCTCCATGTCTTCCTTCAATGCTTCCTTTAGATCTTCTTGGTGTGGATCTTCCTCTTGGAAAGAGATGTTCTTCTTCTTTCATGGCTGGGGGCATGAGCTTGTCCGTCAGGCCTTCTTGCTCCATGAGAGCAACATGTTTAAATGTTTTGTTGACAGTTCTTTTGGGCTTTTGATGTTTATCTTGTGTCATTATGCAAACCCAAATTTATGCAACAGGTCTTACCTCTTGCCTTATTCTGGGGAGTGTCTGATCCCATTTTTACACTGATGTAATGTGCCCAATACATAATGCGTATAGCATTCATTCTTATGCACATTCCCAAATGCAACTCTGGCTATGAATAATCTTGATTTTGAGTGAGATTTATAGGCATTAAACAAGGGTTAAATGCAAGATGATGATTATCACAAATTTATCAGCATATTTTTACCAGAAATTACATAAAATCAAGGGTAACCAATTTTAACGGAATGGTTGGAATATCAAACCAACTCCGAATTGCAATCTAAAGTTATAGGGATCTGTATCAGATACCTAATGGTTAATTTGAACTCTCAATTGCACCAAAATAGAGTGATTAGCACTGATTAGCAAATTAATCCGCTGTTTTGTGTGCAAAAAACAGAGTATGCGGGAGTCTAGATCTAATGCCTTAGACTCCAAATGAGCTCAAATGCTTTCAAGGCCATCAATAGCAATGAGTCTAGTAGAGGATTAAGCCAATAAACACAAGATTTGACCAAATATTCAATGCTTAATCTCTATTTTACCAAAGTCACCTGCTGCTGCTGCAGATTTGATGAAGAGCTTGGATCTCACTGTAGACTTGATCAAATCAAATTTTGACTTCACCAGCTTGTAGAGCATGCTTGAAAACCCCTGGAGCTATGAGGAATTAGAACAATTTGATTGGATGAAGACAAGATCTGCAATCTTCTCAGAAAAAACTACACTGAAGAAAAACGTGATTTCTCCTCATTCCACTGTGCCTCTGTTTTGACTGGCTGGAGCACCTATGGGTTGACTATGTATGGCTAGAAGCACTGGGCCTAATTTTATGTGTGCAAGGAGCTAGAGCTCCTCCAGCAGTTGGGGGTAAAGAGGTGAGTTGAAAAATAACTAAAAATTTGATTATTTTCTAATTATACTAATCCTAATTAACTAGATAAGGGGCTCATTAACTTGATGAATTCTAGGCATGGCTCTGATACCATGTTAAAATTACAGCAATGTGATGAGCTATGGTGGATCAACTACTAGAATCAACATTCTTAACAAAGTGATTAGTGAATAATTAAGACGTGATTAGTGAGTAATTAACAAATAACTTAATGTAGGCATGGATAATAAGAATTAGCAAATTCTCATTAGGCCAATGCCTCAATTTATAGAGTTTACATCCAAGCATCTAATCCCACTGATTTCTCCTTGATTCACTCCACCTCTTTTGCTTGATTCTCTCCACCTCTCCCAGAATATCTCCACACTTCCTAAATCTTCTCATGCTACCCTTTATTCTCTCTCTCAGTAGATTCTTCTCACCTTTTCATAAGTTCTTTCACATTTACAGATTCTCTTTTACAGCCTCTAACCAAGGGCTTGTTCCCGCACACACCCTATTCACTTGTATATTTCAACACCTCCCCTCAAGTGAATACTCCTAGAACACATGGACCCTATACCAAGTTTCCCTCTTACTTGATAGTCCACGACCAGTGTCTAGCACACCTCCCCTCAAGTTAACTTAGCACACCTGGACCCTGTACCAAGTTTCTCTCTTACTTGATAGCCCGCGACCAGTGCCTCAAGTCCCTAAACTCATAGTCCTTGACACTCTCTCTCTATATGTGTCCAAGGCTACTACAAGTGCCCGTGACCTTGACTAAAGTGCTCACACATACATCTACCACGTGACCTACATCATCAGTGTGGCTCAGAGGTGGTTTTACTTTGTTGGGGCAGGTTACAGTGGGTTGTGGGGTTTCTCTCCCTCTCTCTCTCTCATAGATTCTCACATGGCTCCTCACTCTTTGGAGCCTCACATCTTCTCTTGTCTTCGGTCTTCTTCTCGTCGTGGCAGCTTCTCTCCACACGTCCATGACTTCCTCTTCTTTCAGTCTTCTTGTGGGCAGCTTCTCTTCTTGTGTCCATGTCTTCCTTCAATGCTTCCTTTAGATCTTCTTGGTGTGGATCTTCCTCTTGGAAAGAGATGTTCTTCTTCTTTCATGGTGGCTGGGGCCATGAGCTTGGCCGTCAGGCCTTCTTGCTCCATGTGAGCAACATGTTTAAATGTTTTGTTGACAGTTCTTTTGGGCTTTTGATGTTTATCTTGTGTCATTATGCAATGCAAACCCAAATTTATGCGGGAGGTCTTACCTCTTGCCTTATTCTGGGGACAAGGGCAATGTCTGATCCCATTTTTACACTCATGTAATGTGCCCAATACATAATGCGTATAGCATTCATTCTTATGCACATTCCCAAATGCAACTCTGGCTGTGAATAATCTTGATTTTGAGTGAGATTTATAGGCATTAACCAAGGGTTAAATGCAAGATGATGATTATCACAAATTTATCAGATATATTTTTACCAGAAATTACATTAAATCAAGGGTAACCAATTTGTATGGAATGGTTGGAGTATCGAACCAACTCCGAATCGCAATATGAAGATATAGGGATTTGTATCAAATACCTAATGGTTATTTTGATAGAGTGATTAGCACTGATTAATCTCACTAATTAGCAAATTAATCCTCTATTTTATGTGCAAAAAACAGAGTATGCAGGAGTCCAGATTTGATGCCTTAGACTTCAAATGAGCTCAAATGCTTTCAAGGCCATCAATAGCAATGAGTCTAGTAGAGGATTAAGCCAATAAACACAAGATTTGACCAAATATTGAATGCTTAATCTCTGTTTTACCAAAGTCACCTGTTTTGCAGATTTGATGAAGAGCTTGGATCTCACTGTAGACTTGATCAAATCAAATTCTGACTTCACCAGCTTGTAGAGCATGCTTGAAAACCTCTGGAGCTTTGAGGAATTAGACCAATTTGATTTGATGAAGACAAGATCTGCAATCTTCTCAGAAAAAACTACGCTGAAGAAGAACGTGATTTCTCCTCATTCCGCCCGGTGGTTTGCGCTTCTGTTTTGAGTGGCTGGAGCATCTATGGGTTGGCTATGTATGGCTAGAAGCAATGGGCCTAATTTTATGTGTGCAAGGAGCGAGAGCTCCTCCACCAGCTGGGGGTACAGGGGTGAGTTGAAAAATAACTAAAAATTTGATTATTTTCTAATTATCTACTAATCCTAATTAACTAGATAATGGGCTCATAAACTTGATGAATTCTAGGCATGGCTCTGATACCATGTTGAAATTACAGCAATGTGATGAGCTATGGTGGATCAAATACTAGAATCAACATCATTAACAAAGTGATTAATAAAAAAATAAGACGTGATTAGTGAGTAATTAAGAAATAGCTTAATGTAGGCATGGATAATAAAAAACCAGCAAATTCTCATTAGGCCAATGCCTCAATTTATAGAGTTTACATCCAAGCATCTAATCCCACTGATTTCTCCTTGATTCACTCCACCTCTCCCAGAATATCTCTACACTTCTTAAATCTTCTCATGCTACACACACACTCACTCCACCTCTTTTGCTTGATTCTCTCCACCTCTCCCAGAATATCTCTACACTTCCTAAATCTTCTCATGCTACCCTTTATTCTCTCTCTCAGTAGATTCTACTCACCTTTTCATAATTTCTTTCACATTTACAGATTCTCTTTTACAGCCTCTAACCAAGGGCTTGTTTCCGCACACACCCTATTCACATATATATTTAAATACCTCCCCCCAAGTGAATACTCCTAGAACACCTAGACCCTATACCAAGTTTCCCAGTCCACGACCAGTGTCTAGCACACCTCCCCTTAAGTTAACTTAGCACACCTGGACCCTGTACCAAGTTTCTCTCTTACTTGATAGCCCGCGACCAGTGCCTCAAGTCCCTAAACTCATAGTCCTTGACACTCTCTCTCTCTATGTGTCCAAGGCTACTACAAGTGCCCGCGACCTTGACTAAAGTTCTCACACATACATCTACCACATGACCTACATCATGGGTGTGGCTCAGAGGTGGTTTTACTTTGTTAGGGCAGGTTACATTGGGTTGTGGGGTTTCTCTCTCTCTCTCTCTCTCATAGATTTTCACATGGCTCCTCACTCTTTGGAGCCTCACATCTTCTCTTGTCTTCAGTCTTCTTCTCGTGGCAGCTTCTCTCCACACGTATGTGTCTTCCTCTTCTTTCAGTCTTCTTGTGGGCAGCTCTCTTCTCGTGTCCATGTCTTCCTTCAATGCTTCCTTTATGAAATTTCCTGTTTCACAGATTCAGTTATCTTTAAAACAATCTTTTAGTGAAACCATAGTATCACTGATCATACAGGCCTTCTTGCTCCATGTGAGCAACATGTTTAAATGTTTTGTTGACAGTTCTTTTGGGCTTTTGATGTTTATCTTGTGTCATTATGCAATGCAAACCCAAATTTATGCGGGAGGTCTTACCTCTTGACTTATATTGGGGAGTGTCTAATCCCATTTTTACACTGATGTAATGTGCCCAATACATAATGCATATAGCATTCATTCTTATGCACATTTCCAAATGCAATGCTGGCTGTGAATAATCTTGATTTTGAGTGAGATTTATGGGCATTAATCAAGGGTTAAATGCAAGATGATGATTATCACAAATTTATCAGCATATTTTTACCAGAAATTACGTTAAATCAAGGGTAACCAATTTGTACGGAATGGTTGGAGTACCAAACCAACTCCGAATTGCAATCTGAAGTTATAGGGATCTGTATCAGATACCTAATGGTCAATTTGAACCCTCAATTGCACCAAAATAGAGTGATTAGCACTGATTAGTAAATTAATCCTCTATTTTGTGTGCAAAAAATAGAGTATGCGGGAGTCCAGATCTGATGCCTTAGACTTCAAATGAGCTCAAATGCTTTCAAGGCCATCAATAGCAACGAATCTAGTAGAGGATTAAGCCAATAAACACAAGATTTGACCAAATATTGAATGCTTAATCTCGGTTTTACCAAAGTCACCTGCTGCTACTGCAGATTTGATGAGGAGCTTGGATCTCACTGTAGACTTGATCAAATCAAATTTTGACTTCACCAGTTTGTAGAGCATGCTTGAAAACCTCTAAAGCTATGAGGAATTAGACCAATTTGATTGGATGAAGACAAGATCTGCAATCTTCTCAGAAAAAACTACGCTGAAGAAAAACGTGATTTCTCCTCATTCCGCCGGTGGTTTGCGCTTTTGTTTTAACTGGCTGGAGCACCTATGGGTTGGCTATGTATGGCTAGAAGCAATGGGCCTAATTTTATGTGTGCAAGAAGCTAGAGCTCCTCCACCAGCTGGGGGTGTAGAGGTGAGTTGAAAAATAACTTAAAATTTGATTATTTTCTAATTATCTACTAATCCTAATTAACTAGATAATGGGCTCATAAACTTGATGAATTCTAGGCATGGCTTTGATACCATGTTGAAATTATAGAAATGTGATGAGCTATGGTGGATCAAATACTAGAATCAACATCATTAGCAAAGTGATTAGCAAATCATTAAGACGTGAGTAATTAACAAATAGCTTAATGTAGGCATGGATAATAAAAAACCAGCAAATTCTCATTAGGCCAATGCCTTAATTTATAGAGTTTACATCCAAGAATCTAATCCCACTGATTACTCCTTGATTCACTCCACCTCTCTTGCTTGATTCTCTCCATCTCTCCCAGAATATCTCTACACTTCCTAAATCTTCTCATGCTACCCTTTATTCTCTCTCAGTAGATTCTTCTCACCTTTTCATAAGTTCTTTCACATTTACAGATTCTCTTTTATATCTCTAACCAAGGGCTTGTTTTCGCACACACCCTATTCACTTGTATATTTCAACACCTCCCCTCAAGTGAATACTCCTAGAACACCTGGACCCTATACCAAGTTTCCCTCTTACTTGATAGTCCACGATTAGTGTCTACTAGCACACCTCCACTCAAGTTAACTTAGCACACCTGGACCCTGTACCAAGTTTCTCTCTTACTTGATAGCCCGCGACCAGTGCCTCAAGTCCCTAAACTCATAGTCCTTGACACTCTCTCTCTCTATGTGTCCAAGGCTACTACAAGTGCCTGCGACCTTGACTAAAGTGCTCACACATACATCTACCATGTGGCCTACATCATTGGTGTGGCTCAGAGGTGGTTTTACTGTGTTGGGGCAGGTTACATTGGGTTGTGGGGTTTCTCTCTCTCCCTCTCTCATAGATTTTCACATGGCTCCTCACTCTTTGGAGCCTCACATCTTCTCTTGTCTTCAGTCTTCTCTCCACACGTTTGCGTCTTCCTCTTCTTTCAGTCTTCTTGTGGGCAGCTTCTCTTCTCGTGTCCATGTCTTCCTTCAATGCTTCCTTTAGATCTTCTTGGTGTGGATCTTCCTCTTGGAAAGAGATGTTCTTCTTCTTTCATGGTGGCTGGCGCCATGAGCTTGTGTCAGGCCTTCTTGCTCCAATTGAGCAACATGTTTAAATGTTTTCTTGAGAGTTCTTTTGGGCTTTTGATGTTTATCTTGTGTCATTATGCAATGCAAACCCAAATTTATGCGGGAGGTCTTACATCTTGCCTTATTCTGGGGAGTGTCTGATCCCATTTTTACACTGATGTAATGTGCCCAATACATAATGCGTATAGCATTCATTCTTATGCACATTCCCAAATGCAACTCTGGCTGTGAATAATCTTGATTTTGAGTGAGATTTATAGGCATTAACCAAGGGTTAAATGCAAGATGATGATTATCACAAATTTATCACCATATTTTTACCAGAAATTACATTAAATCAAGGGTAACCAATTTGTACGGAATGGTTGGAGTATCAAACCAACTCTGAAAATCAATCTAAAGTTATAGGGATCTGTATCAGATACCTAAAGGTTAATTTGAACCCTCAATTGCACCAAAATAGAGTGATTAGCACTGATTAATCTCACTGATTAGCAAATTAACCCTCTATTTTGTGTGCAAAAAACAGAGTATGCGGGAGTCCAGATCTGATGCCTTAGACTTCAAATGAGCTCAAATGCTTTCAAGGCCATCAATAACAATGAGTCTAGTAGAGGATTAAGCCAATAAACACAAGATTTGACCAAATATTGAATGCTTAATCTCTCTTTTATCAAAGTCACCTATTTTGCAGATTTGATGAAGAGCTTGGATCTCACTGTAGACTTGATCAAATCAAATTCTGACTTCACCAGCTTGTAGAGCATGCTTGAAAACCTGTGGAGCTTTCAGGAATTAGACCAATTTGATTGGATGAAGACAAGATCTGCAATCTTCTCAGAAAAAACTACGCTGAAGAAAAACGTGATTTCTCCTCATTCCGTCGGTGGTTTGCGCTTCTGTTTTGACTGGCTGGAGCACCTATGGGTTGGCTATGTATGGCTAGAAGCAATGGGCCTAATTTTATGTGTGCAAGGAGCTAGAGCTCCTCCATGAGCTGGGGGTACAGAGGTGAGTTGAAAAATAACTAAAAATTTGATTATTTTCTAATTATCTACTAATCCTAATAAACTAGATAATGGGCTCATAAACTTGATGAATTCTAGGCATGGCTCTGATACCATGTTGAAATTATAGCAATGTGATGAGCTATGGTGGATCAAATACTAGAATCAAGATCATTAACAAAGTGATTAGTAAATCATTAAGACGTGATTAGTGAGTAATTAACAAATAGCTTAATGTAGGCATGAATAATCAAAAACTAGCAAATTCTCATTAGGCCAATGCCTCAATTTATAGAGTTTACATCCAAGCATCTAATCCCACTGATTTCTCCTTGATTCACTCCACCTCTTTTGCTTCATTCTCTCCACCTCTCCCAGAATATCTCCACACTTCCTAAATCTTCTCATGCTACCCTTTATTCTCTCTCTCAGTAGATTCTTCTCCCCTTTTCATAAGTTCTTTCACATTTATAGATTCTCTTTTACAGCCTCTAACCAAGGGCTTGTTCCCGCACACACCCTATTCATTTGTATATTTCAACACCTCCCCTCAAGTGAATACTCCTAGAACACCTGGACCCTATACCAAGTTTCCCTCTTACTTGATAGTCCACGACCAATGTCTAGCACACCTCCCCTCAAGTTAACTTAGCACACCTGGAAATTATACCAAGTTTCTCTCTTACTTGATATCCCGCGACCAGTGCCTCAAGTCCCTAAACTCATAGTCCTTGACACTATCTCTCTCTATGTGTCCAAGGCTACTACAAATGCCCACGAGCTTGACTAAAGTGCTCACACATACATCTACCACGTGGCCTACATCATCGGTGTGGCTCAGAGGTGATTTTACTTTGTTGGGGCAGGTTACATTGGGTTGTGGGGTTTCTCTCTCTCTCTCTCTCTCTCTCTCTCTCTCTCTCAGATATTTTCACATGGCTCCTCACTCTTTGGAGCCTCACATCTTCTCTTGTCTTCAGTCTTCCTCTCGTGGTGGCAGCTTCTCTCCACACGTCCGTGTCTTCCTCTTCTTTCAGTCTTCTTGTGGGCAGCTTCTCTTCTCGTGTCCATGTCTTCCTTCAATGCTTCCTTTAGATCTTCTTGGTGTGGATCTTCCTCTTGGCAAGAGATGTTCTTCTTCTTTCATGGTGGCTGGGGCCATGAGCTTGTCCGTCAGGCCTTCTTGCTCCATGTGAGCAACATGTTTAAATGTTTTGTTGACAGTTCTTTTGGGCTTTTGATGTTTATCTTGTGTCATTATGGAATGCAAACCCAAATTTATGCGGGAGGTCTTACCTCTTGCCTTATTCTTGGGACAAGGGCAGTGTCTGATCCCATTTTTACACTGATGTAATGTGCCCAATACATAATGCGTATAGCATTCATTCTTATGCACATTCCCCCAAATGCAACTCTGGCTGTGAATAATCTTGATTTTGAGTGAGATTTATAGGCATTAACCAAGGGTTAAATGCAAGATGATGATTATCACAAATTTATCAGCATATTTTTACCAGAAATTACATTAAATCAAGGTTATACGGAATGGTTGGAGTATCAAACCAACTCTGAATTGCAATCTGAAGTTATAGGGATCTGTATCAGATACTAAAGGTTAATTTGAACCCTCAATTGCACCAAAATAGAGTGATTAGCACTTATGAATCTCACTGATTAGCAAATTAATCCTCTATTTTGTGTGCAGAAAACAGAGTATGCGGGAGTCCAGATCTGATGCCTTAGACTTCAAATGAGCTCAAATGCTTTCAAGGCCATCAATAGCAATGAGTCTAGTAGAGGATTAAGCCAATAAACACAAGATTTGACCAAATATTAAATGCTTAATCTCTGTTTTACCAAAGTCACCTGCTGCTCCTGTAGATTTGATAAAGAGCTAGGATCTCACTGTAGACTTGATCAAATCAAATTCTGACTTCACCAGCTTGTAGAGCATGCTTGAGAACCCCTGGAGCTATGAGGAAAAGACAAGATCTGCAATCTTCTCAGAATAAACTACGCTAAAGAAAAACGTGATTTCTCCTCATTCCGCTGGTGGTTTGCGCTTCTGTTTTGACTGGCTAGAGTACCTATGGGTTGGCTATGTATGGCTAGAAGCAATGGGCCTAATTTTATGTGTGCAAGGAGCTAGAGCTCCTCCATGAGCTGGGGGTACAGAGGTGAGTTGAAAAATAACTAAAAATTTGATTGTTTTCTAATTATCTACTTATCCTAATTAACTAGATAATGGGCTCATAAACTTGATGAATTCTAGGCATGGCTCTGATACCATGTTGAAATTACAGCAATGTGATGAGCTATGGTGGATCAAATACTAGAATCAACATCATTAACAAAGTGATTAGTAAATCATTAAGATGTGATTAGTGAGTAATTAAGACATGATTAGTGAGTAATTAAGATGTGATTAGTGAGTAATTAACAAATAACTTAATGTAGGCATGGATAATCAAAAACTAGCAAATTCTCATTAGGCCAATGCCTCAATTTATAGAGTTTACATCCAAGCATCTAATCCCACTGATTTCTCCTTGATTCACTCCACCTCTTTTGCTTGATTCTCTCCACCTCTCCCAGAATATCTCCACACTTCCTAAATCTTCTCATGCTACCCTTTATTCTCTCTCTCAGTAGATTCTTCTTACCTTTTCATAAGTTCTTTCACATTTACAGATTCTCTTTTACAGGCTCTAACCAAGGGCTTGTTCCTGCACACACCCTATTCACTTGTATATTTCAACACCTCCCCCCAAGTGAATACTCCTAGAACACCTGGACCCTATACCAAGTTTCCCTCTTACTTGATAGTCCACGACCAATGTCTAGCACACCTCCCCTCAAGTTAACTTAGCACACCTGGACCCTGTACCAAGTTTCTCTCTTACTTGATAGCCCGCGACCAGTGCCTCAAGTCCCTAAACTCATAGTCCTTGACACACTCTCTCTCTCTATGTGTCCAAGGCTACTACAAGTGCCCGCGACCTTGACTAAAGTGCTCACACATACATCTACCACATGGCCTACATCATCGGTGTGGCTCAGAGCTGATTTTACTTTGTTGGGGCAGTAGGTTACATTGGGTTGTGGGGTTTCTCTTTCTCTCTCTCTCTCTCTCTCTCTCAGAGATTTTCACATGGCTCCTCACTCTTTGGAGCCTCACATCTTCTCTTGTCTTCAGTCTTCTTCTCGTGGTGGCAGCTTCTCTCCACACGTCCGTGTCTTCCTCTTCTTTTAGTCTTCTTGTGGGCAGCTTCTCTTCTCGTGGTGGCAGCTTCTCTCCACACGTCCGTGTCTTCCTCTTCTTTCAGTCTTCTTGTGGGCAGCTTCTCTTCTCGTGTCCATGTCTTCCTTCAATGCTTCCTTTAGATCTTCCTGGTGTGGATCTTCCTCTTGGAAATGTTCTTCTTCTTTCATGGTGGCTGGGGCCATGAGGTTGTCCGTCATCAGGCCTTCTTGCTCCATGTGAGCAACATGTTTAAATGTTTTGTTGACAGTTCTTTTGGGCTTTTGATGTTTATCTTGTGTCATTATGGAATGCAAACCCAAATTTATGCGGGAGGTCTTACCTCTTGCCTTATTCTTGGGACAAGGGCAGTGTCTCATCCCATTTTTACACTACATCTACCACGTGGCCTACATCATCGGTGTGGCTCAAAGGTGATTTTACTTTGTTGGGGCAAGCTACATTGGGTTGTGGGGTTTCTCTCTCTCTCTCTCTCTCTCTCTCTCTCTCTCTCTCTCTCTCTCTCAGAGATTTTCACATGGCTCCTCACTCTTTGGAGCCTCACATGTTCTCTTGTCTTCAGTCTTCTTCTCGTGGTGGCAGCTTCTCTCCACACGTCCGCGTCTTCCTCTTCTTTCAATCTTCTTGTGGGCAGC
The DNA here is from genome assembly GCF_041138505.1 of Cibotium barometz. Classification (NCBI taxonomy): domain Eukaryota; kingdom Viridiplantae; phylum Streptophyta; class Polypodiopsida; order Cyatheales; family Cibotiaceae; genus Cibotium; species Cibotium barometz. The sequence goes on from NC_141092.1 coordinate 3,873,296, forward strand.
TTCTCTTCTCGTGTCCATGTCTTCCTTCAATGCTTCCTTAAGATCTTCTTGGTGTGGATCTTCCTCTTGGCAAGAGATGTTCTTCTTCTTTCATGGTGGCTCTGGGGCCATGAGCTTGTCCGTCACCCTCAGGCCTTCTTGCTCCATGTGAGCAACATGTTTAAATGTTTTGTTGACAGTTCTTTTGGGATTTTGATGTTTATCTTGTGTCATTATGCAATGCAAACCCAAATCTATGCGGGAGGTCTTACATCTTGCCTTATTCTGGGGAGTGTCTGATCCCATTTTTACACTCATGAAATGTGCCCAATACATAATGCGTATAGCATTCATTCTTATGCACATTCCCAAATGCAAGTCTGGCTGTGAATAATCTTGATTTTGAGTGAGATTTATAAGCATTAACCAAGGGTTAAATGCAAGATGATGATTATCACAAATTTATCAGCATATTTTTACCAGAAATTACGTTAAATCAAGAGTAACCAATTTGTACGGAATGGTTGGAGTATCAAACCAACTCCGAAAATCAATCTAAAGTTATAGGGATCTGTATCAGATACTAAAGGTTAATTTGAACCCTCAATTGCACCAAAATAGAGTGATTAGCACAGATTAATCCTCTATTTTGTGTGCAAAAAATAGAGTATGCGGGAGTCCAGATCTGATGCCTTAGACTTCAAATGAGCTCAAATGCTTTCAAGGCCATCAATAGCAATGAGTCTAGTAGAGGATTAAACACAAGATTTGACCAAATATTGAATGCTTAATCTCTGTTTTACCAAAGTCACCTACTGCTCCTGTAGATTTGATAAAGAGCTAGGATCTCACTGTAGACTTGATCAAATCAAATTCTGACTTCACCAGCTTGTAGAGCATGCTTGAGAACCCCTGGAGCTATGAGGAATTAGACCAATTTGCTTGGATGAAGACAAGATCTGCAATCTTCTCAGAATAAACTACGCTGAAGAAAAACGTGATTTCTCCTCATTCTGTCGGTGGTTTACGCTTTTGTTTTGACTGGCTGGAGCACCTATGGGTTGGCTATGTATGGCTAGAAGCAATGGGCCTAATTTTATGTGTTCAAGGAGCTAGAGCTCCTCCACCAGCTGGGGGTACAGAGGTGAGTTGAAAAATAACTAAAAATTTGACTATTTTCTAATTATCTACTAATCCTAATTAACTAGATAATGGGCTCATAAACTTGATGAATTCTAGGCATGGCTCTGATACCATGTTGAAATTACAGCAATGTGATGAGCTATGGTGGATCAAATACTAGAATCAACATCATTAACAAAGTGATTAGTAAATCATTAAGATGTGATTAGTGAGTAATTAAGATGTGATTAGTGAGTAATTAAGATATGATTAGTGAGTAATTAACAAATAGCTTAATGTAGGCATGGATAATAAAAAATCAGCAAATTCTCATTAGGCCAATGCCTCAATTTATAGAGTTTACATCCAAGCATCTAATCCCACTGATTTCTCCTTGATTCACTCCACCTCTTTTGCTTGATTCTCTCCACCTCTCCCAGAATAAATCTACACTTCCTAAATCTTCTCATGCTACCCTTTATTCTCTCTTAGTAGATTCTTCTCACCTTTTCATAAGTTCTTTCACATTTACAGATTCTCTTTTACAACCTCTAACCAAGGGCTTGTTCTCGCACACACCCTATTCACTTGTATATTTCAACACCTCCCCTCAAGTGAATACTCCTAGAACACCTGGACCCTATACCAAGTTTCCCTCTTACTTGATAGTCCACGACCAGTGTCTAGCACACCTCCCCTCAAGTTAACTTAGCACACCTGGACCCTGTACCAAGTTTCTCTCTTACTTGATAGCCCGCAACCAGTGCCTCAAGTCCCTAAACTCATAGTCCTTGACACTCTCTCTCTCTATGTGTCCAAGGCTACTACAAGTGCCCGCGACCTTGACTAAAGTGCTCACACATACATCTACCACATGGCCTACATCATCGGTGTGGCTCAGAAGTTGTTTTACTTTGTTGGGGCAGGTTACATTGGGTTGTGGGGTTTCTCTCTCTCTCTCTCTCTCTCTCTCTCTCTCTCTCAGATATTTTCACATGGCTCCTCACTCTTTGGAGCCTCACATCTTCTCTTGTCTTCAGTCTTCCTCTCGTGGTGGCAGCTTCTCTCCACACGTCCGTGTCTTCCTCTTCTTTCAGTCTTCTTGTGGGCAGCTTCTCTTCTCGTGTCCATGTCTTCCTTCAATGCTTCCTTTAGATCTTCTTGGTGTGGATCTTCCTCTTGGCAAGAGATGTTCTTCTTCTTTCATGGTGGCTGGGGCCATGAGCTTGTCCGTCAGGCCTTCTTGCTCCATGTGAGCAACATGTTTAAATGTTTTGTTGACAGTTCTTTTGGGCTTTTGATGGTTATCTTGTCTCATTATGTAATGCAAACCCAAATTTATGCGGGAGGTCTTACCTTTTGCCTTATTCTAGGGAGAAGGGCAGTGTCTGATCCCATTTTTACACTGATGTAATGTGCTCAATACATAATGCGTATAGCATTCATTCTTATGCACATTCCCAAATGCAACTCTGGCTATGAATAATCTTGATTTTGAGTGAGATTTATAGGCATTAATCAAGGGTTAAATGCAAGATGATGATTATCACAAATTTATCAGCATATTTTTACCAGAAATTACATTAAATCAAGGGTAACCAATTTATACGGAATTGTTGGAGTATCAAACCAACTCCGAATTGCAATCTGAAGTTATAGGAATCTGTATTAGATACCTAATGGTTAATTTGAACCCTCAATTGTACCAAAATAGAGTGATTAGCATTGATTAATCTCACTGATTAGCAAATTAATCCTCTATTTTGTGTGCAAAAAACAGAGTACGCGGGAGTCCAGATCTGATGCCTTAGACTTCAAATGAGCTCAAATGCTTTCAAGGCCATCAATAGCAATGAGTCTAGTAGAGGATTAAGCCAATAAACACAAGATTTGACCAAATATTGAATGCTTAATCTCTATTTTACCAAAGTCGCCTGTTTTGCAGATTTGATAAAGAGCTTGGATCTCACTGTAGACTTGATCAAATCGAATTCTGACTTCACCAGCTTGTAGAGCATGCTTGAGAACCCCTGGAGCTATGAGGAACTAGACCAATTTGATTGGATGAAGACAAGATCTGCAATCTTCTCAGAAAAAACTACGCTGAAGAAAAACGTGATTTCTCCTCATTCTGTCGGTGGTTTACGCTTTTGTTTTGACTGGCTGGAGCACCTATGGGTTGGCTATGTATGGCTAGAAGCAATGGGCCTAATTTTATGTGTTCAAGGAGCTAGAGCTCCTCCACCAGCTGGGGGTACAGAGGTGAGTTGAAAAATAACTAAAAATTTGATTATTTTCCAATTATCTACTAATCCTAATTAACTAGATAATGGGCTCATAAACTTGATGAATTCTAGGCATGGCTCTGATACCATGTTGAAATTACAGTAATGTGATGAGCTATGGTGGATCAAATACTAGAATCAACATCATTAACAAAGTGATTAGTAAATCATTAAGATGTGATTAGTGAGTAATTAAGACATGATTAGTGAGTAATTAAGATGTGATTAGTGAGTAATTAACAAATAGCTCAATGTAGGCATGGATAATCAAAAACTAGCAAATTTTCATTAGGCCAATGCCTCAATTTATAGAGTTTACATCCAAGCATCTAATCCCACTGATTTCTCCTTGATTCACTCCACCTCTTTTGCTTGATTCTCTCCACCTCTCCCAGAATATCTCCACACTTCCTAAATCTTCTCATGCTACCCTTTATTCTCTCTCTCAGTAGATTCTTCTCACCTTTTCATAAGCTCTTTCACATTTACAGATTCTCTTTTACAGCCTCTAACCAAGGGCTTGTTCCCACACACACCCTATTCACTTGTATATTTCAACACCTCCCCTCAAGTGAATACTCCTAGAACACCTGGACCCTGTACCAAGCTTCCCTCTTACTTGATAGTCCATAACCAATGTCTAGCACACCTCCCCTCAAGTTAACTTAGCACACCTGGACCCTGTACCAAGTTTCTCTCTTACTTGATAGCCCGCGACCAGTGCCTCAAGTCCCTAAACTCATAGTCCTTGACACTCTCTCTCTCTATGTGTCCAAGGCTACTACAAGTGCCCGCGACCTTGACTAAAGTGCTCACACATACATCTACCACGTGGCCTACATCATCGGTGTGGCTCTTAGAGGTGATTTTACTTTGTTGGGGCAGGTTACATTGGGTTGTGGGGTTTCTCCCTCTCTCTCTCTCCCTCTCTCAGAGATTTTCACATGGCTCCTCACTCTTTGGAGCCTCACATCTTCTCTTGTCTTCAGTCTTCTTCTCGTGGTGGCAGCTTCTCTCCACACGTCCGTGTCTTCCTCTTCTTTCAATCTTCTTGTGGGCAGGTTCTCTTCTCGTGTCCATGTCTTCCTTCAATGCTTCCTTTAGATCTTCTTGGTGTGGATCTTCCTCTTGGCAAGAGATGTTCTTCTTCTTTCATGGTGGCTCTGGGGCCATGAGCTTGTCCGTCACCCTCAGGCCTTCTTGCTCCATGTGAGCAACATGTTTAAATGTTTTGTTGACAGTTCTTTTGGGATTTTGATGTTTATCTTGTGTCATTATGGAATGCAAACCCAAATTTATGCAGGAGGTCTTACCTCTTGCCTTATTCTTGGGACAAGGGCAGTGTCTGATCCCATTTTTACACTGATGTAATGTGCCCAATACATAATGCGTATAGCATTCATTCTTATGCACATTCCCCCAAATGCAACTCTGGCTGTGAATAATCTTGATTTTGAGTGAGATTTATAGGCATTAACCAAGGGTTAAATGCAAGATGATGATTATAACAAATTTATCAGCATATTTTTACCAGAAATTACATTAAAGCAAGGGTAACCAATTTGTACGGAATGGTTGGAGTATCAAACCAACTCCGAATTGCAATCTGAAGTTATAGGGATCTGTATCAGATACTAAAGGTTAATTTGGACCCTCAATTGCACCAAAATAGAGTGATTAGCACTGATTAATCTCACTAATTATTAGCAAATTAATCCTCTATTTTGTGTGCAAAAAACAGACTACGCGGGAGTCCAGATCTGATGCCTTAGACTTCAAATGAGCTCAAATGCTTTCAAGGCCATCAATAGCAATGAGTCTAGTAGAGGATTAAGCCAAAAAACACAAGATTTGAGCAAATATTGAATGCTTAATCTCTGTTTTACCAAAGTCACCTGTTGCTCCTGTAGATTTGATAAAGAGCTAGGATCTCACTGTAGACTTGATCAAATCAAATTCTGACTTCACCAGCTTATAGAGCATGCTTGAGAACCCCTGGAGCTATGAGGAATTAGACCAATTTGATTAGATGAAGACAAGATCTGCAATCTTCTCAGAATAAACTATGCTAAAGAAAAACATGATTTCTCCTCATTTCGCTGGTGGTTTGCGCTTCTGTTTTGACTGGCTGGAGCACCTATGGGTTGGCTATGTATGGCTAGAAGCAATGGGCCTAATTTTATGTGTGCAAGGAGCTAGAGCTCCTCCACTAGCTGGGGGTACAGAGGTGAGTTGAAAAATAACTAAAAATTTGATTATTTTCTAATTATCTTCTAATCCTAATTAACTAGATAATGGGCTCATAAACTTGATGAATTCTAGGCATGGCTCTGATACCATGTTGAAATTACAACAATGTGATGAGCTACGGTGGATCAAATACTAGAATCAACATCATTAACAAAGTGATTAGTAAATCATTAAGATGTGATTAGTGAGTAATTAAGATGTGATTAGTGAGTAATTAACAAATAGCTTAATGTAGGCATGGATAATCAAAAATCAGCAAATTCTCATTAGGCCAATGCCTCAATTTATAGAGTTTACATCCAAGCATCTAATCCCACTGATTTCTCCTTGATTCACTCCACCTCTTTTGCTTGATTCTCTCCACCTCTTCCAGAATCTCTCCACCTCTCCACCACTCCCAGAATATCTCCACACTTCCTAAATCTTCTCATGCTACCCTTTATTTTCTCTTAGTAGATTCTTCTCACCTTTTCATAAGTTCTTTCACATTTACAGATTCTCTTTTATAGCCTCTAACCAAGGGCTTGTTCGTGCATACACCCTATTCACTTGTATATTTCAACACCTCCCCTCAAGTGAATACTCCTAGAACACCTAGACCCTATACCAAGTTTCCCTCTTACTTGATAGTCCACGACCAGTGTCTAGCACACCTCCCCTCAAGTTAACTTAGCACACCTGGACCCTGTACCAAGTTTCTCTCCTACTTGATAGCCCGCGACCAGTGCCGCAAGTCCCTAAACTCATAGTCCTTGACACACTCTCTCTCTCTATGTGTCCAAGGCTACTACAAGTGCCTGCGACCTTGACTAAAGTGCTCACACATACATCTACCACATGGCCTACATCATCGGTGTGGCTCAGAAAGTGTTTTACTTTGTTGGGGCAGGTTACATTGGGTTGTGGGGTTTCTCTCTCTCTCTCTCTCTCTCTCTCTCTCTCTCTCTCAGATATTTTCACATGGCTCCTCACTCTTTGGAGCCTCACATCTTCTCTTGTCTTCAGTCTTCTTCTCGTGGGCAGCTTCTCTCCACACGTCCGTGTCTTCCTCTTCTTTTAATCTTCTTGTGGGCAGCTTCTCTTCTCGTGTCCATGTCTTCCTTTAATGCTTCCTTTAGATCTTCTTGGTGTGGATCTTCCTCTTGGAAAGAGATGTTCTTCTTCTTTCGTGGTGGCTGGGGCCATGAGCTTGTCCTTCAGGCCTTCTTGCTCCATGTGAGCAACATGTTTAAATGTTTTGTTGACAGTTCTTTTGGGCTTTTGATGTTTATCTTGTGTCATTTTGCAATGCAAACCCAAATTTATGCGGGAGGTCTTACCTTTTGCCTTATTCTAGGGAGAAGGGCAGTGTCTGATCCCATTTTTACACTGATGTAATGTGCTCAATACATAATGCGTATAGCATTCATTCTTATGCACATTCCCAAATGCAACTCTGGCTATGAATAATCTTGATTTTGAGTGAGATTTATAGGCATTAATCAAGGGTTAAATGCAAGATGATGATTATCACAAATTTATCAGCATATTTTTACCAAAAATTACATTAAATCAAGGGTAACCAATTTATACGGAATTGTTGGAGTATCAAACCAACTCCGAATTGCAATCTGAAGTTATAGGAATCTGTATTAGATACCTAATGGTTAATTTGAACCCTCAATTGTACCAAAATAGAGTGATTAGCACTGATTAATCTCACTGATTAGCAAATTAATCCTCTATTTTGTGTGCAAAAAACAGAGTACGCGGGAGTCCAGATCTGATGCCTTAGACTTCAAATGAGCTCAAATGCTTTCAAGGCCATCAATAGCAATGAGTCTAGTGGAGGATTAAGCCAATAAACACAAGATTTGACCAAATATTGAATGCTTAATCTCTATTTTACCAAAGTCGCCTGTTTTGCAGATTTGATAAAGAGCTTGGATCTCACTGTAGACTTGATCAAATCGAATTCTGACTTCACCAGCTTGTAGAGCATGCTTGAGAACCCCTGGAGCTATGAGGAACTAGACCAATTTGATTGGATGAAGACAAGATCTGCAATCTTCTCAGAAAAAACTACGCTGAAGAAAAACGTGATTTCTCCTCATTCTGTCGGTGGTTTACGCTTTTGTTTTGACTGGCTGGAGCACCTATGGGTTGGCTATGTATGGCTAGAAGCAATGGGCCTAACTTTATGTGTGCAAAGAGCTAGAGCTCCTCCTCCAGCTGGGGGTTGAAAAATAATTAAAAATTTGATTATTTTCTAATTATCTACTAATCCTAATTAACTAGATAATGGGCTCATAAACTTGATGAATTCTAGGCATGGCTCTAATACCATGTTGAAATTATAGCAATGTGATGAGCTATGGTGGATCAAATACTAGAATCAACATCATTAACAAAGTGATTAGTAAATCATTAAGATGTGATTAGTGAGTAATTAAGACATGATTAGTGAGTAATTAAGATGTGATTAGTGAGTAATAGCTTAATGTAGGCATGGATAATCAAAAACTAGCAAATTCTCATTAGGCCAATGCCTCAATTTATAGAATTTACATCCAAGCATCTAATCCCACTGATTTCTCCTTGATTCACTCCACCTCTTTTGCTTGATTCTCTCCACCTCTCCCAAAATATCTCCACACTTCCTAAATCTTCTCATGCTACCCTTTATTCTCTCTCTCAGTAGATTCTTCTCACCTTTTTATAAGTTCTTTCACATTTACAAATTCTCTTTTACAGCCTCTAACCAAGGGCTTGTTCCCGCACACACCCTATTCACTTGTATATTTCAACACCTCCCCTCAAGTGAATACTCCTAGAACACCTGGACCCTATACCAAGTTTCCCTCTTACTAGATAGTCCACGACCAATGTCTAGCACACCTCCCCTCAAGTTAACTTAGCACACCTGGACGCTGTACCAAGTTTCTCTCTTACTTGATAGCTCGCGACCAGTGCCTCAAGTCCCTAAACTCATAATCCTTGACACTCTCTCTCTCTCTCTATGTGTCTAAGGCTACTACAAGTGCCCGCGACCTTGACTAAAGTGCTCACACATACATCTACCATGTGGCCTACATCATCGGTGTGGCTCAAAGGTGATTTTACTTTGTTGGGGCAGGTTACATTGGGTTGTGGGGTTTCTCTCTCTCTCTCTCTCTCTCTCTCTCTCTCTCTCTCTCTCTCTCTCTCTCTCTCTCTCTCTCTCAGAGATCTTCACATGGCTCCTCACTCTTTGGAGCCTCACATCTTGTCTTGTCTTCAGTCTTCTTCTAGTGGTGGCAGCTTCTCTCCACACGTCCGTGTCTTTCTCTTCTTTCAATCTTCTTGTGGGGCAGCTTCTCTTCTCGTGTCCATGTCTTCCTTCAATGCTTCCTTTAGATCTTCTTGGTGTGGATCTTCCTCTTGGCAAGAGATGTTCTTCTTCTTTCATGGTGGCTGGAGCCATGTAGATCAAATACTAGAATCAACATCATTAACAAAGTGTTTAGTAAATCATTAAGATGTGATTAGTGAGTAATTAAGACATGATTAGTGAGTAATTAAGATGTGATTAGTGAGTAATAGCTTAATGTAGGCATGGATAATCAAAAACTAGCAAATTCTCATTAGGCCAATGCCTCAATTTATAGAATTTACATCCAAGCATCTAATCCCACTGATTTCTCCTTGATTCACTCCACCTCTTTTGCTTGATTCTCTCCACCTCTCCCAAAATATCTCCACACTTCCTAAATCTTCTCATGCTACCCTTTATTCTCTCTCTCAGTAGATTCTTCTCACCTTTTTATAAGTTCTTTCACATTTACAAATTCTCTTTTACAGCCTCTAACCAAGGGCTTGTTCCCGCACACACCCTATTCACTTGTATATTTCAACACCTCCCCTCAAGTTAATACTCCTAGAACACCTGGACCCTATACCAAGTTTCCCTCTTACTAGATAGTCCACGACCAATGTCTAGCACACCTCCCCTCAAGTTAACTTAGCACACCTGGACGCTGTACCAAGTTTCTCTCTTACTTGATAGCCCGCGACCAGTGCCTCAAGTCCCTAAACTCATAATCCTTGGCACTCTCTCTCTCTCTCTCTATGTGTCTAAGGCTACTACAAGTGCCCGCGACCTTGACTAAAGTGCTCACACATACATCTACCATGTGGCCTACATCATCGGTGTGGCTCAAAGGTGATTTTACTTTGTTGGGGCAGGTTACATTGGGTTGTGGGGTTTCTCTCTCTCTCTCTCTCTCTCTCTCTCTCTCTCTCTCTCTCTCTCTCTCTCCCTCTCTCTCTCTCTCTCTCTCTCTCTCTCTCTCTCAGAGATCTTCACATGGCTCCTCACTCTTTGGAGCCTCACATCTTCTCTTGTCTTCAGTCTTCTTCTCGTGGTGGCAGCTTCTCTCCACACGTCCGTGTCTTTCTCTTCTTTCAATCTTCTTGTGGGCAGCTTCTCTTCTCGTGTCCATGTCTTCCTTCAATGCTTCCTTTAGATCTTCTTGGTGTGGATCTTGCTCTTGGCAAGAGATGTTCTTCTTCTTTCATGGTGGCTGGGGCCATATGCTTGCCCGTCAGGCCTTCCTGCTCCATGTGAGCAACATGTTTAAATGTTTTGTTGACAGTTCTTTTGGGCTTTTGATGTTTATCTTGTGTCATTATGGAATACAAACCCAAATTTATGCGGGAGGTCTTACCTCTTGCCTTATTCTTGGGACAAGGGCAGTGTCTGATCCCATTTTTACACTGATGTAATGTGCCCAATACATAATGCGTATAGCATTCATTCTTATGCACATTCCCCCAAATGCAACTCTGGCTGTGAATAATCTTAATTTTGAGTGAGATTTATGGGCATTAATCAAGGGTTAAATGCAAGATGATAATTATCACAAATTTATCAGCATATTTTTACCAGAAATTACATTAAATCAAGGGTAACCAATTTGTACGGAATGGTTAGAGTATCAAACCAACTCCGAATTGCAATCTGAAGTTTTAAGGATCTGTATCAGATACCTAATGGTTAATTTGAACCCTCATCTGCACCAAAATAGAGTGATTAGCACTGATTAATCTCACTGATTAGCAAATTAATCCTCTATTTTGTGTGCAGAAAAAACAGAGTATGCGGGAGTCCAGATCTGATGCCTTAGACTTCAAATGAGCTCAAATGCTTTCAAGGCCATCAATACCAATGAGTCTAGTAGAGGATTAAGCCAATAAACACAAGATTTGACCAAATATTGAATGCTTAATCTCTGTTTTACCAAAGTCACCTGCTGCTCCTGTAGATTTGATAAAGAGCTAGGATCTCACTGTAGACTTGATCAAATCAAATTCTGACTTCACCAGCTTGTAGAGCATGCTTGAGAACCCCTGGAGCTATGAGGAATCAGACCAATTTGATTGGATGAAGACAAGATCTGCAATCTTCTCAGAATAAACTACGCTAAAGAAAAATGTGATTTCTCCTCATTCCGCTGGTGGTTTGCGCTTCTGTTTTGACTGGCTAGAGCACCTATGGGTTGGCTATGTATGGCTAGAAGCAATGGGCCTAATTTTATGTGTGCAAGGAGATAGAGCTCCTCCACCAGCTGGGGGTACAGAGGTGAGTTGAAAAATAACTAAAAATTTGATTATTTTCTAATTATCTACTAATCTTAATTAACTAGATAATGGGCTCATAAACTTGATGAATTCTAGGCATGGCTCTGATACCATGTTGAAATTACAGCAATGTGATGAGCTATGGTGGATCAAATACTAGAATCAACATCATTAACAAAGTGATTAGTAAATCATTAAGATGTGATTAGTGAGTAATTAAGACATGATTAGTGAGTAATTAAGATGTGATTAGTGAGTAATTAATAAATAGCTTAATGTAGGCATGGATAATAAAAATTAGCAAATTCTCATTAGGCCAATGCCTCAATTTATAGAGTTTACATCCAAGCATCTAATCCCACTGATTTCTCCTTGATTCACTCCACCTCTTTTGCTTGATTCTCTCCACCTCTCCCAGAATATCTCCACACTTCCTAAATCTTCTCATGCTACCCTTTATTCTCTCTCTCAGTAGATTCTTCTCACCTTTTCATAAGTTCTTTCACATTTACAGATTCTCTTTTACAGCCTCTAACCAAGGGCTTGTTCCCGCACACACCCTATTCACTTGTATATTTCAACACCTCCCCTCAAGTGAATACTCCTAGAACACCTGGACCCTATACCAAGTTTCCCTCTTACTTGATAGTCCAATACCAGTGTCTAGCACACCTCCCCTCAAGTTCACTTAGCACACCTGGACCCTGTACCAAGTTTCTCTCTTACTTGATAGCCCGCGACCAGTGCCTCAAGTCCCTAAACTCATAGTCCTCTCTCTGTTTATGTGTCCAAGGCTACTACAAGTGCCCGCGACCTTGACTAAAGTGCTCACACATACATCTACCATGTGGCCTACATCATCGCGGTGTGGCTCAGCTCGGTGATTTTACTTTGTTGGGACAGGTTACATTGAGTTGTGGGGTTTCTCTCTCTCTCTCTCTCTCACAGATTTTCACATGGATCTTCACTCTTTGGAGCCTCACATCTTCTCTTGTCTTCAGTCTTCTTCTCGTGGTGGCAGCTTCTCTCCACACGTCCGTGTCTTCCTCTTCTTTCAGTCTTCTTGTGGGCAGCTTCTCTTCTCGTGTCCATGTCTTCCTTCAATGCTTCCTTTAGATCTTCTTGGTGTGGATCTTCCTCTTGGCAAGAGATGTTCTTCTTCTTTCATGGTGGCTGGGGCCACGAGCTTGTCTGTCAGGCCTTCTTGCTCCATGTGAGCAACATGTTTAAATGTTTTGTTGACAGTTCTTTTGGGCTTTTGATGTTTATCTTGTGTCATTATGGAATGCAAACCCAAATTTATGCGGGAGGTCTTACCTCTTGCCTTATTCTTGGGACAAGGGCAGTGTCTGATCCCATTTTTACACTGATGTAATGTGCCCAATACATAATGCGTATAGCATTCATTCTTATGCACATTCCCCCAAATGCAACTCTGGCTGTGAATAATCTTGATTTTGAGTGAGATTTATAGGCATTAACCAAGGGTTAAATGTAAGATGATGATTATCACAAATTTATCAGCATATTTTTACCAAAAATTACATTAAATCAAGGGTAACCAATTCGTACAGAATGGTTGGAGTATCAAACCAACTCCGAATTGCAATCTGAAGTTATAGGGATCTGTATCAGATACTAAAGGTTAATTTGAACCCTCAATTGCACCAAAATAGAGTGATTAGCACTGATTAATCTCACTGATTAGCAAATTAATCCTCTATTTTGTGTGCAGAAAAAACAGAGTATGCGGGAGTCCAGATCTGATGCCTTAGACTTCAAATGAGCTCAAATGCTTTCAAGGCCATCAATAGCAATGAGTCTAGTAGAGGATTAAGCCAATAAACATAAGATTTGACCAAATATTGAATGCTTAATCTCTATTTTACCAAAGTCACCTGCTGCTCCTGTAGATTTGATAAAGAGCTAGGATCTCACTGTAGACTTGATCAAATCAAATTCTGACTTCACCAGCTTGTAGAGCATGCTTGAGAACCCCTGGAGCTATGAGGAATTAGACCAATTTGATTAGATGAAGACAAGATCTGCAATCTTCTCAGAATAAACTATGCTAAAGAAAAACGTGATTTCTCCTCATTCCGCTAGTGGTTTGCGCTTCTGTTTTGACTGGCTGGAGCATCTATGGGTTGGCTATGTATGGCTAGAAGCAATGGGTCTAATTTTATGTGTGCAAGGAGCTAGAGCTCCTCCACCAGCTGGGGGTACAGGGGTGAGTTGAAAAATAACTAAAAATTTGATTATTTTCTAATTATCTTCTAATCCTAATTAACTAGATAATGGGCTCATAAACTTGATGAATTCTAGGCATGGCTCTGATACCATGTTGAAATTACAGCAATGTGATGAGCTATGGTGGATCAAATACTAGAATCAACATCATTAACAAAGTGATTAGTAAATAATTAAGACGTGATTAGTGAGTAATTAAGACATGATTAGTGAGTAATTAAGATGTGATTAGTGAGTAATTAACAAATAGCTTAATGTAGGCATGGATAATCAAAAATCAGCAAATTCTCATTAGGCCAATGCCTCAATTTATAGAGTTTACATCCAAGCATCTAATCCCACTGATTTCTCCTTGATTCACTCCACCTCTTTTGCTTGATTCTCTCCACCTCTCCCAGAATATCTCCACACTTCCTAAATCTTCTCATACTACTCTTTATTCTCTCTCAGTAGATTCTTCTCACCTTTTCATAAGTTCTTTCACATTTACAGATTCTCTTTTACAGCCTCTAACCAAGGGCTTGTTCCCGCACACACCCTATTCACTTGTATATTTCAACACCTCCCCTCAAGTGAATACTCCTAGAACACCTGGACCCTATACCAAGTTTCCCTCTTACTTGATAGTCCACGACCAGTGTCTAGCACACCTCCCCTCAAGTTAACTTAGCACACCTCCCCTCAAGTTAACTTAGCACACCTGGACCCTGTACCAAGTTTCTCTCTTACTTGATAGCCGGCGACCAGTGCCTCAAGTCCCTAAACTCATAGTCCTTGACACTCTCTCTCTCTATGTGTCCAAGGCTACTACAAGTGCCCGCGACCTTGACTAAAGTGCTCACACATACATCTACCACGTGGCCTACATCATCGGTGTGCCTCAGAGGTGATTTTACTTTGTTGGGGCAGGTTACATTGAGTTGTGGGGTTTCTCTCTCTCTCTCTCTCTCTCTCTCTCTCTCTCTCTCTCTCTCTCTCTCTCTCTCTCTCTCTCTCTCAGAGATTTTCACATGGCTCCTCACTCTTTGGAGCCTCACATCTTCTCTTGTCTTCAGTCTTCTTCTCGTGGTGGCAGCTTCTCTCCACACGTCCGTGTCTTCCTCTTCTTTCAATCTTCTTGTGGGTAGCTTCTCTTCTCGTGTCCATGTCTTCCTTCAATGCTTCCTTTAGATCTTCTTGGTGTGGATCTTCCTCTTGGCAAGAGATGTTCTTCTTCTTTCATGGTGGCTGGGGCCATGAGCTTGTCCGTCTCTCAGGCCTTCTTGCTCCATGTGAGCAACATGTTTAAATGTTTTGTTGACAGTTCTTTTGGGCTTTTGATGTTTATCTTGTGTCATTATGGAATGCAAACCCAAATTTATGCGGGAGGTCTTACCTCTTGCCTTATTCTTGGGACAAGGGCAGTGCCTGATCCCATTTTTACACTGATGTAATGTGCCCAATACATAATGCGTATAGCATTCATTCTTATGCACATTCCCCCAAATGCAACTCTGGCTGTGAATAATCTTGATTTTGAGTGAGATTTATAGGCATTAACCAAGGGTTAAATGTAAGATGATGATTATCACAAATTTATCAGCATATTTTTACCAGAAATTACAATAAATCAAGGGTAACCAATTTGTACAGAATGGTTGGAGTATCAAACCAACTCTCTCCGAATTGCAATCTAAAGTTATAGGGATCTATATCAGATACTAAAGGTTAATTTGAACCCTCAATTGCACAAAAATAGAGTGATTAGCACTGATTAATCTCACTGATTAGCAAATTAATCCTCTATTTTATGTACAGAAAATAGAGTATGCGGGAGTCCAGATCTGATGCCTTAGACTTCAAATGAGCTCAAATGCTTTCAAGGTTATCAATAGCAATGAGTCTAGTAGAGGATTAAGCCAATAAACACAAGATTTGACCAAATATTGAATGCTTAATCTCTGTTTTACCAAAGTCACCTGCTGCTGCTGCAGATTTGATGAAGAGCTTGGATCTCACTGTAGACTTGATCAAATCAAATTCTGACTTCACCAGCTTGTAGAGCATGCTTGAAAACCCCTGGAGCTATGAGGAATCATACCAATTTGATTGGGTGAAGACAAGATCTGCAATCTTCTCAGAAAAGACTACGCTAAAGAAAATTGTGATTTCTTCTCATTCCGTCGGTGGTTTGTGCTTCTGTTTTAACTGGCTAGGGCACCTATGGGTTGGCTATGTATGGCTACAAGCAATGGGCCTAATTTTATGTGTGCAAGGAGCTAGAGCTCCTCCACTAGCTAGGGGTACAGAGGTGAGTTGAAAAATAACTAAAAATTTGATTATTTTCTAATTATCTACTAATCCTAATTAACTAGATAATGGGCTCATAAACTTGATGAATTCTAGGCATGGTTCTGATACCATGTTGAAATTATAGCAATGTGATTTTGTTCGGCCACGTCCACGGCCTCCTCTACCTCATCCTCTTCTTGAACTTGTGTAGAAGGCCTATTGCTCTGAACTGTTTTTGTTTTGTGAAGACTGTTGGTCTTCACCCAAGCTCTTCTATAATCAACATAGACACCAAATCTGTGAAATTGGGAATGTTTTCCTGAGTTTGAATAGACATCTTGAACGCCTTGTATTGTGGCCCGAGACCACGTAGACAGACTTCCACCTTATCATCATCATCTACTGAAACGCCAATAGATGCAAGGGATTCCACAATACCCTTGATCTTCAATGCATAGTCATTACAGACATACTCTTTTTCTCCACAGTATGAAGTTCATTCTTTAACTGTATCTTTTGTGCCTTGGTATTCGTTTCATAGAGTTTTACCAAGGTGTCCCACGCCTCCTTGGGAACTTGGCATCCTGTATGTGCCCAATCATGGTGTCCTGTATACTGATAGAGAGCCAATACATAACTTTTCTGGCTCCTTGGTTCCAATCCTTGAAGTCTTTCACATCTGCAACAGTCGGGTTGATCTCCGGTATCTCTGGTGCCTCTTCATGCTCACCTTTTATGTAGTCCCAGTAACCCTTTTCCATCAAGAAATTTGTCAATCTGAACCTCCAAGCATGGAAGTTGTTCTTATCAAGCTTCTCAGCAACAATCTAGTTTATGCCATCATTTGACATCTTGCCAGACACACAAATTTACCAGAAACAGCACTCTGGTTTGTCCTGCACAAATTGCTATATTTTCTGTAGAGCGGTACTGTATTACACTCAATGTCACAAACAACCAGTGACCTCAATGTGCATACATACACCCAATGGCAACTGTTGACCTCCTTGCAGCACACACAATGTCTGTACAACCAATCTGTCTTCTTACTGTTCTTAAAATAGAGTTCTGTAGAGAATCGATGACTTACCCGCAGTGCTCGAAATCGTGTACTTTCCAAAAAACGGAGGTCCTAACGCGCTCAAAACGCATTTTCGGCCCAAAAAATTCCGTCCAAAAGCTCCTCAATCAGAGATCGTTTGCCGGTGCCTCCCGTAGAGCTCCCGACAAGGGTGTAGTCGCCAACACAAATAGGGAGAAGAGTAGATGAAGCTCTTACCCTCGTACCGCTTCCTGTGCTTCTCTTGCTTGTAGCTCAGCCCTCAGGCTCTGATACCATGAAAAGATGCACGGGAGAAGAGAGCTTGAGCTCTTGCAACAAGCACACATACACACTCACAAAACCCTAAAAGAGAACACACAAGGTGAGAGGCTGAAAATCTTCTTCTTCTTCACACAACACTCAACACACCATATACAAAGATAAGAGTACACACAATAAGAAAGGTACTCAACCAAATACATACTAGGGTTCTCTATAGTGTGAACCCAACTAAATGAGCTGGCGCTATAACTATGCCAGTTTCTAGAATGGCTATCACATAGCCTGTCATCCCACTGACCACATATCACCCATGATCTCACCAACCATGCCAGTGGTGTAAGTGTGAGGCCTATCCCCCAGGCGGGTCATCAATGTCCACCGCCTCACTAGATGAGCTCGATATCTCAACACTTGTTTCTATGGTGGTCAAATTTCTCCAAGCTGCAACACTCAATTAAGTGCTTGCCAAGCGACCTAAATAACCACTTCTTTGGTAGGAAGAACCTGGGTGATTTGATGCACTATCATCGGGGATAAGGGCGTCTCCAATGTGTTTCCCTGACCTTAAGTGCATAAGAACGTGTTTTACAGGGGCTAAATCACTACTCTAACCACTATGATTGGTTTTTTGTCGAGTTGACTCTTTTTATCATGAAATAACAAATTTTTGTGAAATAGTAGACTGTGTCTCACATCGTGAACTGTGTGTGTTTCATGTAGTGGACCACTCATGTTTCACGCTTCAAAATTTCAGCTGGGAATTGTAGTAATTCGAGTTGAGGCAACTCCTATGGTGTACTTATGAACTTATCTTACCATCGTTGGTCATCTTACAAGCCTTAATCCGTGAACTAGCAATCCATGAAATGTTAACTCTCTTGAACTGCTAATCCATAAACTAGCAAGTTTTCGTGAACTAACAGACACATTGTAATCTAGATGGTGCTTCACGTCATGAAATAGAATATATTTCTCGTTGTAAACTATTTTGCTGCTGCACTTTCACGAGATAAGATTTTTGGCTTTTCTTTGTGTCAGGATAAGGCGCCCTAACTTTAGTAATGCTGTTGCGTCGAGTGGTGATCAAGGCAAGGATGCAACACAAAGATGGAAGCAGGAAAACAAGAGACTTGACATTCTTATTTAGGGCTCTTGTAGAGAGTTCCAAGTTGTAGGTGAGTGTGGGAGTGGGCTTGAGAATAATCCCACATAGGAAGTTTTGGGAGTTTTAGGAGTTTTAGTATAAATAGTGGCTCATTTGAGAGCTCACACACACTTTGGGCTGAACTCATGCTTGAGCTCTCTTGAGACTAGCTCTCCCTCTTGTTCATAGAGGTGCAAGCTCTTCTTTCTCCCCATCTACACTAATTGTATGAGCAATGCTCTTCCAATTCAATGCAATGAGATCATGTTTTTCTCTCTTCTCATCTCTATTCTCTAGTGTGCATGCTTCTTTGTTGATGCTTGTGGATTCTCTATTAGGCTTTGTGTGGTAGTGGATTCAAGCTTAAGCTTCTCCATAGCTTGTAGCTTTTCCATGGGCAAGGCATTGCTTGAGTAGTGAATGAGAATGCATGTTTATTTCAAGTTCCATTAAGCTTCAAGGTTCGTGTGCATGCTAGGGAAGTAAGTGCTTGAGAATGAAGTGTGCTTTGAGCTTGTGTGCTTATGAGTGAGCTTGTGTGTACATTAGCTTAGCTTTCTTCTTGTATTGGATGTATGAATGAGTGGGATGATGAGTGAATGAGCTATGGCAAGATTGAGCTTGTGTGTGTAAAGTCTATGTCAAGGTAGTGGTGTTCATAGCATTTTCTCCATTCGTGGATAAGCTTCCATGCATCGGTACGGGTTGAATCCCTAGCTCCGAAAGGGATGCAAATCCCATTGGATTGAGCTACACACGGATCATGCTACTCTTGCTACAAGTGTAAAGAGTCTTCCGTCTCTCCATTGGCGCTGCTGCCGGGGAGAAGACTCAAAACCGGTTGAGAAGCTTGCATTACTACCACTAATTCTTTTTGTTTTTAGGTTTAGGGTTAGCACGAGTGTGGAATCTCGGAGCTAGTGATTAGAAGAGAAAAAGTAGATTAGTACTTACTTGTGCGGTTGAGATCTACTCCCGCTAATGTTTTTTGTTTATTGGAATGCTTTCATTCATGTTTATGCTTTCCATGGTTGCTTTCATTGTTGTGTTCATGTTTTATTCATAGATTAGAGTTAGAAAAATTAGTTTTACAGTGCTTTTTATTTGCTGTTTTGTATTAAGAGAAGCATAGGATTAGTGTAAAGTTAGTGTAGCATAGATTAGTGAAAGAATAGGGTACTTCCATCAAGCCAGGCGGGTGAGGTGGTGGCTAGCTATGGAGGCGAAGGCGTCAGCGAAGGCGGGGAGGTGAGCTCGTTGAAGGGCCTTTGCAGAGGAGGAGGAAGAGAAGGCGAAGGTAAGGTGGTGGCTAGCTGCTCCTGCTGGGGCGGCGAAGGCGTCAACGAAGGAGGCGAAGGGCCAAGAGGAGAAGAAGCCGGTCGGCTATGTCGCCCAGGGGCTGCTGGCCGCTAAAGGTAGCAGAGGAGGAGAAGGCGAGGTTCGTTGAGTAGCTTCAGCTGCTGCTGCTGGCTACGGAATAGAAGGCGAAGCAGAGGCGGCAGGCGAAGGCGGCAGCGAAGGAAGCGAAGCCGGCAGCTGTGAAGGCGAAGGTGAGGTGGCAACAACAGAGGAGGCGAAGGAGGAGAGGCATCGGATAAGGCCGCGAGCAGAAAGAACGGAGGCGATAAGGCCGCAGCAGAAAGAGCGAAGGTGCCGGCTCTGCAGCAGCAGATTCCCAGGCGATAAGGTTAGTATTTTTATTTTTTTTATTTTTTATTTTTTTGTTTTATTTTTTTATAATCTTTAATTTTTAAAAATCTACAATTTCTGCATACCAATTTTCATGTTTTATGTATTTTTTTAAAAAAATAAAAATAAAAATAAAAATAAAAATAATTTAAAAAATCTATAAATTATGTGTTTTCTTTTGAGTCCACATTTTTTGCATATTTTTCATTGTTTTTAAATTTTTGTAATTTTGTGCATAATTAGTGTAATCTACATAATTAGTATTTTTAGCATAATTCGTATTTTTTTGTAATTATTAAAAATAAATAAAATAAAATAAAAATAAAATATGTATTTACTCACATATTCATGTTAGTTGCATTTAGTGGTTAGGTAGGGTTTAATATATATATATATATATATATATATATATATATATATATATAAGGTTCATGCACAAGTGGCTCCAAATCATCAAATGACAACCATAGCTTTTTGACCATTCTAGAAAGTTATTCACCTCTTGTTCATTCTATAAATTTCTTCACCTCTTCCACCTCTACTTTTACAAATTACAAACAAACTTTGAATCAATGAACCATATAACCTATTTTCCAACATTCCCCCTTAGTGATGGGCTTCTCCTATGTCATTACATGCTAGGGTCTATGTTTTGAGTTCTTGACTCAAACACATGATCTTAGTGCCTAAGGTGCATAACCTTGGCCCACTACCCCTTACTAATGGGGGTGCATTCTCCATCATGGAGAGATGCCTTTTCCATATGTGCTTGCTTCTCACATTGGCATTATGACTAGGGTCATTTTTCTTTTTGTAGTAGCAATCTTTTATAAAACATGCCACTTTTTTATAGTAGTGACACTTTCCATTTGTGCTTGCTTCTCACATTGGCGTTATGACTCGTGTCATTTTCTTTTTGTAGCAATCCTTTATAAAGCGTGGCACTTTTCCATAGTAGTGACACTTTCCCTTTGCCCATTTTCATGTATGCTCTAAAGTTGATGCAGATCCATTTTTAAGACGCTCGTCTTATACCACCATGAGGGTGCTATTCCCTCAAGATTACTAGGAATCAGTAATTCTTTTTAATGTGGTCACGAGGCTTCCTAATTCCTTTCAGACATCATCATTTTCTTGAGATGCCTCAATGCTTTTGAAGTTTCCTCTCGATGTATTGTGTATAAGTCTAAAAACTCCATTTTAAGGCAAAAAAACTATATTTCAAATGAATAATGCTTTTGAAGTTTCCTCTACATGTATTGTGTATGAGTCAAAATGGAGTTTTTTTGCCTTAAAACTCCATTTTAAGGCAAAAAAACTATATCTCAAATGAATAATGCTTTTGAAGTTTCCTCTACATGTATTGTGTATGAGTCAAAAAACTCCATTTAAAGGTAAAAAACTATATTTTAAGGTAGCTTAATTCTTTTGCTGTGATTAGTCTATCCAATGAGTCCCATGCTGCTTTTGATGTGGTGTGATATATAAATGCATTAGTCAATCCAAGTGCGAGATAGATCATGCCCTTTCTTAAGTCAGTCATACTTCCCAATAACCCAGGGCCATTAGACGTGCCCTTGATAGAACTAAATCCAACGGAAGTCTACCAACCCTTGAGGTCTATGCCTCTAATACAGCTCCTAATTATATCTACCATGCATTATTAGACCCATCATATGTCTCCGCCCCAGGGCCCTTGGTGACTCCTATTCCCCCAATGACTAGTCCTTTGCCAAACCACTGAGTACTCTCATAAGAGCAATGTCAAGCTATTGTAGTCGGCTCTCACTCTGCTTGACATTGCTTGGTGTGGGTTGCAATTTTGAGCTATTAGAAATGTGGATTGGGAGAGAACGTTATTGCACTTGGAACCAACACTTGCAACTCTTATGAGTAACCAAGTTGTGGTTGGAGATACTTAAATAGGTTCTTGTTGATCTTCAGAGTGCTATAGTTCTTTTGGGCATCGAGCTTAGAATGCTTTGCGGCCAAGAAGATAAGGCTTCTTAGTGTCGTTTTCGGATTGTTTTGTCCCTCCCTTCTCTTTGCCTTGTGCTTATTATAGTAGGCATGTTAAAAGAGGCAAAGTGATGTAGATTTACACAACAACTTTCTTTCTCTTCCTTTCACATACACTTCATATGAGAATTCTTATAATGTCTTTGCCCACAGAGATACTACAAGCCTTAAGTAGATGAACCCCCCTTTCTCTCTCTTTGTTGCTGTCTCACTCAAGCTCTAGTTTTAAACCTTAATGAGACGAGAGAAAACTGAAAGAATATTGAGAGGCTAAACCCTTAGCACTTATACCATGCTGAATTTCATGGTGGATCAAAGCTTAAGATGTTAAACATGATTGAATTCACTAATTTAAAATTAAGTGATACACAAGATATTAAGAAAATATAGCAACCAAATCACACAAATAATCAAGCTCGTATTAGCATGGACCAAGTACAACTTTTATTAGCTCCATTGAGCTATATGCACCACACAAATGAGTGGTCAAGATCATTCCAAACAAGTGGCCCGAAGTCACCAAATGACAACCACAACTTTTTGCCCATTCTAGAAAGTTTTTCACCTCTTCCACATCTACTTTCACAAATTACAAATCACATTAGAATCAATGAACCATATAACCCACAAACTATGCTTCCCATCCATTACCAGATTTTCGACAAATATGGGGCAAAAGTTGCAAAAAAGTTATTGTGTCTACACGATAAGGTGGCATTTGACTTTGCAGTTATTATGTCTACACGATAAGGTGGCATTTAAGGATTGCCAATATGCACCCCAAACATTTTTTGGGGTTGCATTAATTAACAATAAGACACGTGTCTCATTGCCTTTTAAAAATTTTACACACGTGTCTCATGTACATGCAACCCCGTGTTTGTCTCTTTCGTTTTTCTCTCATGGTTTCTGCAGTTCAACACAGTGCGCAAATTTCGATTACGTGTTTCTCTCTCGATTTCTGCAGGTCGTGCGCTCTATGCTATGGCTACTTTGTCACCTAGTTTCTATAGGTCTTGCGTTGTGCTGTCGTTTTTCTTTCGTGGTTTTTATAGGTCGTGCGCTGTGCTGTCGGCTTCATCTGCCCTCTGCGTTGCGTTTCTTTGCTGCGCTTTCTGGTGCAGATGGTGGTGGCGTCTCTTGCATCTATCGATCATCTCTTAGTGTTGTACATATTTCCTTTCTTATCCTACGTTTCGGTTCTGCTCATGTGCTTCTCATGTGATTTCTGTATCGATGTTTGATTTCCATTGGTATGTTTCATGCCGTCCTCGTCATGTCCACGGTCTGTCTATTTTAGTTACAATCTTTTTCTAGAACGATTGCATGGTCTATTTAAAGAGGCTTTCTATAGGTGCTTATCATGCCTTTTTCTTGTTGTTTCTTTTATCGTAGGAAGAATCCTTTGGCCTTCTGTTTGTGCTCATCATGCCTCCTAGGAAGAAGCCTTTGGACGACATTAGTAACATGATGGTGTTCGATCGTCGTGGTAATTCCACTCTGCTCCTTTGTCATGAAGATAACCTGTTTGTTTCGACTATTCCTAGAGCTGAATATAGCTTGCCCTCGAATAGTTACACCACTCGATGGTTCGCACTCTTCGCGCAGTGAAGGAGAAGGCACGGTCGTCGGGTAAATTTTTCTCATATTTGTATTTATTTTGTAATTAATATGGTTGTGCTTGCTAAACTTTTTTTTTGGGGTCATTGATTAATATTTACTAATATGATTTCGCTTGTTATATTTCTTACTAATTTTCTTTTTGGGTTCATTTATTTTTTTCCCTGCAGTTGCTGTAATTATCCTATTTCTCTTCTGCTGGCATATTTTTATACGATTACAATCATCCTTTAAAAACATATGCAAAATATGCATAATAATCTTTGTGAAAGCACTGATCTCTTACATGCAATGAATTTTGTTTCGCATGTGCCGAATTTAAGTATACATGCAATGAATTATGTTTCGCATTTGCCGAATATAAATTTAAGTAGTAAACAATTTACCTTCATTTTTTGTTTATCTTGTTTCCTTTGTAAATCTATATTTTTTCTCGATGGTATAGATTTTGATAGTTATTTTAAATTTACGTTTATTCTTCCAGACTTCGTTTGTTGTCTGAAAATTATTAAATAAATCAGTAAATTGTCAGCATAATACTTTTTTTCTTTTCTCTCCCAGTCTTCGTTTGTTGTCTTCGTGCAATGTTCATTAATCTGTAATATTTTTCGTTGTTATAGAAATTTTTTCTTATTTTTAATTAATGTTTTTTTCCAAACTTCGTTCTAAAAATTATTAAATAAATCAGTAAACTGTCATTAAAATATCGTTTGATTATTATTGCTTTTTTCCTCCCAGTCTTTGTTTGTTGTCTTCGTGCAAAATTTGTGGTTTTTCTTAAACATGAGTAACTTATCTTTTTTAGCAGCAGTATTAAAATTTAGTAGGTGAATAGTTTTATCTTTAAAATTATACTTTTTAAATAAATACTTAACTTTATTATACGTTATCAAATAAGATCGTGAATTAAAATAAACTGACGTAAACGAAGAAAAATTATTTATAATTTCTTAATGAATGTCTTCATTATGATTTCTTTACTCACTTTTGTTAAAAAAATATCAAAATTATGAAATTGAAGTAATGAAAAAAAATAGAAAACATTAAAGTGAATTAAACGATTTAATTTAATTATGAATAATTTAATCTTGTAGGTTAATAATGTACTTCAAATATTTTTTTAAAAAACTTCAATTTTGTATTCTTTAATTTGTAAAATATCAAACACTCTTGTTTCTTAATTTATGCATTGTTTT
Source organism: Cibotium barometz (assembly GCF_041138505.1). NCBI lineage: Eukaryota > Viridiplantae > Streptophyta > Polypodiopsida > Cyatheales > Cibotiaceae > Cibotium > Cibotium barometz. Next base: position 3,898,043 of record NC_141092.1, read on the forward strand.
ACAAGTCGAAATATAATCCTTTTTTGTTTCTTGAAGGTTCAAGCAAAGTAAATACAAAAGGGAAAAAACCACTTGAGAATGAGAAGAATACAGATTGAGAACCTTCCATAAACAAAATCCCTTCTTTTCCAGCCGAAAATTAAAACCAGGCTGTTTGAGGTGTCTGTTACAATAGCCATAGGAAATAGAGATATATACTATTCCTGCTGGGAACCCTTGGAGGAGTTTGTGAGGATGGAATGTATGAAAAGTCTATTTTCACTTGAAAAATGTTGAACATTAAACCATTTGCACTTTCAAATGGTATGTTCTTTAATGGCACCATCTCTAATAAGCATAGGAAAAACTGTAAAAAGATATTTGGGTTGGGATTTGTTTAAGCCTCAGGGTGCACTAGTAATGTGTAGAGGGCTTACGCAAGTCAAGATGCATACCCTCGAAGGGATGGTGGGTTATTGCATGAAAGATTTCCATAGACGACACTTTAAATTTTTTTTGCACAACATATCTGCTGAGGAAATTACTAGAGGTCGACAGCTCTATGCCTTATATGGCCAAACTGACTTGAAAAATAAAGTCTGTTTATCACCTATCAATCTTTTTGAGAGAGCTTATGTCTACATGGATAATCATATAGCCAATAAAATTGGCACATCTATACAAACCACTCTTCTAAAAATGATTCGTAATGGAAAGTACTACCCGTCAGCCTCATGGATTATTCCAAAAACTGGGTCGGGTATGAGTAAGAAAAATGGAAAGTCATGAAACTCCCACATCTTACTCGATGCATAGATATAGAAGATATTTTCTTTGTCGATACTCCTTCCGTCTCGCCAGGTACTTTGACCCGTTCAATGCAAGAAACAATGGAGATTATGAAGAGGAGGGCAATGCTGATGCAGATGAAATAACAGACAGATGCAGATGAAATAACAGACAACAACACACCGGGAACTCATTCGAATCCAATGGAAAAAAGGGAAAAAAAGAAAAAGAGGTCTACTAAATAGAGGTGGCATTTGAGGATTGCCAATATGAGGTCTACTAAATAGAGGTCCAAGAGGCAAACAAGCTTCTAACTTAAAGAGGCAGGAAGTTCAGGATAATGCCATCACGTGCAACCCAACCTTAGTCCCTTAGGACCTTAGGCAAGCGGACCTTACCAGCCTTAGCTGGTGGTAGATGGAGCTGCTCAGCCCAGGCCTGGTCGCCTCTTCAACCGCTACTCGCCCCGAACCTTCTCTTCGGCTTTCTGAAGTCCTAGCTGTCAATATCAGCTCTCCCCGCACCCTTCTGCTCTCGTCTTCATTTCTCAGAAACCATGGCTTCCTTCGGAGGAGCCCGACAAACTCCGTCCTGCTGAGCCACAACAGAAAGGTATGCCTGGCTTTTTCTGGATCATAAATCTTTGTTTGGCATTGCATCTAGCAAAACCGTATCTCTTTACGGCCAAACCCCCAGTGCCCGGGCTGTATTTGTACGGCCAGATGGCCAAACACTGCATTTGTACGACTGGCTATGGTGGCGACATCAAGCATGCATTAAGGAATTGCTCATTGATGGTTTTTTGTTTGTGCGTGTGGCAGGTTCAATGCCTATGCCGTGCCTGCACTGCTGTCACAGAGGAGCCTGCACTTGGGTCTTTCTCTGGCCTCGGAGACGTTGAGGGTCCTGTTCTTCTGTGCCAAACACGGACATTGCCAACTGTTCTTTCTCTTCCTGATGCGCGGGAAGCTCTGATTTCTGCTGTCACTGCACTGCAGTCAAATCCTCCCCACCTGTCAAGCGGCATCCTGCGTTTTCAGGTTTGAAGCTTTCCTCTATCTTTGCTTTGTTGGATCTCTCATTTGAACGCATAACACCTGAAGAAGGTCTAGGATGCAGCAATACTTGCATGTGGCATGAAGAAGATGCAGAAATTTCCAAGCATTCACACATTGTCTTAGTCTATCTGTGGTTTGAAGGACATGGTTATAATGATTTAAAACTATATCTGTAGCCTTGGGGTCCATGATACCGCCCTGAACTGTCTCATTGGAGGTGGCGGCTTGCCCTTCCACAGCCCACCCATGGAAATGATCCGTAGGAATAGCCAGCAAGTTATAATTTGACCATGACATCCAACAGGAGATCCAATTGATCAAGGCCCAGTCTTAGAGAGGAATTGGCCATTCCACCTTACACTTGTGTGCCTTGATAGATGTTTTACACGAGGTATGTCTTGGTAGTTTGGGATTCCAGGGCCTATTGCATGTATGGTTTTTTGATGCTTCTATATCTCTAGATTGGGGTGTCTTATCCCACTTTAAATCGCTAATCTTGGGTGGTTCTGCTGTGAGGCATGGTCCTAACCTAGTGTTGACACCGAGATAGTGAAACTTCTTAGGGTGTCTTGAGCATTGTAGATACCAGGATATGGTATTTCATGGAAGTTTTGGACCCTACGATTCCTTTAGCCAGAGAGTGCTTTGCAAATGCGGATTCATTGCACAACCTCTCATGGGGGCCAATTGATGTTTGAGCTTGTACCTTGTGTACAAAGACGTAGCCTTAGTTGTACATGAGGGAGAAGAGAAGTTTGACAATTTCTAGGTCTAAGACCTTAAGGCTATGCCCTTGGTTGCGAAATCAATAATTTACTGACCTTGTGATGCATTTGCATGAGATACCCACAATCATGATGATGGTACTACACTTTGGAACACAAAGAAAACCATATAATTGTAACACGCGGAAGCTCTGATAGTCTTCTTTCAGCCCTAAACACCACTTAGAACATGTTGATGCAAAAACGCAGATAGAAGGGAGAGTAGAGAGAGAGAGATAGCTGGAAATTCAGTATATTCATATGGTACAAAAAGGTACCCTAGATCTACAGCCATAGGCTACCTTCTTGAAAAGGTGGAATACACCAAAACAGTCCTACACTAAGGACCCTAAGGACCCAACTCATAAAGAGTTGAATGAATACATTGATGAGCCTTGAGTCATAGTTACCGCGGAACGGCGTTCCGCCTTCCTGGAACGCCGGAACGCCGCTCCGAAGCGCAAGGCGTGCCCGGAACGTGGAAACGGGAGCCGGAACGGAGCACTTGCCGGGGAACGTGGCGGAACGCGTGTCGGAACGCCGGAACGCTAGGGCGGAACGCACGTTCCGGGCGTTCCGGAAAAGTGTACTTTCGCTAAGTCGCCGGTGGCCATTTTTTTCCAGCGTACGGCTCTTTTTCGCTTCTGCGCCTGCTTCGTTGGCTGCGCCTGCTGCTTGTGTGCTCTCCCTACCACTTGCTGCCCCCTTGGCTGCCCCACACTCTCCATTCCACCTACTATCCCAAGACCCACCCTTCCTCTTGGCTGCCCCACACTCTCCCTACCTTGAGCCTTGGCTGCCCCACAGTGCACACTCTCCCTACCTCCTCTTGGCCCCTCCTCTAGGCTCTTGGGCCTTGGCAAGTTGGCCCCTTCTTTTGCTCGGGTGGCACTCGTGACTCGAGTCTTGAGCACTCAGCAGATAAGATTTAAAATTTACGCAATGAACATTGGATTTTGGAGATTCTAGTTTGCTGCGTTTTTTTCCACTTTGTGGACACTTTACTTATGTCTCATGCAAGGGCATTTTGCATGTTTTTTTAATTTTCAGCCATTTATCAATTTCAATGGCACTTCCTTGTGGCATAGATGCAGAAAACAGATCCCCTTGGTGGAATGAGGTGGATCTTGTGTCCAGATATGATAGTGCAAGAGGAGGAGGGTCACGCAAGTGGAAGTGCCACTTTTGTGGATCCATTAAGACTGGAGGCATGGATCGTGTGCGAGCCCATTTGTTGGGGGTTAGAGGCAAAGGCATTTCTGTTTGCCCTACAGTGTCAGGAGCAGATATCATACGATTGCAGGCACTTGCAGATAGACTTGATGCAGCAGGGAGTCGGCCCTCTGTTCTTGATCCTTGAGGTACATCATCATCAGCTACACCTGCAGGCGTGGCATCTTCAGCGAGTGCATCTACCCCATTATTTGGGGCTGCTCCACAGCCATCCGCAGATGGAACAAATGCTTCCCAGACCCAGGCTTCACGAGGTCCAGTGCAGGCTAGTCTTGTGGCATCATGGCACCCTAGGAGGAGGGCACAAGTAGATGCATCAGTGGCACGGTTTTTTTATGCTGCAGATGTTCCTTTGGTAAAGGCCCGCAACCCATACTTTGCAGATATGGTGAAGGAGATTGCTTCTTTCGGACCTGGCTATGCTCCACCTTCATCCGAGGCATTGCGCACTACACTTCTAGCCACAGAGAGGACGGCCATAGAGGATGCCTTGGGACCCATTCAGGATGTATGGCGTAGATGTGGCGTCACTATCATGGGTGATGGTTGGAGTGACACCAGGAGCCGCTCCATTCAGGGTATCCTTGCCTACTCCAGAGGATGTAGCTTTTTTATTAAAGCTATTGACAATTCAGAGGCGGGCAAAACTGCAGAGAGATTGGCAAATATTTGGAGTGAAGCCATTGAGTACGTGGGTCTCAATAATGTCATCCAGTTTGTTTCTGATGGAGAGAACTCAAACAGGGCAGCAGGGAGGATCATTGAGGATAGGTACCCACATATTTGCTTCACTCTTTGCATGTCACATGGGCTCAACAATCTCCTCAAAGATATTGGTAAGATGCAGTGGGTGGAGCCTTCTATTGAAATGGGCAATCACAGTGTTTCATTTATCACTCGCCACCACTACATTTTGGCTGTATATCGACAGAGATCCCCAAAGGATCTCTTAAAGTATTCAGATACACGCTTTGCATATAATTTCCTTATGCTAAAGCGTCTTTTTGAAGTGAAGAATCATTTGAGGCAGCTTGTAGTTTGTGAGGAGTGGGATGCATGGCGAGAGCGCACCTCAGTGGCAGGTATTCGATGCAGGTCCATTGTTCTTGATGACACTTTTTGGGACACTGTTGAGGTATTGTTGCAGGTTGTGCGGCCAATCATTCTTATGTTGAGGCTTCTTGATGGAGATGAGCCTTGCATTGGCAAGGTGTATGAGGGGATGGACAGGATGATTGAGAGAATCCTATCTCTACAGACTTTGGATGGGGGTAGGAGACAGGAGCTATCTCGTCTTGCGACAGGTAGGTGGACAGAGTATCACTCTGCATTAGAGGCTGCTGCATTTGTGGTGGATCCAGAATTTCAAGGCAAAGGACAAGAGACAGATGCAGAGGTTGTGCAGGGTTGGGAGGATATCTTGAGGAAGCTTGTACCCAGTGCAGATGATAGGAGGAGGGTTCGTGAAGACCTTTCCTTCTATTGACAAAAGAGAGGCCTCTTCGCTTTGCAGGATGCACAGAATGATAGGTTCAAGATATCCAGTGCACGGTGGTGGGAGGATTATGGGGCAGTACACCATTGTTGCAAAGATTGGCCATTCGAGTGCTTAGCCAGGGTGCTAGCTCCTCGCCATGTGAGCGCTTATGGAGCAGTTTTGGGAACATTGCAAGCAAGAAGAGGAACAAGCTTGGTGTCCAGAAGGCAAATGACCTTGTATTTGTTAATGCAAACTTGCGTTTGCTTAACAAGTTCAGGGCTGAGTGTACTCCAGAGCCATTTATTGGATTTTGCCTTGATCTTGATGACAATGATGGTGAGGATCAGCCAGAGGGAGAGGATGATATGGAGCAGCATGAGGATGAGCAGATTGAGGGACAGCCTGGACAGGAGGATGAGATCCCACTTGCTGATGACTAGTCTTTGACTCACCAGTTACCTTGGCCCTTGAGGCTAGTTTTGTACTTGTCATGCGATGTACTTTCTTTTTCAGTTTCTATATATCCACATGCGATGTACTTTCTTTTCAGTTTCTATTTGGAGTCTGGACTCTTCAAATTTTTAATGTTTAAGACTTTAAAGTTTAATCTTGGATATTTTAAATGTTTTGTCATTTTAGTCCTAAATGCCGACATGTCATATGACGTGGCGTTCCGCGACGTTCCCGATCCGCTCCCGTTCCCGCTCTTGTTCCAGCATCCGACGTTCCCGGAACGTTCCCGTTCCGTGGTAACTATGCCTTGAGTGCCTTTTATAGGCCATTGGGAAAAGTGAAGTGCTGGCCGACCAGCAGTCGCTGGCTAATAAATCATAAAATGCTACGTTTTGCAGCCGCCTTGCCATGTCATGATGCTCCTTCAGCCACCTTGGTCTCTGGTATAGCCGGCGTCTCCTAGAAGCAGACAACAATACCCTTTCATGCAGCCGACAGCATCCTGGTCTTCTCCAAATCCACACTAGCCAATTTGCACTCTGTGCTCCATAATCCTGGTTCTATCTGGTTCTTATGCTCTTTTTCTGGCTGCCTCTTCTGGACCAGCATCTGAGAATGTCCATGGCACTTCATGCACATGACATCCCCCTCTGCTAAACTTGATGATGCGATTCCAAGGTGGAAAGGTACGTAGTGTACGGCACGCTATCAGTACGTACGGAACGTACTTCTATACGGAACAAATTTTAAGGTACGTAAACAGTATGTACCATTTGTAAACAGTCCTAGAAACCTGAATATTTTGTAGACATAGCAACCAAAATACTTAAAATAAAGAGTGAACCTCATTACTTAAAGTTTAAATCAGTTACCAAGCCCATTACACAATACCTCAGGTCAACAGTCATAGTGATATAAGCAAGAACCATGAAAGTCATAGATGATAAAAGAGAGTACAAATATCATGTCTACAGCACATGTCCTGGTCCACAAGTGCAAAAAGCAAAACAATGAAACACTACAGTTGTCTAGACTCTAGATGCAAGAGTCTCAAATCTCATCATCAGATGAAGATGATGAGTCTTCTGAAGATAGCATGCCTCCATCATTGATACCATTGCCCTCTTCATCGAACTCTGGCTCAGTAACAACAAGCTATAGTGCATCCTCGTCATGTGCCTCGGAAATCTGAGTGTGAATGAGTTGGACAGCCTCATTTGCACGCCTCTGCTGGGTGCGACGAACTGGAACTTCTCCCCTGCGAATGCTCTCTCGTCTCGCAGAGCCTGGATCTGGAGCTCCCTGGCGTAGAGGAATGCTGAGAGATCGTGCACGTGAGCGGGTCACACAACGATCCACACTCAAGCTCTCTATGTAAAGCTCTCAAAATCTCATCTTGCTCATCTCTAATTTGCCGATCCACAAGCTCCGGGTTGGGTTCATCTACCAATTTGAGTAGTGTTGGATCAACCTGTTTAAACATGCCACAAATTGCATATTGGATATTCATTGAACTAGAAATAATTTTCTACTTCTAAGTTCTTCTTGAGTCCAATTTACACCTGCTTCGGTAACCCCAAAGCATGGTAGCTTCGCACGAGCCTCATGTTAGCTCTGCAGTATACCAACTTCTCTAATTGAGAAGTACTAAGGCGATTCCGAATCTTGGTGTATATAAGAGAGTATGAGCTCCAGTTCCGCTCACATGCTCCAACTGAGCAATCCTGTGCAAAAATGAGTGCAATGCGAGCAAATTTGTAACTCTTTTAATGCTAAAACATCAGGCTTCACTTTTGAAGACTATACTTTAGAGATTAATTACAAGTTACGTGAGAGAGAACACGAAGAGCAAAGCGTGAACACTGAAAGGTTTGGAAGACCAACCCTTCCATAAGAGTGCCACCATGTCAAAGGGAATTTCATGGCTTCCTTCCTCAATGACAGAGGTCTCGCAAATGAAGCACCAATACCACTCATGTACGTGGTGAACTCTCTATCGATCTGAAGTTGCTCCTCCTCTGAGAACATCCTTCCAACATACTCTGATTGCTTCATGCTCAAAGTAGTATTATTCCATAGCTCTGGCGACCTGTAGAGAGGATGGAGCATGGCAGCCATCGCATGGATGGGACGGCTCATGAATGTCCACCGTTTGTCTACAATGTCCAAGATCTCACCTCGGCGGAAAATGAGAGATTGAAAATACACGTCTTAGGTTACAGTGTTGTAATATGCGGAAGCTTCGGTACTTCAAAACTTAGAAATCAGCACTCTTTTCGCTACGGAATTAACGCACAAACTGAAAGGAGATGTGCAGAAAATAGAGAGAGAAGGGGGACATGGAGAGGACACAGTATTGGGTCCCAATTACCCTCTGTAGGGCCCCCACCACGAATGGTGTATTTGCTTTATTAGAATGATGTAAATCTGAAAACAAATACAGAAAACTTGACCTTTTCTTGGCTGGAAAATCTTGCCCTTGACCTTCAGAAGTCCACCCCTTTGCTTGGCAATCTCCTTGGCTTGACTGGCCCTTGATTGGCTTGAGCACTTGGTGAAAACTGAGATGAATGATGGGATTATGGCTCTCTTCTATTTATACTACCCTTTAGGGGCAGTCGGCCAGCATAAGGGCAGGCGGCCAGCATCAGTTATGTCCCACGACTGGATATTCAGCATTTAATGCTGAAAAATCCCATTAAATGCTGGAAAAATTCCCATAATTCCTGCGCATCACTTCCTGGGTGGCTGGACATCAAGCGCCTGCTTCTTAAGGGCTGGGCACATCTTTTGCCCACAATCCCAAAGCTGGGCAGCCTGTATGGGCTGCCCCATACATGCCCTACAGCCATTTAAAGGCTGTATGCTCCTGAAAATAGCCTTATCTTTGCCCAAGGGCTGTCCCACAGCCCTTCCATGGTTGGTGGGTCCAGCCTGGGCCTTCCTGGCTCTCATGGGGATGGTTTCACACCATTCCCATGCCCATACTAATCTCCGGGGTAGCCCTATGGGCTGGCCCCTTGTCCTAAACATAATCTACTCAGTGATCTGGCATCCGGTACCATACCAGATACACAGAACCACTGACATCATTCTAGAGGGAGACTCACAGCGCGGATTGGCACTGTTTCATGTGCAGGACAGTGCACACTTGACCTTAGACTCTTGTGCAGGACAATGCAGACCTGACCTCGGACATCTGAGATGGATCCCTGGCTGACTCGTCCCGGACTTGGCTCACATGGGACCAGTTCACCATCCCAGGTCTTGCACCTTCTGTACAGAAATGTCTACGTGGCATCCAAGTGCGGGATGCACGTGACATCCCCTTCTGCTTAACTTGACGGAAGCTGCATAGCCTTCAAATAATCCATCAATAATGCCGGATAGTCTTCGAAAAATTCTTTGTCGAGCCATACTGCTTCATGAGTTCCTCGGTCTTGAAACTTCGTCAGGAACTGTCGTAGTCTTCGGCCTGAGCCATGCTTGAAACGGTGCAGAAGGATCTGTTCTGGAACCATTACTTCTGCTTCATCAACAATGTCTGGTTCCGCTTCGTCTTTGACCTCTGAAGGGGGTGGACCTGCATATGGCTTTAACCAACTGACATGAAATACATCGTGCATAGTCCAACTCGGAGGTAGCTTTAACTGCATAGACACCTCATTAATCTTTTTCCGGATGGGAAATGGTCCGAAGCTCCTGAAAGACAACTTTGGGCATCGCTTGCCCACCTGCTTCAATCTTTGCTTCATAATCCGAAGATACACCCAATCCCCTTCTGAAAACTTCATGTCCCTTCGGTCTTTATTGGTCTGTCGAGTGTAGGCCTCTTGCGCTTTAGCCAATCTGTCTTTAACGGACTCTAGAATCTCCTGGTAAGACTCCGTCACTCTGTTCGCCTCTGGTTCTGAAGACGAAGTCCTGGTTAACAACGACTGGAAAGGCCTTCCAAACGCTGCCTCATATGGAGTCCTGCCAATAGCTGAAGAAAAAAAGTCATTCAAAACAGCTTGAACTAAAGGCAAAAACGATTCCCACTTACCTTGCTGATCGTGGACATAACACTTCAGCACATCAAAGGCCAACTGGTTGTATATCTCTGTCTGGCCATCTGTATGTGGGTGGAATGCACTGGAAAAATTCAGCTTAGTACCAAAATTATCAAACAATGCCCTCCAAAAATGACTGGTAAACTTGGTATCTCGGTCTGACACTATGGTTCTAGGAATCCCGCCAATCGGGTACCAATGCCGAATGAATAGCTGGGCAACATCCTTGGCGGTCACATTGGCCCTGCAAGGAATAAGCATAACAAATTTGCTAAACCTATCAACAATAGTTAAGCACTGTGTATTACGCTTACTCGGGCTAGGAGGCAGATTTGTGACAAAGTCCATCGAAATGTCCTGGAAAGGACCCTCAGGAATTGGCAAAGGCTGTAACAACCCTATCTTCTTTCCACGAGGAGCTTTCACCTTTTGACAAATGTCACAGCGTTGTACATATGTAAACACATCACGCCTCATCTTTGGCCAATAGTATTGCTGCTCTAATTTCTCCAGAGTCGAATTCATGCCCCTATGACCACCTGTAATGGCGTCATGGGTATCATGGAGAAGAGCTGCCCGGAATGATTTCATGACACATAGTCGGCCTTTGTAGAAAAGCCAACCATCACGTATCAAAAAATGGCATGGTCCTGTGGCATCCAATGCCTGTTCCCACTGAGTACCGAATTCCTCGGAATCCGCGTACGTGTGCTTCATGTCTTCTAGTCCTGTACCAACAAGGTCAAGTCTAGTGGTCTGAATCGCAGATACTTGTCCCTTCCTGCTCAAAGCATCGGCCACTGGATTGGCCTTTCCTGGAAGGTACTCAATCATACCACCGAACTGCTCGAATATCTGACTCCAGCGGTGTTGTCGATCACTCCACTGTGCACTTGGCATCGTCTGAATCCAGCGCAATGCCTGATGGTCAGTGCGAACCTCGAAGTCACGGCCATACAGGAAATGTTTCCAATGTTTCAAGGCCTATATAACTGCTAGGAGTTCACGATCATAGACTGAGTAGTTCTTTTCGGCGAGCAGTAACTAGCGAGACATGTAAGCTACCGGATGACCATTCTGTTGTAATACACCTCCAATTGCGATGTTACTCGCATCGGTGATCACTTGAAATGGTTCGTCCCACGAGGCAAGGGCTAAACAAGGCGCTTTTGACAAAGCCACCTTGAGGTTCTGGAATGCCTCCAACGCTCGTGGAGTCATTCGAATCTTTTGCCTTCTTGTTTTCACTCCCTTTAGCAGATCGGTGAGGTCTGCCGAGAGGTCGGAAAACTTGTCAATGTGGGTGGAATATGCCTGGCATATACCCACAAATGATCTAATGTCATAAACTGTCTGTGGTACTTCCCAGTTAACAATCTCGGCTACTTTAGCCGGATCCAGTCGGTCGGATCCAGCCGAATGCCTTCAGCACTAATTATATATCCCAAGTAATGTACCTGGAATAGATAAAATTCTGACTTCTTTTCATTGACGTAGAGCTCGTTGCTTTCCAGCAACTTAAGGACTTTCTCCACATCAATGTCATGCTGCTCAACTGTAGCTGAAAATATGAGTATGTCGTCCAAAAATATGAACACACACTCTCCAATCAACTCTCGAAAAACACGCATCATCATGCGGTTAAATGTAGCTGGGGCGTTCGTCAAACCAAATGGCATGACCACAAATTCATAGTGGGCCCGTTTTGTACGGAAGGCTGTTTTGGGGATGTCCCCCTCTTCAATCCATACCTGGTGGTACCCACTCTTTAAATCCAATTTAGAGAGCACCTTAGCTCCATTCAGCCTCTCGAGAATATAGTCAATTCGAGGCATCGGGAATCTGCTCTTGATAGTCAGCTTGTTGAGTGCACGATAATCGACACACAACCGAGAAGACCCATTCTTCTTGACAAACAAGATCGTTGCTGCAAATGGCGACACGCTGGGGCGGATGAAGCCAGCTTGCAACAATTCTTGGAGTTGGCGGTCCAACTCCGATTCCATTGCCTTAGAAAGGCGATACGGAAACTTGCTCGGGGGTTCCGAGCCTGGGAGGAGGTCAATCTTGTGATCCTCCGGTCTGGACGGGGGGAGCTGGGGAGGGAGACTGTCCCGAAGAAAAATCTTCTGGAACTTTTCATGGAGAACCGAGTACTTCTCGGCACCGTCTGGGCTGTCTGGATGTAAATCATCGCACACTGTGCGCCTTTCCTGACTGCTCGCTTAGCCTGCAAGTGGCTTATGAGCGAAAAGTTTGGAATACCTGGCTCACACTTAATGGTCACCGGGGTGTTTGACACATTCTGATCGATTTGGAACATGTGCTTGTCCCACTTGACATTAGGAAGAAACTTGTGAAACCACTGGATACCCAAAATTATGTCTGCTCCTACAAGAGGGGCAACCATAAAGTCACGCACAAACTCTATGCCCTGAATCACTAACTTAGCACCTAGAGCTTCATACTTGATGCTCGTTGTCATACCTGTGCTAAAACCCTCAACCTTTTTGTCCACCGGAGTCAGCTCGAAACGGGCACGTCTAGCGGCCTGTTCCGTGACCACATCCTCCGTGCTGCCGCTGTCAAACAAGACAACGACTCTCTGGCCACCTATTTAGCCAAAGGACTTGAGCAATTCGTTGTGCTCATACTCCTGGTCATGGGCGCCCTTCTGCTTATCTTCGAGCTCCCGGCTAATAATTGCTCCAACTGAAGCACCGGGGGTTGAAGAACTAGGGGTAGCCGCTGGGGTCTGTGTGGGAGCTGTGCTCACCACGGAAGCTGTGGAGGCGGCGGCGGCCGTTGGAGGCTTCTTCGGATAATCCCGAGAAGTATGTCCTTTTGTGTGACAAAAGAAACATCTACCCTCCTTCTTGTACTGAGAAAGCTCCTCAGCACTCAACTTGCCACCTGTCTTGCCTGCCTCCGCTTTCTGGTCTGGAGTAAGCTTAGACGCATTGTTCGAGTTCTTGGAGCCAGAGGCTCCCAGGCTCTGTCCTGGGGAAGACCCCGTCTGGTTTTGGCTTTTGCCCCCCGAGGCGTTAGCCTTGGGAGAAGCCGGCTGGGAAGTCTTGGGCTTGCCACCATTGTGTTTCATTTCTGCACTTTGCGCAAGCGATAGTGCGTCCTCAAAGGTGACTGGCCTAAACATACGCACCTCCCATTGGATTTGCGTGTCCAGAAACTGCCCTTTCTTGTCCGAATTAGATAAGCCTAATTGTAGACACAAGGTCGAAATTTTATTGGCAAACTGAAGGACTGGTTGCGCATTCTGACGCGCTCCCCTGAACTCGTCTTCGAGTCGCTCAAGGTAGTGGGGCGGTAGAAACCGCTGCTTAAGGTCGCGGACGAACTCGTCCCACACATAAGCTGCCATACCTGGTTTGGTGTGGGCATGAGCCCACTGAGTCCACCAAGGAATGGCCTCACCTTCCAAGTACCAACTAGCTAAGATCACTTTGTCATTATCTGTTTTCCTAACTGCGGCAAAGTAAGCTTCAAATCGATGTAACCATGAATAAAGAGTTGTGGGATCGAGTTTACCATTATACTTACTGAAATTCATTTTCTTGGGAAAATGATTCGAGGGCGCCGCCGGTGTCAATCTGGCGTCCAAAGCTCTGAGGTAACGCTCGTGTTCCACGCGTCGCATGGCGTCGTCTTCTCGTTTCGGATCTCCAATGCACGCATTTGCATCTCAAGCAAGGAGCTTGCCTGCGGCGGCTGTGACCTAGCGAGAGGGTCCCTGTGACGAGGATCTGGTATCTGGGATGCGGAAGGAGAGGGAGGAGGAGATGGAAAACGCGACGCTGGAGAGCGAGAACGCTCCTCCAGAGCCAAGATCTGCGCCTTCTGCTCATCCAGCTTGGCTGTTTGGTCTGCGATTGCTCTCATCATCTGTTGGAACATGTCTGTGACACTCAAGCCGGGTGCCCTAGCTGGGTTGCCTGGTGCACTCTAGTCCCATGGTTTTGGTTCTCTCTCGTCACCGAAACTCGCCATAGCGGGAAAATGCAATTCCTTTCCGAAACGCAATCTGACCATCCACTATCTGTGTGGGAGACTTCCGGAGGCTTCCGGAGGCTAAAAACCAACCGTCCTTCGAGGGACAGGAGTCACTCTGAAAGGGGTAGTCCACCGGTGTCTAAAAACCAACCACATGAGGGAAAAAATTTTCTGGTTTTCTTTGCTGAATCCTTGTCCTTGAAGTAGGCTCTGATACCACTGTCATATGCGGAAGCTTCGGAGAAGGATCGGTACTTCAAAACTCAGAAATCAGCACTCTTTTCGCGACGGAATTAACGCACAAACTGAAAGGAGATGTGCAGAAAATAGAGAGAGAAGGGGGAGACGGAGAGGACACAGTATTGGGTCCCAATTACCCTCTGTAGGGCCCCCACCACGGATGGTGTATTTGCTTTATTAGAATGATGTAAATCTGAAAACAAATACAGAAAACTTGACGTTTTCTTGGCTGGAAAATCCTGCCCTTGACCTTCAGAAGTCCACCCCTTTGCTTGGCAATCTCCTTGGCTTGACTGGCCCTTGATTGGCTTGAGCACTTGGTGAAAACTGAGATGAATGATGGGATTATCTCCCTTCTATTTATACTACCCTTCAGGGGCAGTCGGCCAGCATAAGGGCAGGCGGCCAGCATCAGTTATGTCCCACGACTGGATATTCAGCATTTAATGCTGAAAAATCCCATTAAATGCTGGAAAAATTCCCATAATTCCTGCGCATCACTTCCTGGGTGGCTGGACATCAAGCGCCTGCTTCTTAAGGGCTGGGCACATCTTTTGCCAACAATCCCAAAGCTGGGCAGCCTGTATGGGCTGCCCCATACATGCCCTACAGCCATTTAAAGGCTGTATGCTCCTGAAAATAGCCTTATCTTTGCCCAAGGGCTGTCCCATAGCCCTTCCATGGCTGGTTGGTCCAGCTTGGTCCTTGCTGGCCCTCATGGGGATGGTTTCACATCATTCCCATGCCCATACTATTCTCCGGGGTAGCCCTATGGGCTGGCCCCTTGTCCTAAACATAATCTACTCAGTGATCTGGCATCCGGTACCATACCAGATACACAGAACCACTGACATCATTCTAGAGGGAGACTCACAGCGCGGACTGGCACTGTTTCATGTGCAAGACAGTGCACACTTGACCTTAGACTCCTGTGCAGGACAATGCACACCTGACCTCGGACATTTGAGATGGATCCCTGGCTGACTCGTCCCGGATTGGGCTCACATGGGACCAGTTCACCATCCCAGGTCTTGCACCTTCTGTACAGAAATGTCTACGTGGCATCCAAGTGCAGGATGCACGTGACAAGTGTACACATGTCAGTCCTGCATGTCAGTCCTGACATGTCATGAGAATCGAGAATCGAGAAGTCATGAAAATCAAAGAAAGAGGAAGAAATTAGAACTATTGCTTACCGTTGAGCAGTCATCATGGAGCACTGAGCAACATGGTCTTTCATTTGCATAAACAAATGAAAGACCAGCCCCAAAGTTGAGCCCTCCATGTCTGTAAGTCGGAGAAGGACATACACGGGCTTAAGTGCAACTGAAAGGCTATGAACTTGCTGCCAAAAATCATCATCCAGGATCTGCCTCTGCAAGTATTTTGTACACTCATCCTCTGAATGATGCATCTGTCGCCACCTTGGATCCACAACTGTTGATGATAGTGAATCTCTTATCTTGTAGAGTCTATCCAAGACCAAGAATATGTAGGCAAACCTGGTCTTGGAGGGTCTCACCATATCCAAAGGGCTATGGCTCCGAAAGATGGCAAGAGCCTGATGCTTCTTGCGGAAGAAGGTGGTGATCCTTACAACATTTGCAACAATGGGCTGCACCCAAACAAGCTTCCCAATGTCTTCCATAAGTAAATCAAGACAATGGGCAGCACATGGAGTCCACACTATATGTGGAAACTCTGCCTCGACCATTTGACCCATTGCCTTGCAGTTAGAGGCGTTGTCGGTCACCACCTTCACAACATTGTCTTCCCCAACCTCAAGGATAGCCTGTCGAATGTGGCCATAAATGAACTCCCCTGTGATCCTGTCTCCTGCTCTCCCTGCATCCACGGCACGCAAGAAATAGGTGCCCAAGCAAGATGACATAAGGATATTGATTATGTGCCTCTTGCGAATGTCTGCCCACCCATCTGAAATAATAGTGCATCTGAACTCCTGCCAACCTGCTTTCACAGGAGTGAGCGCCTTGTCTATCAAGGCCTTCTGCTCATCCAACATGGATGTACGCATCTTCGTATACTCAAGACCTGTCCACGTCTCAGTAGGCCCTACCTGCGCAATTGCTTTCACCATTCTTTTCCATTGGTCTGTCCTTAACATATTGAAGGATATATTACACTCAATAAGAGTACAACAAATCTCCATTTCTGCCACCCTTTGCCGCTCCTTTACCTAAGCTTGTGATGAGATACAAGAACGCAGAGTGGATTGCTTTGATGCCTCCCCTGTACCTCTCGCATCTTGTGGCAGGAGGTCCTCATCATCGGCAATACGTGCTCTCTTCCTGCCTGTGGTGGATTGGGCTGAAGCCAAAAGGCTTTCACCCTCATCTAGTGTACCTGAACTTGTAACATCTCCAATAAAAGCATCATGGAGAGCATCTTGCGTACTTTCACCACCTCTAACACTGCTTGCACCACCCATTGCTGAACAATTCTCCGCAATCAATTGGTCCCTCAAAGCTTGTGGTATTTTATCACATGGACCACATTGATTGGTGCACCCGATACCTGTCATGTGCTTGATGACGCGAGTTATGGTGCTAGTGTACTGCTCCCCGCAATACTTGCATGCCCATAGTCGAGTACCTGACCCTTGCTGAGAAGGGGTGTTAACAACGCTCAGGACATTGGTGTGGATTGCCCAGTTCGGGTTAGTCTTGCGCGGCATGATGAAGTCTGGGCGGGAGAGAGAGCGAGGAAAGGACTCGTGGGAGGTCTCCAGAGAAGTGCACATACTTGAAATTTGCTCTGCAAAACTTTGCAGGTACACACAGGACACTCGATTTTGCAAGTACACACAAAATGCCCAAAATAAAGTGCAACGTGGTCGCTTATCTACAATCGCCTGAATTTGGGCCTCGCCACACACGCGCCTCGCCACACACGCCACATATTTTTATTTTTTAAATGACTACGTACGGATCCGTACAGTACGGTACCGTACCGCACCGTACGACTATACCGTACTGTACGGATCCATCTGACGTACGGCAGCAACCCTGCGCGATTCCAACCTTTTCCTTGGATGACTGTCATCATCCCACTCTTTTCCCGGAGTCCCTCTGTCATCCATCCAACCCTGGCAATCCTTTTTTCTGAAACCCGGCCCGGTCTCCAAAACCACTCTGACTCTGAATCAAATCTATGCATCTGTGCCCTCCAGTCTCCAATCCATTCTTGCTCTGACTCTGAACACTGTCTTGGTCTTCATTCTTGAGAAATGAGTCTGGCACTCTCACATCACCCCTTGGAGGATAATCCTCCCTTGGGACCGTTGCCCGAGAACCTATCTGGCTCACAGGAGTGCCATCCCCTCTGGCTTTGTGGAACACCACCGACAAACCTCCTGGGAGCTCTTCCCGATTCTGTGTTCCTTGCCTTGGGCTTCGTATCCGTGTACTTTCCTGTACCTTGGACTTGTACACCATCATATGGGACTGATTCAGTGTTTAGCTTTGCTGAGCCTGATGCTCTGATACCAATGTAACACGCGGAAGCTCTGAGAGTCTTCTTTCAGTCCTAAACACCACTTAGAACATGCTGATGCAAAAACGCAGACAGAAGGGAGAGTAGAGAGAAATGAAATGATATATTAACGTCTCTAAGAGGCCATAATGGCCTATGAGACCAAAACTGAGAGTACATCTGAAGTTGGTGTCTCATCAAAGAGACCAAGACTAAAGAGAGAGAGATGGCGAAAATTCAGAATATTCATATGGTACAAAAAGGTACCCTAGATCTACAGCCATAGGCAGCCTTCTTGAAAAGGTGGAATACACCAAACTCTCAGATCATTTCCAAAGGCCTAGCAACAGGCATGATCAGTTTCGGTAGTTGACCCGACGTTGTGTTAAGGGTAAGGGTAAAGCAGGCATGGGGACATCAACATCAGTGCACAGATGCTCAGTTCTTCATCAAGGCTTGGAAGTGGAGATTAGGAGTGGAGGTGTTCAGAT
Organism: Cibotium barometz; assembly: GCF_041138505.1. Classification (NCBI taxonomy): domain Eukaryota; kingdom Viridiplantae; phylum Streptophyta; class Polypodiopsida; order Cyatheales; family Cibotiaceae; genus Cibotium; species Cibotium barometz. The sequence continues at coordinate 3,916,082 of NC_141092.1, forward strand.
AAAAATATCAGTTAGTAAAGTCAAAGTCAGTAGTAGTTTAAGGTCAGTAGAAGTCCAGGATGGAAGGATGACAGAGTGTCCACCCCGTCATCAAGTTTAGTAGAAGGGAATGTCACGTGCACGTCTGTGCCATGCTTAAACCTTAACATGTATAGTCTTAATCCTTGATTAGTGCAATAGTTAGGACAAGCATTTAGGTCACCATGAGTAGCATAAGCATCAGCAGTCACAACATCAGAATCATCATCTTCATCATCATCAAAACCATCAGCATCATCATCAGTTTCAACAGCATCAACATCATCATCATCACATGGCGGTTAGGGCTTCTATCGGCTAGCTGTAGATAGGCTGTCAGCAGCCAGCAGACGACATAGCAACAGGTGGCTGATTGCCTAGACACTGGCCGACAGCAGGGGACTACAAAGCACAACATTTAATATATTAAAGAAGGTGGTTTTGTCCAGCAGAAGTGGCCGACAGCTCGCAGCTGACCGACGAGCGCTCCAGGAGCATATAAAAGCATCTCATTGTTTTCAGCATTTATCAAGTCATTTTCAGTTCATCATTCGTCATTAGATATCAACTTAAATCATGTAGAAGGGGCCAGGGTCATCCCTATGGGGCTGACCATAGCCCTAAGTCATGTACAAGCATCATGTAATCTTTTTGTACCATATTAATACAAAAAAATCATGACACCAAATATTCTCTCTTCTTCTCTCTCCTCTGTCTTCATCATCTTAATTCAGCATCAATGTTCTTAAGGAGGCTTAGGGTTGTGGATCAGTATAGCAAGGCTTTCGCGCATGCAACATTGGTATCTGAGCATTTAGGCTGAGCCCATTAAGCATTGTCCCAAGGAAGGTGCACAGTTCCAGCAAAAGGGTAGTAGCAGGAGCGGTCTGCAACAAGTGAAGCCAGAGGAAGCATTCCTTGAGGGTAGGTACGCATACCTAGTACCTCATTAAGCTCTTGGATCATTTCCAAAGGCCTAGCAACATGCATGATCAGTTCCGGTAGTTGACCCGACGCTGTGTTAAGGGTAAGGGTAAAGCAAGCATGTGGACAACAGTGCACAGATGCTCAGTTCTTCGTCAAGTCTTGGAAGTGGATGTCACGTGCATCCCGCACTTGGATGCCATGTGGACATACCTGAACAAGAGGGTGCAAGACCTGGAGTGGAAAACTGGTCCCATGTGAGCCCAGTCCGGGATGAGTCAGCCAGGGTTCTACTCCATGCGTCCAAGGTCAGGTGTGCATTCTCTTGCACATGAATCAGTGCCAGTCCGCGCTGTGAGTCTCCCTCTGGAATGATGTCAGTTGCTCTGTGTGTTTGGTCTGCGACCAGATGTTAGACGATTGTGTAGATGTAGGTTTGCATTAAGTAGGGGCATGGGGACGGCTATGAGCCACCCCAAGGGGGCCAGGAAGGCCCCAGGCCTTGCCCATATGGGCTGGGCAAGCTGTCGGCCAGCCCAAGGGGCCTAGCCAGGCAGCCGACAGGGCAGCCCAGCCAGGTGGCCAGGCCAGCAGCTAGTCGGCCAGTGCTGCCCAGGGGCTGCCCAGCAGCCAGCGCAGGCCTGGATAGCAGCCCACAAGGTGGCCAGGCCAGATCAGAAGGTACAATGTGAAACGAAGAAGTTTTATTAGCATTAAATGCTATTTAAAGCTGGTCATGGGTCTTTTTCAGCAAAACGACCCAGTATAGCCGGTTGACCAGGTCTAGGAACGGGTATATGAACCCAAGGCATAAATTCAGTCCAACCCATCTCATAATTCACAAGGTGCTACAGCTACTCAAGGGCCAAGACAACCAAGGGAGAAGCTAATGCAAGGGTGAAGGATTGAAGGTCAAGGGCAGAGATCTATCTCAGCCAATTCAGGTTTAGTCTTTTATTTCAGATTTTGCATCATTCTAATAAAAGCAAATACACCATTTGTGGTGGGGGCCCTACACAGGGTATTTGGGACCCAATACTGCGTTCTCTTCTCCCTCTCTCTCTGTCATGTGCAAGTATTGCCATAAACATTATCTGGAGCTAATCCTGAAGGGGCAACCAGAAAAACAGACTAGAACCAAGAAGTTTTGAGCATGAGGTGCAGATTGGCAAGGGTTGGACTTGGATGCTGTCGGCTGAACCAGATAAGAGGCGGCCGCCGCAGGCGCATCTTCATTTATGGATTTTATGACCAGTCAGCTGGCCGATCAGCAGTCGACCAGCACTCCAAGGGGATTTAGAGCCTATAAAAGGCACATGTGCTCATTGTGTTAATCATTCACTCCCCCTTTGGGTGTGGGTCAAGTACTAGGAGTATTTTGGGTGTTTCACCTTTTATGAAAAGGCAGCCTATGGCTGTAGATCTAGGGTACCTTTTTGTACCATATGAATATACTGAATTTCCAGGTATCTCTCTCTCTCTCTCTCTCTCTCTCTCTCTCTCTCTCTACTCTCCCTTCTGTCTGCATTTTTTGCATCAGCATGTTCTAAGTGGTGTTTTGGAGTCAACTCCCTTGCTCCACACATCTTTGTATTATCATCTACTTTGAGTAGCTATCACCATCTCTCTCACTCTCTTGAGAGCTTGCTGCTGTGTATATGCGTGTGTGTGTGTGTGTGTGCTTTGTTTCTCTGACCCCAAACAAAAGCTACTTGTTGGTAAGCTTTCCTTGCAATACCTTGTGAAGTTCTAGAACTATTTTCTTATCGATGCAAAATGGATTGATGAAGACTACTTCAAAGATTAGCTATGCCGTCTTTAGGTGTATTTGGAGGCTTTTCAGTTGAGTTAAATTGTTTAGAAGCCGGGGGCCATGTGGGGGCAGGGGGGTGGAGAATGTCACCATTTGACCAGCAAAGTGGTCTTCCCCTATTTCGTACCAAGGTACGGGAGTCGTGTCCCTGTACTGAGGCCGTACTAAGGCTAGGACCTATGGGAGGCTAGGCCTTGTGTCACCTGTAGTGTGGCTAGGATGTGGAACCCAGTGTGAGGGATCCCAGTTTAGGGTTCCCACTAAGCCAATTCCTTGCTCGGAAAGACGTGCTATCTACATGTTCCAAGAACAAGAGATGTATCCATTTTTTTTTTGGAATATTTGGAAGCCTCACGTAGCTCGTAGCTCGCTGAAGCTCCCGCCTCCACCCTGCACGCCCCCCCTCTCTCTATCGCCTGTGCGCCTCCCACCTCTCCGCCAGTTCGCCTTTTTCACCCCCGCCTGCCTTCGCTTTGTGCGCCCGCCTGCACGCCCCCCCTCGCTATCGCATGTGCGCCTCCCACCTCTCCGCCTTTTCGTTTTTTCACCCCCCGCCTGCCTTCGCTCCCCTCTGCTCGCTTTTGCGCCCCCCCCTCCTGCCTCGCTGCTGCGCCTCCCCCCCTCCTCGCCATTCGTCCCCCGCCCTTCGTATTTTCGCCCCGAGCTCCCTCTTCGCCTGTTCGCTCCCCCATCCCCTCTGTCGCCTGTTCGCCCCCCTCCTTTCCGCCTGTTCGCGCCCGCCCCCCCCCCTTCAGCAGCGCCCCGCTTCCCCTTTTGTTGCCGCCCCCCCCAGGGTTTCTCCTTCGTTTTCCCCCTCTCCCTCCTCTTTCGTGTTGTTCACCCCCAGGGGGTTTTGTTTTTCTTCATTTTCATCCGGTCTTCGCCTCTTTGGGTGCAGCCCGTTTCTTGCAGGTTTTCCGCATTCGCCTCGCCTTCGCCTGAGCTTCAGACTCTGATGGAGACTCCTCCCGCCTCGCCTCAGAGGGACTCACCCGCAGCCCCCTAGCCCGCCCCCGAGGTCATCCCCATCAGGCTTTCTCTTTCGCCGGAAGAGGAAGCGAGCCTCACTGCAGAGGTGGAACGCCTCCAGGCTCATTCCACCATCTGCCGTATAGTCGGCACTCGCCCCAGTAGAGGGGAGATCAGGGATCTTCTTCAGGCTCGCCTTCTTGCAGATGTGGGCAAGATCCTGGATGTACAGCTCCTGGGCCGGGGCCATTATCAGATCGAGTTCGAGGCCGCCCAGAGCGTTGCCAAGGTCCTTGCCATGAGTCCTCTGGACATCAGGGGTGCTCGGGCTTTCTTCAGACCTTGGCAGCATGGATTTGACCCAGCAGCGGCAGAGCAGGGAGAGCGCCTCTTCCATATTACAGTTTGTTTCCCTGGTCTCCGTCGGGAGTATCTTCCGCTCCTCTCCAGGCTCGGAGCGTTGGTGGGCTCGGTTCTAGAGACGGGCCCCTCAGCAGCTTCAGTGGTGGCCAGAGCAGCGGGGCTACCTTCGGTCAGAGTGTTGGTGTCTGACATCTCCTCCCTTCCTAAGGTCATTCAGCTACCTAGGATAGGGGGGGGGGTGGATAGATCAGAGAGTGGAGTTCTCGGGGCTCCCGAACCAGTGCTTCATTTGCAGGCAGGTCGGTCATCTGGCCAAGGCCTGCCCTCGCAGGAGACCTCGACCCTCACCACAGCAGCAGGCTACTGATGGCCCGCCCAGAGATTCGGCTCGGCAGGCTGCCTCAGGGACACCTGCTCAGGCCACAGAGACCTCGGAGTGGCAGCCTGGACAGGGGCGCCGCCGAGGGAGACAGCCACAGCAGCACGCACAGAGACCGCTGCAGCAGCAGCCACAGTCTCAGCCTCACTGGGTTCCCGTGAGGAACAGCTTTGCTCCCCTCCAGGAGGAGACCCCTGCAGTGACTGAGGACCAGGAGATGCCAGCTCCTCCTTCTTCACCCCCCCCACCCCCGTCCCCTCCCACCGCCTCGTCTCCACCTTCGCCTCCTCCCGCCTCCGCTCCGGTTTCGGCAGCGGCTCCCTCTCCACCTCCCTCGCCTCCCCCTCCTCCCCCTCCGCCCGCCTCACCTTCCCGGGAGACCCTGGCAGTTCCCTGGCGCTCACTTGCAGTCCGGAGAGCGCTGAGCACTGACCTCGCTCGAGCATCACAGAGGAGACCTATGCCAATTAGGGCCTCACGGATTTCATCTATCCGCAGTCGGCTGAGTCGCCTTGGCATTAGACAGCGCTCGGAGGCCTTTGATTATACCTTTACACGGCTTTTTGGAGCAGAGGGCCCCCATGAGCCAGCACCCATTCGAGTTCACGTAGTGATACCTCCGGCCCGCGGGGAGGAGGCACTAGACTCAGCGGTGGCCTTCTCGTTCCCTCTATGTGGACCTTGTGATCGGGAGTGGACTCTAGAGCTCGCTCTCAGCACTTTGAAGACTCAAGCAGTTGAGTTTTCTCACCACATGAGCGATCTGGAGGTGACTGATGTGATAGGCCGACTTTGGGAGTTGGCTCATTTTTTCTTGGATCCCGGGAGTGTGGATACCTCAGGGATTCGGCATTTGGTCGTGCGCATAGTGGCAGACTTGGCGCGGGACCCTGGATATGTGAGTATACATGAGGTTTCTCTGTCAGAGCAGGAGGCAGTCGCCATGGGCCACAGCCACTGGCGCCTGATCCGGGATTCTTGCAGCACACCGGGTGGGCAGATTCGCAGCCGTTCGGATGGGGACTACTCTCCATCCAAGCCGCTTGCGAAGGCCCGCCGTACGGCTGAGACAGCATCCACCTCAGCAGGGCATCCATGAGGATCATCTCATGGAATGTACAGGGCCTTGGCGGAGCACACTTTATACGCTATCGAGGTTGCTTGAGGCAGGAGCTTCAGAGATGCCTGGTTGGTGGCAGCATTGACATTTTGATGATGCAGGAGCACCACTTGGGTGAGAGCAGGATCCGGAGATATGGTTCGGTGATGCCTGGTAGATGGGACACTTTTTGGTCTGCAGGGTTTGGTCCTTTGGGTGGACAGGGAGGAGTATGCATGGTTATTGCAGATGTATGGCGGCAGGCCATTGTGGATCGAGGGATCATTGTGCCTGGTAGAGCACAATATGTCATTCTGAGGATGCATGATGAGCTATTGGGTGTGCTCAACATCTATGCGCCCAATCATGCTAGTGCCAGAGCAGAGTTTTGGACTCAGGTTACTGATGCATTGCCAGAGGCCGCACATTGGTGTGTTGGGGGAGACTTCAACATGCTTGAGGACCCGGCAGATAGGGTGGGAGGTAGTCATGTTACAGTGCACGGCACGGAGCTTGCAGCTTGGGACCGGTTTTGCATGTCACTGAGGATCACTGATGCATGGCAGCATGGGGCTTTCTCCCGGTCTCAGGACAGTCTTAGTTTCTCTCGGTCGGATCGCCGGCAGGGAGGGACTAATCTATCTCGGATTGATCGCTTTTATGTGGGCGATTGGTTAGGGGAGCGAGGGGGCTCCGTCGGCATTCTTGCTGGCACCTCATTTTCAGATCATGCGCCAGTTATATTGACATTGGAGGAGGGGACACGGGAGCCCAGCTTGCAGTTGAGGATCCCAGAGAGGGTACTTACAGATCCCAGTCTCGCTGAGGACATTGAGAGGATCTGGCATGATAGTCAGTGCTCTGACCAGGATGCAGCGGGCCAGTGTGCCCAGGGACTCATTGATCTTAGCTCTTTTCTACACGCTGCAGCTTTGACACGACTGGGAGAGATTCGCGAGCGGGAGCAACGGCTGAGACGCAGCCTTGCTTCGCTACAGCGCCTTCAGGAGCAGCAGCCTGCATGTGAGTGGGTGGCGTCCCAGCTGAGCCAGGCACGCCAGGAGGTTAGAGAGGTAGAGGAGCAGAGACATGAGTTTTACTATCGTCGTCAGGCCTCTCAGTGGACGCAGCTTGGTGATAGAGTGACTGGGGAGTTTTTTGAGATCACTGGACCCCGTCATGCGCGAGCAGGAGTTCGCGAGCTTGGTAGACCGGATGGATCAATAGCTACTGAGCTCGGGGAGATCAGAGCCATTGCCACTGCTTTTTATAGTGACTTGCTTTCAGCGGAGCCAGCCACTGAGGATCGAGATGTGTGCAGACAGACTGTGTGGGCCCATGTGCAGAGGAGGGTCACAGACCATATGCGCACAGTTCTTGGTGCGCCTCTGTCAGAGACTGAGCTTGCCGAGGCCTTGAGGGTCCTGCCGCGACATAGTTGCCCAGGGGAGGACGGACTGACGCCGGCCTTTTTTATGCGCTATTGGGACCTTTTGGGGCCAGGCCTCCGCAAGAGATAGGCAAGAGATAGGCAAGGGCAAGACTCGAGAGAGAGAGAGAGGCAAGGGCCAAGCCTCAAGGGCCCAACGCCCCAAGGCTCAAGCCTAAAGGCCAAGCCTCAAGGCAAGAGAGAGGCAAGGGCGGTGTGTGTTTTCTTGTTAGACAAGAATTGCAGCCGGTAATCAAGTCAGCTCGCTGAAGCTCCCGCCTTCACCCGTGCGCTGCTCGCCCATCGCCTGCCATCGCTTCTTGCCCCCCCCCCTTCTTCTCGCCGTTGCGCCCCCCCCCTTCCTCGCTGCTACGCCTCCCCCCTCCTCGCCATCTTGTCCCCCCCCTCCTAGCCTCTTCGCCGGTTCGCCCCCCCCCCCCCCCTCTTCGCCTGTTCGCCCCCCTCCCTCTTTCGCCTGTTCGCCCCCCCCCTCTTCGCCTGCTCGCGCCCGCCTCCTTTCAGCAGCGCCCCGCCCCTCCTCCCTTTCGCGTTGCTGCTGCCCCCCCCCCAAGGGCTTCTCCTTCGTTTTTTTCGCCCCCTCCCTCCTCTTTCGTGCTGTTCTTCACCCCCAAGGGGTTTTGTTTTGTTTTGTTTTTTTTTCCCCTTTTCTTCCGGTCTTCCGCCTCTTTGTGTGCAGCCCGCTTCTTGCAGGATTTCCGCTTTCGCCTCGCCTTCGCTTGAGCTTCAGACTCTGATGGAGACTCCTCCCGCCTCGCCACATAGGGACTCATCCGCAGCCCCCTCGCCCGCCCCCGAGGACATCCCCATCAGGATTTCTCTTTCGCCGGAAGAGGAAGCGAGCCTCACCGCAGAGGTGGAACGCCTCCAGGCTCATTCCACCATCTGCCGTATAGTCGGCACTCGCCCCAGCAGAGGGGAGATCAGGGATCTTCTTCAGGCTCGCCTTCTTGCAGATGTGGGCAAGATCCTGGATGTACAGCTCCTGGGCCGGGGACATTATCAGATCGAGTTCGAGGCCGCCCAGAGCGTTGCCAAGGTCCTTGCCATGAGTCCTCTGGACATCAGGGGTGCTCGGGCTTTCTTCAGACCTTGGCAACATGGATTTGACCCAGCAGCGGCGGAGCAGGGAGAGCGCCTATTCCATATTACAGTTTGTTTCCCTGGTCTCCGCCGGGAGTATCTTCCGCTCCTCTCCAGGCTCGGAGCATTGGTGGGCTCGGTACTAGAGACGAGCCTCTCAGCAGCTTCAGTGGTGGCCAGAGCAGCTGGGCTACCTTTTGTCAGAGTGTTGGTGTCTGACATCTCCTCCCTTCCTAAGGTCATTCAGCTACCTAGGATAGGGGGGGGGGGTGGATAGATCAGAGAGTGGAGTTCTCGGGGCTCCCGAACCAGTGCTTCATTTGCAGGCAGGTCGGTCATCTGGCCAAGGCCTGCCCTCGCAGGAGACCTCGACCCTCACCACAGCAGCAGGCTACTGATGGCCCGCCCACAGATTCGGCTCGGCAGGCTGCCTCTGGGGCACCTGCTCAGGCCACAGAGACCTCGGAGTGGCAGCCTGGACAGGGGCGCCGCCAAGGGAGACAGCCACAGCAGCACGCCCAGAGACCGCTGCAGCAGCAGCCACAGTCTCAGTCTCATTGGGTTCCCGTGAGGAACAGCTTTGCTCCCCTTCAGGAGGAGACCCCTGCAGCGACTGAGGACCAGGAGATGCCAGCACCCCCTCCTTCACCCCCCCCACCCCCGTCCCCTCCCACCGCCTCGCTTCCACCTTCGCCTGCTCCCGTCTCCGCTCCGGTTTCGGCAGCGGCTCCCTCTCCACCTCCCTCGCCTCCCCCTCCTTCCCCTCCGTCCGCCTCGCCTTCCCGGGAGGCCCTGGCAGTTCCCTGGCGCTCACCTGCAGTCCGGAGAGCGCTGAGCACTGACCTCGCTCGAGCATCACAGAGGAGACCTATGCCGATTAGGGCCTCACGGATTTCATCTATCCACAGTCGGCTGAGTCGCCTTGGCATTAGACAGCGCTCGGAGGCGTTTGATTATACCTTCACACGGCTTTTTGGAGCAGAGGCCCCCCACGAGCCAGCACCCATCCGAGTTCATGTAGTGATACCTCCGGCCCGCGGGGAGGAGGCACTAGACTCAGCGGTGGCCTTCTCGTTCTCTCTATGTGGACCTTGTGACCGGGAGTGGACTCGAGAGCTCGCTCTCAGCACTTTGAAGACTCAGGCAGTTAAGTTTTCTCATCACATGAGCGATCTGGAGGTGACAGATGTGATAGGCCGACTTTGGGAGTTGGCTCATTTTTTCTTGGATCCCGGGAGTGTGGATACCTCCGGGATTCGGCATTTGGTCGTGCGCATAGTGGTAGACTTGGCACGCGACCCTGGATATGTGAGTATACACGAGGTTACTCTGTCAGAGCAGGAGGTAGTCGCCATGGGCCACAGCCACTGGCGCCTGATCCTTGATTCTTGCAGTACACCGGGTGGGCAGACTCGCAGCCGTTCGGATGGGGACTACTCTCCATCCAAGCCGCTTGCGAAGGCCCGCCGTACGGCTGAGACAGCATCCACCTCAGCAGGGCATCCATGAGGATCATCTCATGGAATGTACAGGGCCTTGGCGGAGCACACTTTATACGCTATCGAGGTTGCTTGAGGCAGGAGCTTCAGAGATGCTTGGTTGGTGGCAGCATTGATATTTTGATGATGCAGGAGCACCACTTGGGTGAGAGCAGGATCCGGCGATATGGTTCGGTGATGCCTGGTAGATGGGACACTTTTTGGTCTGCAGGGTTTGGTCCTTTGGGTGGACAGGGAGGAGTTTGCATGGTTATTGCAGATGTACGGCGGCAGGCCATTGTGGATCGAGGGATCATTGTGCCTGGTAGAGCACAGTATGTCATTCTGAGGATGCATGATGAGCTTTTGGGTGTGCTCAACATCTATGCGCCCAATCATGCTAGTGCCAGAGCAGAGTTCTGGACTCAGGTTACAGATGCATTGCCAGAGGCCGCACATTGGTGTGTTGGGGGAGACTTCAACATGCTTGAGGACCCGACAGATAGGGTGGGAGGCAGTCATGTTACAGTGCACGGCACGGAGCTTGCAGTTTGGGACCGGTTTTGCATGTCAGTGAGGATCACTGATGCATGGCAGCATGGGGCTTTCTCCCGGTCTCAGGACAGTCTTAGTTTCTCTCGGTCGGATCGACGGCAGGGAGGGACTAATCTATCACGGATTGATCGCTTTTATGTGGGCGACTGGTTAGGGGAGCGAGGGGGCTCCGTCGGCATTCTCGCTGGCACCTCATTTTCAGATCATGCGCCAGTTATATTGACATTGGAGGAGGGGACACGGGAGCCCAGCTTGCAGTTGAGGATCCCAGAGAGGGTACTTACAGATCCCAGTCTCGCTGAGGACATTAAGAGGATCTGGCATGATAGTCAGTGCTCTGACCAGGATGCAGCGGGCCAGTGTGCCCAGGGACTCATTGATCTTAGCTCTTTTCTACACGCTGCAGCTTTGACACGACTGGGAGAGATTCGCGAGCGGGAGCAACGGCTGAGACGCAGCCTTGCTTCGCTACAGCGCCTTCAGGAGCAGCAGCCTGCATGTGAGTGGGTGGCGTCCCAGCTGAGCCAGGCACGCCAGGAGGTTAGAGAGGTAGAGGAGCAGAGACATGAGTTTTACTATCGTCGTCAGGCCTCTCAGTGGACGCAGCTTGGTGATAGAGTGACTGGAGAGTTTTTTGAGATCACTGGACCCCGTCATGCGCGAGCAGGAGTTCGCCAGCTCGGTAGATCGGATGGATCGGTAGCTACTGAGCTCGGGGAGATCAGAGCCATTGCTACTGCATTTTATAGTGACCTGCTTTCAGCGGAGCCAGCCACTGAGGATCGAGATGTTTGCAGACAGACTGTGTGGGTCCATGTGCAGAGGAGGGTCACAGACCATATGCGTACAGTTCTAGGTGCGCCTCTGTCAGAGATTGAGCTTACCGAGGCCTTGAGGGTCCTGCCGCGACATAGTTGCCCAGGGGAGGACGGACTGACGCCGGCCTTTTTTATGCGATATTGGGACCTTTTGGGGCATGGCCTCCGCCGGGGCTTTCAGCATGTTTTGGACACTGGGGTGATGCCGCAGAGCTTTTCAGAGGGCTTGATCTATCTTATCCCCAAGGGGGAGGGAGTATCGGATGACATTCGGCATTGGAGGCCTATTACGATCCTCAATACTGTCTACAAGGTCTTAGCAAAGGCCTTGAGTTTGAGGATCTAGCCCTTCCTGGGGGAGTTGATTCATGCTACTCAGACAGGATTTGTCAAGGAGCGCAGTATCCTTGACAACATCTTTACTTTCTGGGAGGCGACGGCCCGAGCTAGGTTTCTTGGCGAGGACTTGGTCGTGATGCTTCTCGATTTTGAGAAGGCATACGATAGAGTTGATTGGGGATTCTTAGAGGGCACTATGCTACGCCTGGGCTTTGAGCCAGGATGGATCAGAGGGGTGGCAGCTTTGTATTCCACAGCTCGCAGCCAGGTGCTGATTGCAGGAGGTCGGGGGCCGAGTTTTGAGCTGACCAGATCAGTCCGTCAGGGGTGTCCTCTCGCCCCTTTCCTTTTTCTCTTCTTTGCGGAGGCTATGAGTATGTATTTGACGGCAGAGGAGGTTGGTTTGAGAGGACTTCAGCTCCCAGTCCGGGGGGAGGATTTGCTTGATGCTGAGTTTGCAGACGACACGGGCTTATTTTTGCATGGCCAAGAGGCCAATCTTATTCGGGCAGAGCAGTCGCTCCAGGTTTTTAGTGCAGCTTCGGGAGCATTGATCAATTGGCGCAAGACAGTGGCCTTTTGGATCAGTAGTGCTCCCACTCCGGCATGGAGCCCGGACCCCGGTTTTAGATGGATTCCTCCAGGCACAGCAGTGCGGTATTTGGGATGCCAGATTGGCCTTGATTTGTCACCTGAGCAGCAGATTGCCCCGCTTCTTCTGAGCATTCGGAAGAAGCTATTGTATTGGAGTACAGCTAGACTATCCTTGGCTGGGAGGGTGGTGGTGGCAAATCAGGTGCTGTTAGCGACTATGTGGTACATTACGTCTTGCTGGATTTTCTCGAGCTCTTGCATCAGCCAGGTACAGAGGCTGATCAGGAACTTTCTGTGGTCTGGGCGGGACGGTTAGCCAGCTCGGGCAAAGGTTGCATGGGCAGTTATTACACTTCCGCTGGCTCAGGGCGGTTTGGGCATTATAGATCCAGTCGATCAGAGCAGAGCCTTATTGGGGAAGCTTATTGTTCGGGGGTTGCTTCCAGGCGCTGAGCCTTGGAAAGAGCTCCTCTTGCAGCGACTGCAGGCCCGGGCGCCTCCTGCAGGGGGTACTGCAGGGGGTACTTGAGCATTGATCAATTGGCGCAAGACAGTGGCCTTTTGGATCAGTAGCGCTCCCACTCCGGCATGGAGCCCGGACCCGGGCTTTAGATGGATTCCTCCTGGCACAGCAGTGCGGTATTTGGGATGCCAGATTGGACTAGATTTGTCACCTGAGCAGCAGATTACCCCGCTTCTTCTGAGCATTCGGAAGAAGCTTTTGTATTGGAGTACAGCTCGACTATCCTTGGCCGGGAGGGTGGTGGTGGCAACTCAGGTGCTGTTAGCGACCATGTGGTACATTACGTCTTACTGGATCTTCTCGAGCTCTTGCATCAGCCAGGTACAAAGGCTGATCAGGAACTTTCTTTGGTCTGGGCGGGACGGTCAGCCAGCTCGGGCAAAGGTTGCATGGGCAGTTATTACACTTCCGCTGGCTCATGGAGGCTTGGGCATTATAGATCCAGTCGATCAGAGTAGAGCCTTATTGGGGAAGCTTATTGTTCGGGGGCTGCTTCCAGGCGCTGAGCCTTGGAAAGAGCTTCTCTTGCAGCGGCTGCAGACTCGGGCTCCCCCAGCAGGGGGCACTTGGGCACCAGAGATTCGCTGGATCTTCATAGAGATGAGGAGGACAGGCCTCAGTAGAGGATGGGAGGACAGATTTGCTTTGAGTATCCTGAGAGCTTGGGAGCTGCTGAGACCGGGGCTCTCTCAGCGGCCTCCTTCTTGTGTTGAGGAGCGGGCCAGACAGCCGCTCATCTGGAGCCCAGCGGTTCGTACAGAGCAGGGTCATATGCTGGGTTCTCGGCCTCGTCTAGCCTGGGGACCTTTAGCGGCAGGCCCAGCTCGTAAATTTGGAGACTGGCAGGCTTTCTGCAGTCTACCAGAGGAGACCCAGGTGGAGAGGCTGAGTCACTTCAGAGGGGGGTTGATTATGAGGGATGATATTCAGGAGGCACTTACAGAGGAGTGGTTCACACCTCTCGAGCCAGTGGCCCCACGGTGGATGGGAGCCTTTACACAGTTGGAGATCCTGATTGCTGTCAGAGCTAGCACTGAGGATGGCAGATGCCTCTATTATGAGATACAGGATGAGGGCAGACTCCAGAGAGTGGAGGTGGAGTCGCCTTTGGTTGCAGAGTGCACTTTTCAGAGGATTCGGGTAGTGGCTGCCGCTTCTCGGAAGTGGCATATTGACCCCGACCCTGTTGACGTGCTCCCGGATTGGCGCATATGGGCATATGCAGCGCGCCCCTTGGCCCGGCTACAGTGGGACCCCGGGGAGTACGAGTGGCATGATCCTTATGCATCCCTTGAGGCCACAGAGATCACCTTTTTCCAGTATACTGTTCGGCTGGGACGGCATATTTTGACGGCGAGGAGGACGGTTTCTCCAGCGGCAGCGGGGCATTGGCGATTGCAGGGACTATCACAGGAGTTCCTGGAGGATTTCTGGGCTCGGCTCTGGGCTAGTCGACAGGCCCGCAGGATCTCGGCTTTTCAGTGGCTGGTCGCCCACAGGGGCTCAGCGGTTGGCACTTGGCTTGTTTACAGCGGTCTTCCGGCGGCCTGCGTCCGATGCGGCCACCCTATGGAGACACAGAGACATTGCCTTTGGGACTGCCCTCAGGCACAGCAGATTTGGCTGCGGATGCTGCGTATTCTGGCCCCCCTCTCTCCAGAGGGTATGTTTACGTGGGGTGCCGCTGCTTGGTCGACTTCATCAGGGCCTGCTATGGGCTATGAGATGGAGCAGGGCAGTCAGGCCATCAGATTTATTAGGGGCCAGCCTCGCCTGGTTCCGGCACCGGATTTCTCGTCCGCCAGCTGGACACAGGAGAGGGATTTACGATGGGAGCTCCTCAGCAGCCTCACCATCTGGTTCACCTGGAGGGCCCGGTGCTTTACGGCCTTTGAGGGGAGATTAGAGCCACCAGCAGAGACTGTTCGGGGGATTTGGCAGGAGTTGATCCACACCCTGCGAGAGGACAGTACGACCACATCCGGGGAGACTCGGATGAGGCGATCTTACGGCGCCAGGCCTTTCACACCACTTGGCGCTGCGGCCCGTTCTACACCCTACACACGGGATCCCCCCGTTGGCACTACAGGCCACCTGTTTGGCTCTTCCCCCCCCCTATTGTATGATTTAGCCGCTCAGTTCTTTAGACTGATGCTTGTATTTTGCAGCACCTAGGGAGAGTCTCCCGGGCTGCCATGATGTATTCAGTGCTCTTCTCTCTGTTAGGAGCAGGAGAGATCTCTTTTGTAGCCCTAGGGGCGTTTTTTACATAACTAATGAAAGGATCTTTTCTCGGAAAAAAAAAAAAAGAGATGTATCCATTGCATAATGCATGTGCACGCATCTCTGCTTACTTGAAACTTATTTCATGTGACTTGTTTTCATGTGACTGCCTGCTATGGTGTGTCTAGTTCACGAGCAAGGGACGCCCACCCGTGAACTGTGGAGTGCCCTGTATTTTGGCATGGTTTGTGGCATGTGAACAGGTGGTAAGTATTCACTTAAACCTTTGTTTTATTCTTGTAAAGGGTTTATAGCCTTTGTGTTCATGCTTCATTAGAGCCGGGCACCACCAAGGGGCCAAGGTGTGGCTAGCCCAAGCTACTCCAATAATAGACTTCAGTGTTGAGAGGGGGTCAAGGTGTGGCTAGCCCAAGCTACTCCAATAATAGACTTCAGTGTTGAGAGGGGGTCGGCCTGTTCATGGCCATAGTGGTGGTGTACTGTGCAGTGCTTCTCTCTTGTAGATTATCTTGTGCAATGATGTATCTTTTAGTTGTTTTGTGCATTGTGGTCGTTACATTTTAAGTGTTGACATGTGTATTGTTCACAAGATGGTGCCCGAGGACGTTCACTCCTAGCTGGTGTAGCTACAATGTCCAAGTATCTTATGAATCCCCTGTAGTTTATCTTAGTAACAGAACTCAATTTGAAGCAGATTACACTTTCAAAAGGATTCGAAGAATTCTTAGAAGCACTAAGCTCAAGAGAGGGTATTATCATGGCACCTGTACATATCCCTATGAGTCTTCCAAGTCATTCCCATTTCTTCTTATTATGATCAATTAGTAGCACTTTTAAGGTGCTGTTCAACACCTTAAAGGGTAACTTTGGTTGCTCCCCCTTGTATAATATGATTTTTTCCTGAATAAGTGAGTCAATCGAGCAACAATCACCAGTAAAACTCCATTAAATGTCTTGGAACGTTTAGATCTTTTAAAGAGAGCAAATCAATATGCATTTTTATGTGCTTGTGTGTTGGAGCCTCTGAGCATATCATTCTGACATTTGAAGCTGCTTGATTTTGTGGTGTTCATGAGGTACAAGCTTGTTGTTTGTAATTGGAGATTGGTTAATTGTGTTTCAACTGGGGTTTGGATTGCAGGTTGCCTTTTCAATAGAAATGAAAGCGCTTCACTGGCTTCAATCTCAGATACAATGTGAGGAGTTGCTACCACGGCTTTATTTTTCTCCTCGAGGGAAATGTGGTGAAGGTAATTTATTGTAATATATCGTCTTCGCACATAAATAGTCATAAATGATGTGGTTAGACCTTTTCAGGTGTGTCGGGGTAGTGAGGCCCTGAACCTCAACCCTTATTCTAGAAGAGATGATGAGGTCTCTGTTTGAGCTGATTTACAAACTTGTCATTGGCAGGATTTCATGAAGAGGAGGTGGATGTCCTTAAGGGTGTTGCTGGGATTGGGTCTGCAGTGCTTTTCAAGGGTCAAAAATCGCTCTTATCAAAAGATTTGAAATGTCTCAAAAGGTTTGCTTTATCAGGCTTGATTTCAACATCTTCAAAGATTCGACTACCCTTTATTTGCAGATTTGGCTCACAACCACATAATCATGCTCAGTAGATGCAAATTCTTAAGAGACGATTGTTCTCCAGATGCTTAGTCAATTAGATGCAGTATTGTGAGCCGATGCCTGCATTTATTTGTAAGTTTGAGCTTTTGATGTGATTACATTTAAAAAAAAAAAGTAAAGTTTTACTCCGCACCTTTTTCTTCTTCGAGATGGCATACAGTTTTTCAAGAACATATGGCTGGCATAGGTCAACAATTTGTGGGTTACAACATGCATTTCAACATATGCATTGGAACAGTGCGATGTATTTGTGCCAATTAAAAAATGGCTTGAGGATCATCTTACACCGCTAATTTGGTCAACTCTGACTTCAGCCAATATGAGACAAACACACTAATCAAGCCTGTGTAATGAATTGAGATCTTTCAATCCTCAAGACTGTTGCTATTAGCTAGGAAACTACATTCCGGACTCTTCTAGCAAATGGCTGCACATGATATAATGGACACAATTGAGACACTGAACCACTGGACAGAGGGACTGTTAAGTTCGGGGGGGGGACCTCCATTCTGTGTCTAATTCGAAAGAAAGGGCTTGGCACCTGTGGATGCCTTGACAACCAAGGTGCATTTGTATTTATTAAGGCTGTGATCTGTTCCAATCACAATTCTCTATTCATTGGCGCGATAGGTCTTGCCACCAGGTCTCAGGCTTTCTCTGGATAGGTACACTCTTCTTCTTGCCAATTCTGCAGCTCATCCTGGCAAGTGCTGAATAAGCCACCCTTAGTGCCACAATATGTGAAAGAGGTAAAATAACCTGCCAGTTCAGCTTCAATGTGCCTTGTCACTTGCTTATGGGTCATGTATGTGATATCATTTTTCAATGCATACTTTTTTCATTAGTGTTTAGACATTGTTGGTGTTTCCAAGTCATTATGGGCATTGGTAGTGCTCACGTGCATTTATAGTGCGTAGGTTCTTTTTAGTCTAGTATCATCTCCTTTGATGGTGTTTATGTGAAGTGGAAATGATCCACACAAATTATCTTCGCCATTTGTGTGGAAATGATCCACACAAATTATCTTTGCCATTTGTTTTCCCCAACTAGCCTTAGGCCAAGATCCTCCCGTATTCATCGTTTTTCACTGCCATAGGTGCCTACACTAGGCACTTTGTTTAAATCTGCCCCTAGGCGATGCTGCCAAGGAAGCACTTTGTGGGGTTTTGAACCTAGGACTTCACGGTCCTAGACAAACAGCTTTACCACTTAAGCTATCATCTCATTGGCATCTTCAACACGGGGACAGAAATCAACATTTATGTACCCGCGTTATTGTGGAGATGGTAAGGCGGTTGGTTCCAGTGTGCTGTCGAGGGGTCTAACCCTGGTGGACTGTACAATATAGTATAATATACCATAATTGCAAAAAAAAAACAATCAATGTTTTTGGTAATTCAGGTGATAACCAGGGCAAGGTCTCTCCAGGTTTCTGTTGAGAGGTTCTTCTCTGATCAGAGCGTATGGTGCGATACGTTTCAATGCTGAGATGGAGCCATCAGAAGAGTGGAAACCTTTTGGCTCTTTCTTCTTCTTTATACCCCAAGTGAGTATATATTGTCCTCATTTCAATTATTTTAAAGGTCAGTCTTTTTACTAGTACATGTTGTCCTCATGTGCATTATAATTGGGAGTTTTTTCTTTGGATAATATGGACAGTTATCAGGTCCATATTTGCTTCCATGATCTCTTTGAAAGTGAGTACTTATGGTTAGAACAGTGGATTGTTGCCAATGCAGATTGAATTCTGTGAGTGCCCAAGCTGTTCCCTTCTTGCTGTGACTATTGCATGGGATGAAGCTTTGGGTAGGGCTTTTGATGAAGCCGTAGCTTCTGCTAAAAAGGCACTACTGCTGGTAAAAGTCATCTTAATTTACAACCAAGAGGCTACCTTTTTGACTTGGATGAAACAGGAATGACCCATTCAATTTGTGAATTGGTTCTGTTTGTATTTCATGCAGTTGTCTGATCAAGTTTTTACAACAAGTCCGAGCCCTCTTCTCAAAAGATTGCACAAAGAGCATGCACCATCTGAGCGAGCATGGCATGGTGTAATGAAGGATCTGTTAGAAATTTTAGAATATAATGAAGTAAACCAGCCATCTGCTTCAGAACAAATCCTTATGAAGCCTGTCTTTTATAATGCAATTGGGCTTTCAAAGGTATGTTTATGGTCTAAATGAAAAACCAATCTTTTATTTTGTAATGGTTTAACTATCAAGGCTTCCTTGAAGGCTGAAGTTATTGGTATTTTTAGTTGCTTTCTTTTTGCACGAAGTATACAGAACCGTTCATAAGCATGAAGAGGGATCTTCTTTCCAATTACCATGGCGAAGCTTAAATTATTCTTGCCTTCTTTTAGTATTTCCTCCAAAGGGTTCTTCATGAGTTGAGCTGCGGCCCCTCCCTCAAATAAAATATATATATATATATATATATATATATATATTTTTTTTTCCGAGAAAAGATCCTTTCATTAGTTATGTAAAAAACGCCCGTAGGGCTACAAAAGAGATCTCTGCTGCTCCTAACAGAGAGAAGAGCAGTGAATACATCATGGCAGCCCGGGAGACTCTCCCTAGGTGCTGCAAAATACAAGCATCAGTCTAAAGGACTGAGCGGCTAAATCATACAATGGGGGGGGGAAAGAGCCAAACAGGTGGCCTGTAGTGCCAACGGGGGGATCCCGTGTGTAGGGTGTAGAACGGGCCGCAGCGGTTTTCAGCAAAAAGACAAGAAATTACAACAAAAAATAAAAGCTGTTTTGCTGAATTTCAGTCATTGGGAGTGTGTGGGAGAGTGAACACCACCTGGAAACACTCTTGTAAGCTTGGAAAACACACTAGCAAGCTTGGATATGGAGTTGGGAAGAAGAAAGTGCAAAAAAATACAGCCAAAGAGGCCTCATGAAGGGGGCGCCTACTTCTAGAGAGAAGGAAGAGAGATATGGTGATGCTAGAAGTCATCTCCTGTCTATTTTTATACACCAGGGCCTCTGTTGTGGGTGTGCCCGCCCTTATTAGGTGTTTTCTCATTTTTTCCCACTCTCCATATTTTTTTCCATTTTTCTGTGGCTAGGGAGACAGCCCTGAGATGGTAGGAGGACCCAGTTTTGCTGGCCGACTGCATCAGCATGTTTATGTTCTCATTTTGGAGCTGGCCGACTGGACTGGACCGGTCGTGGACCTTCTGTGCTGTGGCCGACTGCTGTTTGCAAGTCGTGGGTGTCTTGTCGGTTGCCCTACAGCAGGCCGACTGCTGTTGGGGGGCCATATAAAATGGCCCCCAGTCCTCTTGTCAGTATTCTACCAATTTCGGGATTCTTTTGTGTATATAGAGCAGAGTTACACGCCTCTATCTCTCTCTCCCTTGTGCTGTGATTTTTTTGCATTGCGTTTTGCTCGTGTTTCAAGATCTGGTCATCATCTCCGCTACGTATTCTGACATGGTATTAGAGCCCGGGCGTGTGTGGTCCTGGGCGACCCCCTCGCGCCTCGGTGGCTTGCGGAGCTCGATTTGAGGGAGGGTGTTGGAAGGTTGGTGATTTTGAGCGTGTGATCTATGGCTAGAAGGTGCCTTGGATTATCCCATAAGTGGAAGCATGGGAAGTTGAAGAGCCATATATAGGCTAGAGTGGCACCTTGTCATAATCATCTCCTCCGGCCGGTGTTTTGGGAAGCAGCTCACTGGGAGATGGGAGCCCGGTGGAGGGATGTTGCAGTGCCCGTTGGGGGTGTTCGTGGTGCTCGATGGTGATGCGTCTCCTACGTGCGTTAGTCTTCCGCTGCGCATTCTGACATGGTATCAGAGCCTAGGCTCTAGATATTTCTTGGGATTTGTGTGAGCAAGAGGGGGATTGTTGTGTTGCTGATTGGTGGACCGTACGGGACTGTTCGGGAAGAGGAGAAGCAAGAGGACGGCGGTCTGATTTGCTGGACAACCACTTGCAAGTATTAGTTCTTCTTTGTTCCCACCCACCCACCCTTTTTCAGTGTACATCTCCACAATGGCAGAACTGTTTGAGATGGCCGAGAGACATGTGAAGATCCCGACACTCCCCACGTTCCCGGTGGACCATCAGTTGGACGGGAACAACTACGGTATATGGAAGGTTATGATGGAATCTGTTCTGGAGTCTTACGACCTCGCTGATTTCGTCGTTGTTGGGGCTCCACGGCCGGAAGTAGAGGAAGGGGAGTTACCGTCGATCCGAAAGGACCCGGAGGCTCAGACACAGATGTGGGATCGTGTCAGCGCCAGGGTCCGTTTATTTATCTTTCTCAACTGCACACTGCAAGTAATCAATCATGTAAAGCATATGACGCTGGCCAGAGGTATATGGTAGCATTTGGCTTCTCTTTACAACAGGGTATCGCCCATGAAGAGGATTTCCTTGGAAGTACAGATGCGGGTTATGTGCCCTGCAAAGTCGTCGATAATACGGGAAAATATTAACAAGCTGCAGGCTCTTTAGCAGGAAGTTCTTCAGGCTGGGAAGGAGATATCGTCAGAGGACATGGCCATAACGTTGCTGTCACATTTGCTCTCTCAGTACTCAGCATTTTACTCGTCTTTGATTACCAGTGGCAGGCTCAGCACCATCACGTGGGAGGAGCTTGTGCCCATGGTCTTGGACCAGGAGGAACGATTCACGAACCCTTCTCAGGGTGGAGGTTCGGAGGCCTTAATTGGCCAACGGTCGAAAGGCCGTAACACGGGCAAAGGGAAGGCTTCGTCGGAGAAGTCTTCTGAGAAGAAGTCTGTTACTGACCGCGAGAAACTAAAGGCAGAGAGGACCTGTAATGAATATGGCGAGAAAGCGTTCCAAGCAGAAGACCGAGAAGGGTGAAGATTCCTCAGTAGCAATCATGAAGACTTCGGCTTTTGTGCACCTGGAGGTGATGGACACTGATGTTTCATTTTCTTCAGGCAAGGAGGAGATTGGAGGATTCTCCGCAACGGATACTCGAGGGTGGATTCTAGACAGTGGTGCTTCCAGGCACATGACTCCTCCTCGTTTAGATTTACAGGATCTATGCAAGTATTCTGGTCACATTCTTACTGGGGATACATCCACTATCCCAGTTCACAGTGAGGGCAGGATGGAGATAGTTCCCGATGGCAGAGGGGGGAAGCATTCCTCCCAGGTGTTGTATGTTCCGTCACTTGGTTTTCATCTGTTGTTGTCAGTGCATCAGGTTTGCAAGACTGGCGTACGGGTGGAGTTTGATGAGCATTTTGTTGCTCTCTGGGACAAAGCAACAGGCCAGGTGGTTTGGGAAGGTGGAATGGAGAATGGAGTTTACAAGCTTTCAGCACTCTCTCTCCCACGTCCTCAGGTTTGTGATGAGTGGCAGTCTGGTAATGGCCACTTAAGTGTGGATACGCTGCAGGTGCAGGCTTTCCTGGACCAGATGGTGGATAGCTTGCCAGTTGATGGCAGCAGTTGGTAGGAACTTTCCAGTACTGATGTTGGTGGTTCTTGTGTTCGTCAGTCAGAGGAAACTGAGCAGGTAACTTATGCTCTGATGTCTCGTAGTATTCGGGACAAAGAACCTCCTGTAGTTGAGGATGTTCTTTCCACGGGGGACCTTTCGGAAAGCCAGGCAGGTGGCAGTTGATTACTTGCAAAAGGAGGTGGTTTCTCCAAGCTTTGTGGTTCCAGATTTAGAGGGGGTGGTTGACAGGTTTCAGAAGGCCTTGCGTGGTCTTCAGCAAGTTTTCGGGACTTGGTTTTGCACTGTAACAGGTGTTGATCCTTGTGAGCAGTGTGATGCCTCTTTGACTCAGAAGCAGGATGGTTCATTGATCTGGTTAATGGACACCAGATCAAGGTTGATGCCGTACGTACGTATGGATCAATACTGTACGGTACAGCCGTACGGTACGGTACGGTAAAGTACCGTACTGTACGGATCCGTACGGAAACATTAAAAAAAAATAAAAAATTGTGTGGCGTGTGGCGATCATGCGATTGTAGATAAGCGACCAAAATTTGGGCATTTGTGTGTACTTGCAAAATCGTATCCCCTCTGTGTACCTGCAAAACTTTGCAGAGGAAACTTTTTCGCTCTTATTCGCTCTCTCTCCTGCCCAGACTTCATCATGCCGCGCAAGACTAACCCGAACTGGGCAATCCACACCAATGTCCTGAGGGTTGTTAACACCCCTTCTCAGCAAGGGTCAGGTACTCGGCTATGGGCATGCAAGTATTGCGGGGAGCAGTACACTAGCACCATAACTCGCGTCATCAAGCACATGACAGGTATCGGGTGCACCAATCAATGTGGTCCATGTGATAAAATACCACAAGCTGTGAGAGACCAATTGATTGCGGAGAATTGTCCTGCAATGGGTGGTGCAAGCAGTGTTAGAGGTGGTGAAAGTACGCAAGATGCTCTCCATGATGCTTGTATTGGAGATGTTACAGGTTCAGGTACAGTAGATGAGGGTGAAAGTCTTTTGGCTTCAGCCCAATCCACCACAGGCAGGAAGAGGGCACGTATTGCTGATGATGAGGACCTCCTGCCACAAGATGCGAGAGGTAGAGGGGAGGCATCAAAGCAATCCACTCTGCGTTCTTGTATCTCATCAAAAGCTTGGGTAAAGGAGCGGCAAAGGGTGGCAGAAATGGAGATTTGTCGTACTCTTATTGAGTGTAATATATCCTTCAATATGTTAAGGACAGACCAATGGAAAAGAATGGTGAAAGCAATTGCGCAGGTAGGGCCTACTGAGACGTGGACAGGTCTTGAGTATACGAAGATGCGTACATCCATGTTGGATGAGCAGAAGGCCTTGATAACAAGGCGCTCACTCCTGTGAAAGCAGGTTGACAGGAGTTTGGATGCACTATTATTTCAGATGGGTGGGCAGACATTCGCAAGAGGCATATAATCAATATCCTTGTGTCATCTTGCTTGGGCACCTATTTCTTGCGTGCCGTGGATGCAGGGAGAGCAGGAGACAGGATCACAGGGGAGTTCATTTATGGCCACATTCGACAGGCTATCCTTGAGGTTGGGGAGGACAATGTTGTGCAGGTGGTGACCGACAACGCCTCTAACTGCAAGGCAATGGGTCAAATGGTCGAGGCAGAGTTTCCACATATAGTGTGGACTCCATGTGCTGCCCATTGTCTTGATTTACTTATGGAAGACATTGGGAAGCTTTTTTTGGGTGCAGCCCATTGTTGCAGATGTTGTAAAGATCACCACCTTCTTCCGCAAGAAGCATCAGGCTCTTGCCATCTTTCGGAGCCATAGCCCTTTGGATATGGTGAGACCCTCCAAGACCAGGTTTGCCTACATATTCTTGGTCTTGGATAGGCTCTACAAGATAAGAGATTCACTATCATCAACAGTTGTGGATCCAAGGTGGCGACAGATGCATCATTCAGAGGATGAGTGTACAAAATACTTGCAGAGGCGGATCCTGGATGATGATTTTTGGCAGCAAGTTCATAGCCTTTTAGTTGCACTTAAGCCCGTGTATGTCCTTCTCCTTCTTACAGACATGGAGGGCTCAACTTTGGGGCTGGTCTTTCATTTGTTTATGCAAATGAAAGACCATGTTGCTTAGTGCTCCATGATGACTGCTCAACGGTAAGCAATAGTTCTAATTTCTTGCTCTTTCTTTGATTTTTATGACTTCTCGATTCTCGATTCTCATGACATGTCAGGAGTCAGGACTGACATGTGTACACTTAGTACTATAACCTAAGACATGTATTTTCAATCTCTCATTTTCAGCCGAGGTGAGATCTTGGACATTGTAGACAAACGGTGGACATTCATGAGCCGTCCCATCCATGCGATGGCTGCCATGCTCCATCCTCTCTACAGGTCGCCAGAGCTATGGAATAATACTGCTTTGAGCATGAAGCAGTCAGAGTATGTTGGAAGGATGTTCGATGAGGAGGAGCAACTTCAGATCGATAGAGAGTTCACCACTTACATGAGTGGTATTGGTGCTTCATTTGCGAGACATGTGTCATTGAGGAAGGAAGCCATGAAATTCCCTTTGACATGGTGGCACTCTTATGGAAGGGTTGGTCTTCCAAACCTTTCACGAGTTGCTCTTCGTGTTCTATCTCAGGTAACTTGTATTTAATCTCTAAAGTATAGTCTTCGGTAGTGAAGCTTGATGTTTTAGCATTAAAAGATTTACAAATTTGCTCGCATTGCACTCATTTTTGCATAGGATTGCTCAGCTGGAGCATGTGAGCGGAATTGGAGCTCATACTCTCTTATATGTAAGATTCGGAATCGCCTTAGTACTTCTCAATTAGAGAAGTTGGTGTATTGCAGAGCTAGCATGAGGCTCGTGCGAAGCTACCATGCTTTGGGGTCACCGAAGCAGGTATAAATTGAAATTTGGACTCAAGAAGAACTTAGAAGTAGAAATTTTGCTGTCGAACTCATTCACACTCAGATTCCCGAGGCACATGACGAGGATGCACTGGAGCTTGTTGCTGCTGAGCCAGAGTTCGATGAAGAGGGCAATGGTATCAATGATGGAGGCATGCTCTCTTCAGAAGACTCATGATCTTTATCTGATGATGAGATTTGAGACTCTTGCGTCTAGACTCTAGAGTCTAGACAACTGTAGTGTTTCATTGTTTTGCTTTTTGCACTTGTGGACCAGGACATGTGCTGTAGACATGATATTTGTACTCTCTTTTATAATCTATGACTTTCATGGTTCTTGCTTATATCACTATGACTGTTAACATGAGGTATTGTGTAATGGGCTTGGTAACTGATAATTGATAATTGATTTAAACTTTAAGTAATGAGGTTGAGTCTTTATTTTAAGTATTTGATTGCTATGTCTACAAAATATTCAGGTTTCTAGGACTGTTTACAAATGGTACGTACTGTTTACGTACCTTAAAATTTGTTCCGTATAGAAGTACGTTCCGTACGTACTGATAGCGTGCCGTACACTACGTACCTTTCCACCTTGCACCAGATTGGACGGGAGCTTCCTGATGAGGCAGTTGAGCTCATGGTGCAGATGACTCTTTGGGAGGCAGGATTGCATTTCCAGTGGTTTTTGCGGCATGCGAAGGATCATGGACTCTTGTACATAGGAGGGAGATTGATTGATGGAGTCCGACTCCAAGGTTGGAGTGACTCAGTTTGGGGAGGAGATCTGGACACGAGGAGATCTACTTCAGGCCCAGGAGCAGTTTTTTGGAGCAGTACGAGGCAGTCATCGTTTGCCTTGTCAACGACAGAGGCAGAGTACCGGGCTGCTTGTGATGCTGCTTGTGAGGTAGTGAGGATGCAGAGGTTGCATTGCAGGTTTGGGCTTCCACTGGAGGAACCCATGGTCATCTAGAGGCACTTTGTTCGTGAACAGATCGTTGTTGATGACATCTTGCTAGAGTTCTGTTCGACGGAGGACAGTACGGTAGACCTCTTCACGAAGTCGCTATCTCAGGATTGCTCAGGCGGCACCCCAGCTCCCTGTGGTTGGTTTCACAGCCAGGAGCTGAGAGGGGGTGTTAGAAGTCATCTACTGTCTATTTTTATACACCAGGGCCTATGTTGTGGGTGTGCCCGCCCTTATTAGGTGTTTTCTCATTTTTTCCCACTCTCCGTATTTTTCCCCTATTTTTTCCCATTTTTATGTGGCTTGGGAGGCAGCCCTGAGATGGCAGGAGAACCCAGTTGCTGGCCGACCGCATCAGCATGTTTATGTTCTCATTTTGGAGCTAGCCGATTGGACTGGACAACAGGTTGTGTACCTTCTGTACTGGCCAACTGCTGTTTGCAAGTCGTGGGTGTCCTCTCGGCTGCCCTATAGCAGGCCGACTGTTGTTGGGGGGCCATATGAAATGGCCCCTAGCCCTCTTGTCAGTATTGTACCGATTTCGAGATTCTTTTGTGTATATAGAGCAGAGTTAAACGCCTCTATCTCTCTCTCTCTCTCTTCTGCTGTGATTTTTCTGCATTGCGTTTTGCTTGTGTTCCAAGATCTGGTCATCATCTCCGCTGTGTATTCTGACAGGTAAGTTGTCCACTCTAGGTGTCAAGTATAGAGGGCAAGTGCCTTGTGGTGCAAGCTAGAATGGACACATGGCTGGTTGCTCCCTTTGTACAAAGGGGATAAGGTCTGGGTGGACATTGGGTTTTGTCCATCTCGGGACATCAATGTGTGAACACAAGGTTGGTCATAACTTAGAAGTGAGTTTTGGTCACCCAAAACTTAATCAAGTGTGTACAAACTCGCTTATAAATTAGTGCTAATCTCTAAGGCCAGGTTTATGACCAATACTTACCACCTGTCACATGCCACATAACCATGTTAGCAGACAATTACACGCATGGTTCACAGGCGGGCGTCCCCTTACCCGGAACTACACATTGGTTAGGCAAGCATGAAAACAGCATGTAATTTATGCAATGTAGCATTGGTATGGACAAATCCCTATTCATGAAACTATACCAAAATAGACGTGCTCGAGGCAAGTACACAAGGTACCAGACCCAATGGAACATCAATCCTCCAGGCATTTCCGGGCATGTATACACAGGCACAAGTCTCAACGGAAAGCCAAGTCCACATAATCACATGAGTGGCATCAATCCCCGGCATATGCAACTGCTATGGACGTCCGTCCAAGGTACATACATAATGAGAAAACATAGGTGGACCAATTGGGTGGCCAAATGGTGACAAGTACCAATGAGGAACTTTGCTATGCTGGAGGCCATGGTGGATTGCATCTGCATATGCTCTTCTTCGTTAAAAGCTTGACCAGTGGAGGTGGAGAGTGTTCAATTGAAATACAAGTTATAATGCTAAACAAAGATGAGAGGCCAAACCTGAACCCAAATAAATGCTTCTTTCAGGTGGCAACTCAAATGGGGAAGCTACTATGTTGTCCTTCTGCTTGGCTCCCTTAATGATGTCATAAGCACAAAGATGTGCTGAGTGAAGTGGTCCCATCTAACCTTGTATGGCCTATTTCCTTGCTGTAAGCCCGTGTGTTGAACTTTCCAAGAATGCTGATCTCTTCTAGCTGTGATCTCTTCCAAGAATGACATCATGATTTCAGGATAAAGGGGTGTACCCTCTTCAACCTCCTTGCTGACATAGGGTGAGTCACTAGGTGGAAAAGCATAGGTTGCATTAAAGAGTCCAGTAATGTAACCAGCATGTCAGAAGACAATCCCATGTTACTCGATTCCTAGGTATTGTTCCTCTGAAAGACACTAGAAAATTTCCATGCAGGGAGGGGGAGCTGATTGTTTTTTCTTTATGCCTACAGGTGGTTCTAGCTCGCAAAACAAAGATTGAAGTAGATGCAGTTTTAGAGCCACTTACTCTAGTTTCTATTCTCCAGGTTCGTTTTACTAGCATTGGCATGATTTATAACAGTCTTAAATTAGAAGCTTGCTGGAATATAAATAGTCATCATTATAATATAATGCATGCAAAATTTTGCAGGACAAAGACCCAAATGCGTATCAATTCTGTATCCAACTTCCAAATAGAAGTGCATTCATTGGAAGCACTGTGAGTACAGCATGGCAAATGTTCATGTTGATTAAATGATTTAATGTAACAAGTTTGCCTTAAAAGATGAGTTTAGCAGCTTGGCTAGCCTTTCTATTCATTTTACATGTTTTTACTTTTTTTGTTTATGTATTGTACGAGAACTTTAATGAATAGATCACATGAAATCGTTCTTTGTAATGCAAAGTGGTGCAACCAGCTACTGTGTGTGTGTTTCTGTGTTCTCTTTCTAGCCTTCATCATGGTTGAGCCTGTGTTTCACCTCCGGAGAAGTGATAGAAACTCAGTTCCATAGTTTATCTTTGAAGATTTGTCTACTGCAGTACATATCTTTATACATTAACTTGCACCTACTCTTGGGCACTGATGACGTGAGTGAGGATGCCATAGCTTGTAGTCTACACTCTGCATGATGGAGTTGTTGATTTGAAGCTTTGTGAGTGGATTCTCATAGAGTCAAGATTGCACTTTGGTTTTCGTTGAGTTTGGGAAATAACCTGAACTTTCCATCCGTATATGCACTCAGGTCCTTTTCTTTGGTGTTTTATCAGGACTGACTTTCAAAGCTATTACTACTCGCTCCTTTTCTTCGGTGCTTTGTCAGGACTGACTTTTAAAGCTATTACTATATTTGATGCATTTTAAGAAACTCATGGCTCAATATCCACTTTCGGTATGCTATGCTGGGGTTCAGCCTTGCTAATGTTTTCCTTACAAAGAGAAGCCATGTTTGAGGGAGGGTGACACTTGACATCCTAGTTGGGCACCACCTAAATGTGAGGGCTAACGGACAGCTTTTGGATGGTGTGGGACAGTGTCTGGTAGGCTAAATGAAATTGGGGGGTGCATTGTGGGAGCAAGTCATGTTGTGCTAGGGTTCGGCATGTCTTATGTTTCCATTACGAGGAGAATTCACTCACTGGTGTGATGGCTTGTGGGCTGCTTTTTGAATGTGTGGGACAGTGCCTGGCAGGTAAGTGGGGCAATATTGTGAGAGAAAGTCAGTAACATATGTTTGTCAGTTGGGTTTAATTTGGGGCTCAAAGAGATGAGGAAGGACACCTCTGTTTTGTCCATGAGGGTCTTGCTCATGCTCATTGTGAGCCCTTGTCCAGGGACAAGTCGCAAGTGGGTGTTGACTTCTCTGATAATGAAAATGCTAAGGTTTTTGATACTTCGTGCCTCTTGGATGGAGGTGTAGATGAGGTTGCATGCCATGCTTGATCAGAGGAAGAGAAGTAATGTGTGAACCACTTGAGAGTTGGATCTCATTGGTCCAAGAATGTTTGAAGAAGACGATGGTGGTGCATGTGCCGAGTCCATGCTTGGTAAGGAGCGCCATGGAGGGCTAGGGCAAAGGTTGACCTGTGAATCGCTGTGGGAGGAGGGACCCAATGGTGGAGGGACACGTAAATGGAGCTCACTAGATTAATTGAGGATACTAGCTACTTGCAAGTAAATGGACTAGGCCCCTCATGCAAGAGTCCTTGTAATCCATGCACCATAGGGAGACCTATTTAAGTGGCTCCTGCACGATTTTCAAAGTTGCTAGTCTAATGTGAGATTTTCTTTAGGACTGCAATCTTTCGAAGTTTTTTGATGTGGATTTCACATGATTTTGAATCATTCTTGAGTTTTTGTTTACACACCTTTGTGACAGCCAGAACGTTTGTTCTACAAAGATGGGGTTAAGGTGTTCAGCGAAGCTGTGGCTGCCACCCGCGCACGTGGAATAACTGAGAGCAAAGATTATGGATCAAGCATTGAACTACTTTTAAGGTCTGGGCTGTTGGTTTGGATTTGGCCTCAACACTTTATCAGTGTCTCATAAACTCTTGTTATGATCGTTGCTTTCAGCTAATATGAATGCTACAGTAACCTTATAGAAAGCCTAATAATTCGTTTAAATGATGATAATTGTCTTAATGTGATGACTTAGTTCTAATGGCAGTTCAAAGGATCATACAGAGTTCGACATTGTCATGGAGAGTGTCAAACAAAGACTAGAGGTGGGTCTGTATTTTAGCTCTCATGAGCTTATAAGATCTCATAAGGTCTCTTTTGAGCCATTATGAGCTCTTATGAGCTTTCTTGAGCTCACCTTTTTCTTACTAACTCTATAGCACTTTAGTTTTATTGCGCAGTTATATTCTTTTGTTTTGTTTAGAAAGCTCATGTCAGGATTTCACATGCCATAAATTTTTTGCCGCAGGTGGTGTGCAAGCATGTCAAGGTAAAGTCCTACAAAGGTCTCATAAAGCAGGCAAATGTGCAGCATCTGTATGGACGCTTGGCTGGACAACTCTGCAATGAGAATGGTGAAGTATGGTTACGGACTGCCCTCATTTTCTAGAATATGCTTCGTGATGTGGTTAGTAGATTTTATGGTATTTCTTGAGATTGTTGAGCTTTTGTCTTTGGGAATGTATTTGATTGTACAGTTCGAGCTACTGTCAGAACTGCATCCAACGCCAGCAGTATGTGGACAACCCCAAGACCTTGCAAAGAAATTTTTGAGTGAAACAGGTAATTGTTGTACATAAGTGCAATCCTTTTCAACTTCTGTTTGATAAAAGAAGTCTGCTTCGTTCTATAGTCACTCTTACAGGTCCATGGGTAAAGGATACTTATTAGAGGGTCCCTGTGTTTTTTATTGGTTGTTTTTATGGAGTTAGTTGAAAGGTGTCAGATGAAAGGAAGGGAAGAGCAATTCCGTGTGGGAAGAGAGTCTAGAGAGTAATTCTTGTAGGTGCAGGACATCAATTAGTGTGAGTATAGAAGTCAGAGGATTCAATCATAGTTTCTTTTGTTAGACTAGTCGGACTCAGTTCCCTTATAGAGCTAGGCACATACAGCTTTGCATCCTCTCATAAGTGTTAAGGTCAGGAGCGGACAGATTTGAAGCTGTCAGACTAGGAAGGGTCAGCCCAAGAGCTGTCAGAAAGAGTGCTGACTGAATCAGTGTTGATTGAAGCTGAGTTGACTGATCAAGAGCTGACTGTAGAGAGTTGGTTGAATTAGAGCTATCTGAAGTAGGAAGAGTCAGTTCAGAGTTCTTAGATCAACAGCTGTTAGAAACAAGAGCTTGTTGAGTCAGAGCTAATTGAATGAGGAGGGGTCAGAAAGAAAGTTGCCTGCCCATTAGATAGCAAGCTGTCAGATGAGGAAATGGCAGAATCAATGTTGATTGAATCGGTGCTGACTGAAGGAGGAAGTGGCAGAATCAGTGCTGACAGAAACAGAGCTGACTAAAAGAGGAAGCATTTGGATCAGTGCTGACTGAAGGAGGAAGTGGCAGAATCAGTGCTGACTGAAGGAGGGAGAGAAAGAACAGAGATGACAGGATGAGAGCTGAGCTATCTGAAATCAGAGCAGTTAGTCGAGGGGCTGTCAGATTAGAAGCTAGTTAGATCAAGAGTTGTCAGATCAAGAGTTAGTGGGATCAGGACTGTGTGGAACAAGACTGTCCGCAGCAGAAAAAAACAATCAGTATGAGAGCTGAGGAAGTGAGGACTATTGAGATGAAGAGAGAGGCAAGCCAAGACTTTAGGTTGGAGATTGTATCTACTGACTGAATCAGAACTGATTGAAGCAAGAAGTGTTAAGATCAGGTTGGTTGGGCAGTTATTACACTTCCGTTGGCCCAGGGAGGCTTGGGCATTATAGATCCAGTTGATCAGAGTAGAGCCCTATTGGGGAAGCTTATTGTTCGGGGGCTGCTTCCAGGCGCTGAGCCTTGGAAAGAGCTTCTTTTTCAGCGGCTGCAGCCTCGGGCTCCCCCAGCAGGGGGCACTTGGGCACCAGAGATACGATGGATCTTCATAGAGATGAGGAGGACAGGCCTCAGTAGAGGATGGGAGGACAGATTTGCCTTGAGCATCTTGAGAGCTTGGGAGTTGCTGAGACCGGGACTCTCTCAGAGACCTCCTTCTTGTGATGAGGAGCGGGCCAGACAACCGCTCATCTGGAGCCCAGCGGTTCGCACAGAGCAGGATCATATGCTAGGTTCTCGGCCTCATCTAGCCTGGGGACCATTGGCGGCAGGCCCAGCACGTAGTTTTTGAGACTGGCAGGCCTTCTGCAGTCTCCCAGAGGAGATCTAGGTGGAGAGGCTGAGTCACTTCCGAGGGGGGCTGATTTTGAGGGATGACATTCAGGAGGCACTCACAGAGGAGTGGTTCACGCCTCTCGAGCCAGTGGCCCCACGGTGGATGGGAGCCTGGCCCCTCTCTCTCCAGAGGGTATGTATACGTTGGGTGCCGGTGCTTGGTCGACTTCGTCAGGGCCTGCTATGGGCTATGAGACGGAGCAGGACAGCTAAGCCATCAGATTCATTAGGGGCCAGCCTCGCCTTGTTCCTTCACCGGATTTCTCATCCGCCGGCTGGACACAGGAGAGGGATCTACGATGGGAGCTCCTCAGCAGCCTCACCATCTGGTTCACCTGGAGGGCCCGGTGTTTCAGGGCCTTTGAGGGGAGACTGGAGCCACCAGTAGAGACTGTTCGGGGGATTTGGCAGTAGTTGATCCACACCCTGCGAGGACAGTATGACCGCATCCGGGCGACTCGGATGAGGCGATCTTGCGGCGCCAGGCCTTTCACACCACTTGGCGCAGTGGCCCCTTCTATACCCTACACGCGGGGTCCCCCCGCTGGCACTACAGGCCACCTGTTTGGCTTTTCCCCCCTCCTATTGTATGATATAGCCCCTCAGTTCTTTGTACTGATACTTGTACTTTTCAGCACCTAGGGAGAGTCTCCCAGGCTGCCTTGCTTGGCTCTCTGCTCTGTTTTCTTATGAGCAAGAGAGGATCTTTTGTAGCCCTACGGGCGTTTTTTATATAACTAATGAAAGGATCTTTTCTCGAAAAAAAAGAAGAAGTGTTAAGATCAGAAAACGTTCGGAGTAGGAGCTATTTGAATCAGGGAAAGGGTCTGAAAGGGTTTAGGAGTAGATTGAATCAAGAAGATGTTCGGAGTAGGAGCTGTCTGAATCAAGAAAAGGGTCTGAAGGGTTTAAGGAGTTGTCTGAATCAAAAGCTATCGAGATCAGGAGATGTCTAGAGCTGAATTTAAGCAGGGACCATTGAGTTGTAGAGAGGCAAGCCAAGACCTTCAGTTTGAGTGTTGTTTGTTTGGTGTTTGGGGGTGGTGTCTTGTATACCTGATCTCATCTAGCCTTCTTGTAGTGCTAGGTAGCAATAGCTAGTGCGGGAGTTGAAAAAGCTCTCAGCGGAAGGAAAACAATGCATTAAGAGATTCTGGGAGCTTCTTCTCAAAGTTCAACACTTCAAGAAGATTAGCAATTCTTGAGAAGACGAGAAAATTTCAGGGAGGTTTGCAGTTCAAACTTTTTACTGCTCTCAATCATTGTATATGTTCTAGTCTTAAAGAATTGATAGACCGTGCTGAGACATGGGAAACGGAGAATGGTAGTAGCAAGCCATTCAAAGTGCATAATTAGAAGAGACTTTCCAACAACAAAGAAGGGGATGTAAATGGAGAAAATCGGTAGGACATTCAGCCGCCATTCAAGAAGATGAAGCCGTATCCACTATCAAATGCTCCTCAAAGCTGCTCTACCATGTACCTACACAACAAGCAACTTTCCGAAGAAGAAATATGACAATATCATGAAGGAAGGGAAACGTTTCAGGTGCAGATAGCCAGGACATGTTGTGAAGCAATGTCCTAACAACAAACAAACACCAGGTAAAGGAATTTTGCTACACCACATGCCACCACCAACACTGTAGGAGATGTGTTTGGAAACACTGGCGATACACTAGAAATGTGCCAATTGTTGAAAGTTTGGGGCCAGCTTCAAGGGAAGCAAGCTTTCTTCTTAATCGATCCAGCAGCTAAGGAGAGCTTCGTCTCATGGCATCTAGCCAAGGAGGTGGGGTTAAAGTGTGAAGATATGAAAATACCCATGGAGCTTTGCTAAGCTGTGCATCATGATAATGGGATTCCAAGAAGATTGTTGTACCTTACATCGGTAAGTTGAAATTCCAATTGCAAGGCTACGGTGGTCATGATACCTTCTGCATTGGAAACGTGGATGGTGAGATGTCATTCTTGGCATGCCTGGGAATCACATAGTGGGCTCCGCGCTGTATTCTCACAAAAAGGGGGGTCGAGTTCAAACACAAAGGCAAAAGGTAGGAGATCGAAGCAAGCGTTAGCGGAGATACTATATCAATGGGAAGCCACATGCAAGTCTCTCGCGCTATTAGAGATTGTGTTCAATGCTACCTGATTTATGTAAATGATAGGAAGGAACTTAAAGATGCATCTATGATATCATTACTGGTTGCTCTCCAGTTTTCCTTGTGCAGGAAAAAATGGTACATTCAGAATGTGCATTGTTTATGGTTCCCTCAATAAAATCACGGTAAAGAATTGATTCCCTATCCCAAGGATTGATGCTATCTTGGATCGGCTAGGAGGCTCAAAGATCTATAGCTGCATTGACCTAAAGAGGGTGGTACCACAGGATGTTCATAAAATTGATTTTTGCACTGCTTTTGGCCTTCATGAATACTTGGTGACTCCTTATGGATTAACCAATGCACTAGCTACCTTCAACCGAATGATGGAATGCATCTTTTGGGATCTTCGATAGTATGTTGGTTCTCTCTTTGACGACATCCTTGTTTTTAGCAAGAATGAAGAAGAGCATCACCAACACTTGGAGATTGTCTTGCATCTTCTTTGAGATCACAAGCTTCTAATCAATAGTAAAAAGAGTGAATTCTTCAAGAACAAGATTAACTATCTTGGACATGTTATTTCTCAAAATGGCATTCAAATGAATCG
Source organism: Cibotium barometz (assembly GCF_041138505.1). Classification (NCBI taxonomy): domain Eukaryota; kingdom Viridiplantae; phylum Streptophyta; class Polypodiopsida; order Cyatheales; family Cibotiaceae; genus Cibotium; species Cibotium barometz. The sequence goes on from NC_141092.1 coordinate 3,950,705, forward strand.
AGAGAAGGTCAAAATAATCAAGGAATGGTGAGATCTTTGTGACGTGCATGAGGTACGATCTTTCCTTGGGTTATGGTTTTACTACCGCCGCTGCTTTATCAGGCATTTTGCACGGATAGCTTCTCCATTGCATGACCTTACTAAGAAGAAAAGTGCATTCAGATGGATGGAAGCTGAGAAGGCAGCTTTCAACAAACTCAAAACAGCCATAACCTTTGAATATGTCCTCATCATTCCAGCCCTAACCTTTGAATATGTCCTCATCATTCCAGACTTAGTAAAGCTATTTTTGGTAGAATTAGATGCTTGTGGAAATTGTCTTGGTGCAGCTCTCAATCAAGAAGAGCATGATGTGGCATTTGAAGTAGACGCTTGAATGAAGTGGAGAAAAGGTATGACATTTATGAGAAGGAATTATCAGTTGTAGTTCATGCATTAAAGCTATGGAAGCGTTATTTGTTGGGCAATGAATTTGTTGTTAAAACTGATCAGCAAAGCTTGAAGTATTTCAATACTTAGAAGCACTTGCAAGAGAAGCATGTGAGATGGGAAAATTTTCTATCTATGTTCAATTTTCAGATTATGTGTACTCCTGGAAAACATAATGTGGTGGCAGATGCACTCTCTCGTATACCTCGGATTTCAGCCATGACAGTAGCTCATCATGAAAAGTTTGCAGACATGTAGAACACCTATGATAAAGATGATGACTTTGCAAAAATTGAGGAAAATTTACAGCAAGGGAAACCTCATCCGCATTATTGTATCAAAGAGGGTTATCTCTTGATGAATAATCGCCTATGCATTACTCTTCCAATGAGAGAGAAGGTGCTTAAAGGGAGGCATCAGGAAAGGCAGCCACTCTAAGTGCATTAGAGCACTTCTTCTAGTGGCCAACTCTCTAAAGAGACTCAGCTAGGGACCCCAAGTTCACAAGCAACTTCTGGTGTGCTTTGTTTGAGAACTTGGGAACAAACCTTAAATTCTCTTCTTCTTTCCATCCTCAAACGGAAATGGTGAATCTTACACTGTTGGATATGCTCAAGGCTTATGTTGGTGAACACAAAACACAATGGGAGAAGTATATTCCTTTGCTAGAATTTTCTACAACACAGTGCATTCATCCACAGGGAAAGCTCCAAATGAAATCATGCAGGGAAGGGTCAATCTTCCACCCATTGTTCACACCAAAGACAAGATATTTGTTGCTGATCAGTTTGCTTTGGATCGGAAATCAGCCATGAATCTGGTTTGAGCCATCATCAAGTTAGCTCAGGAAAGACAAAAGAAACAAGCTGACAAGAGACAAAGGCATTTAGCCTTTGAAAAGGGTACTTGGATTTTTCTGAAATTTGACAAAAGCCGACTCAAATAGGGCTCTGGACAGCCTTCTCCTTTTCCAAAGCTAATACTGCCCACTCTCTCTCTCCACATTTCTGTCTATAAACCCAAAACCTATAATCGGCTACGGGCCTTTTCAAAGGCATTTAGCCTTTGAAAAGGTTACTTGGGTTTTGCTGAAATTTGACAAAAGCCGACTCAAATAGGGCTTTGGAAAGCCTTCTACTTTTCCAAAGCTGTCCAAAAGGTACTATGGACCATTCAAAGTAGTAGATCAAATCAATAAAATTTCATATAGGCTTGAACCCTTATTTTCTGTACTAATTCTTTCTATTTGCTACTTTCCCTTAGTGCTAGGCTTCATTAGTTGCCTAGCTAGACATGTTGATTATGTTTCTACAAACATACTGTATGCGGTTTCATTCTATACATATAATGCAAACCAATCCCCAGATTCTTGGATTATCACTACCCTTTCCATAGTGGTAGAGAAAGTTTCCCTTCTTAGTTACGCAATCCATGCTGCAGCCAAAGAAAGCTTTCCATAGTGTTAAATTCACCAAGAAAGCTCTAAAGTGCACTATCTTCCATACAGTTTAGAGATATGGAATGTGTATCAAAGAAAAAGATAATATAATTTTATCCATAGACTGCCTATTTTCTGTGAGTTTTTCAAACACTTTGGGTTTTGTTCTGTATATTTGCTGTTTTTGTGCAGAGGCTTTTGATCGGGGAATGTATGCTGGTCCCATGGGTTGGATTAGTGGTGATAAAGCGGAGTTTGCTGTTGCCATCAGATCTTCACTATTAGAGCATAAACAGATTGCATTACCTCAGAACAAAGTCTTTGTAAGTGAATGAAAGGCTTAGCTGCTTAAGCTTCATGCTGTTAGAGTTTTGATTTTCCCCTTACTATATGTCCTTTTGAACTCACTTTCTAGGGTACACGCTTGTATTTGTATGCTGGAGTTGGTATAGTCAAGGGTGCAAAGTCTTCCTCAGAATGGAGAGAACTTGATCTGAAGATTCAGCAGGTATGTTGATCATCTCTTCAATGCAGAACTGGTCTTTTTATTTCTCTCCTACTGTATGCATGTGCTATACTCCTGCAGCTGCTATCTTCTTACTGTTAGTGCTGATGCCATTGGCTGCTGATAAACAGTTATCACCTACAGAATGCAGCTTCTATCATCTGATTATTGATGCTGATGTTGGGGTTGCAGTTTGAAGCATTACTACAACCCTTCTCTTCCCTTCAAGATGTTGTGAATATAAATGCTCTGTGGGCAAGGCTCATAGTGGAAGAATGCTGCAGATTGGGTGTAACTGTTAAGTCTTCTGAAACTCCATTTGCATATTCTGTAAGGTTTTCAATTGAGTTCTAAAGCTTCAGTGTTTTGGTAATGCAGTATTTCTGTATTGCACCTGGATCAAGATCTTCCCCTCTTGCTGTGGCAGCATCTGAAAATTACAAAGCCAACTGTGTCTCTTGTATTGATGAGCGCTCGCTAGCATTTCATGCTCTTGGATATGGACGTGGAGCATGCAAGCCTGCAGTCGTCATCACGTCATCTGGAACAGCAGTTTCAAATCTTTTGCCAGCAGTCTGTTTTCTCACTTTTTAACAGTCCTTTCTAATCTGCTGTTGGGAAACCAAACATTTGCATGATAAAAAATCTTGTCCTCTCTGGAAGCTGATGCCTTTGAAGTATTGAAGGAACTTCCTGATTGGAGATTATAAAGAGATTAGAGATTTATTTGTAATTATTTCATATTTTGTTGACTTTATGCAGGTTGTTGAAGCCAATCAGGATTGTGTGCCATTGATTTTGCTTACTGCTGATCGACCACCAGAATTACAGCAGGCTGGTGCTAATCAAACCATCGATCAGGTACTTTTGACCTGAAATAGGGAGCATCAACACGCCTTGAGAACATTTTTCATTAGCTTTGAGCATGGTGTTATTCAACATGGTTTAAGTGGGGTTGTGGGTGGCTGCATGAAACCTTTGTGGCACACAATTACAACACTTAAAAGACTTGCCTCTTTTTTTCTGTTTATAAGAAAAATAAAAAGATTCTTCCATTAGAAAACAGAAAATAGATCTGAGAAAAAGGTGAAATTGAGGGGGGGGGGGGGGGGGGGGGAGGGGGGGGGCATTCCCTCCATGGCTGGTTGCTCTTGGAGGGATACACCAATGAGAGGGTGGCAAAAAAAACATCATTGAGGGTCTATAATGCCAAATGATTCCATTCTTGCCTCTGGACAAAAAAGGTTTGAGGCTTTATTTGCATGGAAAAGCTACGTGTTGTTGCTGCATAGCCTTGGAGTTACTCTTTTCATTTACCAACTTTTTGAATATACAATCTCTCTTGAAGCTAATTGCTCAAGGTTCCATGGTGGTATGTCTACCTTTGTGTGCATTCCATGTAATGAATCTTAGGATGTGTGCACTCCATCCCCATTGAGTGCAACTCTTCCTTGCACTACTAGACCCAAAGTAAGACTTGACTTTGCATCATCCCTTCTTGTGGTTTTTCACAAAATGAAATAGCCAAAATGGAAAAAAATTGAGAAGAAAATTCGACAAAAGAATCGTTGTGTCGACACATGGTAATGTAGGCCATGTGGTACTCAAAAAATGGGGAAAAACTTGGTTGCATTGCCACGTGGCAACGTGGCTACGTGTGCCAAAACATAAATAAATAAAAAATTCAGAATAAAGGTTGTGTTGCCACATAGCAATGTAGGCCGTGTGCCCACTGCCATGTGGCATCCAAAAATTAAAAATATAAAAAAAATTGAGAGAAAGAAAGAAAGAAAGTTATATTAAACGTCTTCAAAAGACCCAATGGGTCTATGAGACCAAAAGTAATAAAATAGTGTCCCTGCAATCTCTTCATGGTACAAAACAAATCAAAGATTAGAGCTATGAGCTGAGAATGTGAAATCCGAGCCATATGATACAAAGTGGGACCATCATTATACAACCTATGGAGCTAACCCTGGGGGCCGTCAAGGATATTAAGCATGGGGTTAGCCTGTAGGAGGCTCTACAGATCCGCCAGGCGTGGGAAGGTGGCTCTGTGCCTCTCCAAGATCTCCTCAAGCTGGGGCTGATGTCTGTGTTGCTGGTGAGGTCCAGGGAGTCTAGGGCATTGGGCTCACTGTAGTGCTGTGGCCAGTGAAGAGGATGAGGGCAGACGAGGAGGCCAGGCAGCGTGAGCAACAGGGGAAAGGGGGGGGCAGCAGGGAAGCGGGGCAGGAGAGACAGGGCGGCGCTTGGGGGGGGGGGGGGGGGGTAATGGCGGGCAGGAGAGATGGCGGAAGGCTAGAAAGCAGCAGGAGAAATGGCGGGGAGCAGGTGGACAACGCTCAGGTGCAGGGGTTGCGCAGTGGTACACGGAGCTCCTTAGATCTTCGTTCTTCTCCTCCTACCTCCTGTTTATTGTTAATTTGTTGCAGTGGGCACCTGTCTACTGCAACGGGTCCATTGGAGGTGAGTCCAGCCCCCCTACCTCAATTGATCTTTTCCACAGCCTGCGAGGAAGCCTACAGCGCCTAGCAGGAGACTTAAGAGTGCATGCAGTGGTAGCGGGATGCTTTCCTCTGATTTGGAGCACTGGACCCTTCTTCTCCAGAGAGGATGGCGCATGAGCGCTGGACCCTTCTTCTCCACCTCCCCATGAGCGGCCAGCCATTTCTAGTGTCATGCACAGGGTTGTATTACTGCTCTTGGCGGATTTTCTTTTAACTAATGGGAAAACAATTGCCACATGTATGGTCATGAAGTGGTTTACTTCTATACGTAAGGCCTCTTGTCTGCTTGAATGAAATGTGGGATAGCACCTAATGGCATGAAAGGGATTTTAAAGAGTGTTATTAAAATCCTTGATTTGTAACTTCCAATTAACACCCTTTACTTCTAGTGCTATATAAAACCTTTGGTTACAATATATCTCCGTTATGAAAGCCACATTCTCTTGTTTCAGGTGAACCACTTTGGATCATTTGTTCACCATCAGATAAATTTGCCACCTCCAAGTGGAGACATACAATGCAGGATGGTTTTGACTTCAATAGATGCTGCAGTATTTAGGGCAAGCGCAGACCCAATGGGTCCTGTTCATATAAACATTGCATTTCGAGAACCTCTTGCAGGGACACCTGATGTGTGGAATCTTGATTGCTTGAAGGGTTTAGAGAGATGGGTATCAAAAGCATTACCATTCACCAAATATGTGAGAACTGTGGCAGCAATTGTAAGCAAACAGCCATATATACCATGCAGTGAGATAAAAGAGATTGCAGACATAATTACTTCTGGCTGCCGTGGTCTACTCATAGTTGGAGGCCTTCAGAAAGCAGAAGAAGCTCGGGCTGTCTTGCTGCTAGCCAGGCATCTTGGATGGCCAGTAGTGCCAGATATTTTATCAGGTGTCCGCTTACGGCATTTGGATTTGGTCAATGAGGATGGACAAGCATGTGTGGTTGACTACTTTGATCATATGCTACTGAGTACTCACGTACATGACTTGATAAAACCGGACATTGTGCTTCAGGTATGTGTACAGTATGGGCAGTATTTTGTTCCTAATAATTGTTGTATTTTTTGTTTAAAATTTGGGACTATTGTAGTGAAAGGAATTCATTTTGCATGTGAACTGGTTGAATTGATGACAAACACTTGAAAGCACACCATGGCATTGATAAACTGCACTGCTTTTGTCATGTACGTCCCGCACTTGGATGCCATGTGGCAGGACCTAGAGCGGTAACTGGCCCCTTGTGAGCTCGAGTCCGGGACGAGTCAACCAAGGATCCACTTAGAGTCCATGGTCAGGTGTGCATGTCCAGCACATGGAAGTAGTGCATGTTCCACGGAATGATGTAGAGGTATACCGGGCTTTGCTTGGGACACCAGATCTAGGAGTCAGGGTCTTAGTTGCATTTAGCTTGGCATCGCGGCAGCCCTCTGGGCCACTCCATAAGGCTTTAGAAGCCTTGCCGACAAGCTGGGCAGCCATCAGAGGCAACCCTAGGGGCCATGGAGGCCCCCATGCCCAAGCAACCAGCCATAGGAGGGCTGGGCAGCCAGTTGGCAGCCTGTTGGGGGCACACACACCTAGTTGGCCAGCCCATAGACCACACATGTGAAAAATACCTATTATTAAGTGAATATTTAAGTTGTGGACCTTCAGAAAACAGGCTGACAGCCAGATGTAAAAACTGACCAGCAGCATGGTGTCCTATATAAACATTAGGCAGCCTAAGGCATTGTTATCTTTAATGTCCTGCAAGTGCTAGAGTCTCCAGGGCCAGGACAGCCAAGGGATTGCTCTTTGCAAGGTGGTTGAAGTAGGTCAAGGGCAGAGGTAACATGCAGCCAAGACACCTCAGTAGAAGATCACTTCAATCCAGGTATTTCCAGCCCAAGTCAGTCCTTTTCTTTACATTCAATAATGCAAATACACCATCCTTGGTGCGGGCCCTTCAAAGGATATTTGGAACCCAATCTTGTGTATTTCTCTCTCTTATTTGTGTAAGGACTTTCTCCCTCCGGCTTAGCCTTACTACATTGGGTACCATGTTGTAGCGCCCTATGCGAGATATTCTTGGCTGATGCGAGAGCTTGAGGCTCTTTGTTTTTTTATTGATATTTTCTTTTAGTTTTACTTTCAGTACCATGATGATGTATTCCATGGACATGATGTAGCATTTTGGTCTCATAGGTCATTTTGGCCTTTTGAAAACGTTAATACAACTTTCTTTCTTCATGTCTTTCTCTCTCTCTCTCTTGTATGTAGGTGCACCATATATTATGAGATTCTAGGGAGGTTCCACTGTCTATTCAGAGAGGGGTTTGGACCCTTACCCAAGATCATGGATTACCCAGATCAGCGGTGCCTGGGCCTCGTCCTACTAGAGCTTCATCGCCATAGAGATTCATTGATTAGGGAGTCCTGACCCCATGGGAGACATCCACCCCGGCCCCAGGTGATCATCACCCAGTTCTTCCGACCACGAGAGGATGCCCCACTGTCATGGATGACATACCCATAGCCTCATTGAGCCACACATTCTGGAGTTCCCGATCCCTTGCCAGATCACAGTCCCAAACTCCCTAAACCTCACCAGCAACACAGACATCAGCCCTAACTTGAGGAGATCTTGGAGAGGCACAGAGCCACCTTTCCACGCCTGGTGGATATGCTGAGCCTTCTACAGGCTAATCTCATGCTTGATATCCTTGATGGCCCCCTCCCCCTACTGGGGGGTTAGCTCCATAGGTTGTATGATAAGGCTGGTCCCACTTTGTATCATATGGCTCGGATTTGACATTCCTAGCTCATGGCTCTAGTCTTTGTTTTCTTTTGTACTAGGGACAGCTACGATTGTACATTTATTTTATCAATGAAGCAGTGGTTTCACTAGAAAAGATAGGAGACCATTCTGTCCGTCATTTTAGCCGATTACTCCACAGACTTGTTTTTTTTCCTCAAGTTTTTGGTTTTAGTTGTATGCTACTTTTCCTGATATTACTAATTTGGGTTCCACTGCATTGATCCAAAGTGAATGGAATTGAGCTAGGTTGCACTCTTTAATTGTTGCATGTGTTGTACCTATAAGCATTCTCACACTTGGGTTTCAAAGCAAGTTTCTCTCTTCCAAAGTAGCTCGAAAGCTGTAGAATGTGTACCACATCAGCATGCGGTTCTTGCATCTATTCCTACTGATGTCTTGCCACATCTTGATGGCTTTTAAGCATATTCTCCTTTTCTTCTTGTTCCCATGCCAGCTTGTCATGTAAGGTCCTCATGGCTTGAGACATGGAATCTATTTAGTACTTCTCTTTGCTTTTGTTGTTGTGTTACCTGTTGGGTGAGGTTTGCTGTCTTTTCTACTCGCTCTACATTCTTTGTTCACTGATGTTGCTTGCATCAAAAAAGTACGCTGTTAAAAAACCTTGCTCATTTGGCACTAGGAATGTGCCATGTGGATATATTTTTTTTTGGGGGGTATGTAGTCACTTTGGTATCTCTTGGTAAAGAGTTACTCCTCTTTGGTGGTGATATAATATAAAGTATATAGTATATACTTTATAAAATATATTATATACTATATACTATATATTATATTTTTTATGTGAATGTGATGCACTGCCAAAGAGGACTCTTTACTTACATTATATATATATAAGTATATATTATCCGAGATATTTACTGTATTTCTTCTAAATTTAGTCTTTAAAGAAGCTTGTCTCTCTGCTCAGGCTTTAGAAAGGTTCAATTATCACGTCTGATCTGTTTCTAGGCCTCGAACATGGGCCTTCAGGTTATAATTAATAAGATCTTGTAATCATGACTTGTGCTCCTAGGATTACTTCACATTAAATTCTCTTTTGACAAATCTTAGAAGGCAAATTCAAAGCATGTGCTAAATCAAGCTCAATTAATCATATTCGTTCACGCAGATGGGGAGCCGACTCACAAGCAAACGCCTGGCACAGTTTTTGGAGGTCTGCCAGCCTGCTTCGTACATTCTAGTTGAAGAGCATCCTTTTCGGCATGATCCATCTCATCTGCTAACACATAGGGTCCAAGGTTCTATCACAGAATTTGTTGCTCAAATAATATCTTGCTGCACTCCCTCTCAATCACGAGATTTTGCTGAACAGATTCAGCTCCTCTCAGACATGGTATACTTCCTCAAATCTACCATTGAGTGTGTTTCCTTGTGTAATGAGTAAATAACCTTTCCCATATTCAGAACTTTATATAATTGACCATGCCTGCCATGGTGATCGATTTTTTAAAGAACCCTACTGATAATTTGTTGAGATTAAAAGAAGCATGCATTATGTCATTACCTAGCTTGGGAATCACATGAAGCTTGGTTTGAGAAAAACAGTTTATTGATTAGTAATCATGCTGCTTATTGTTGCTTCTATAACACGTGCACCTTCTGCACTAGGGTGCCACATGGGTATACTTGTATAGACTGCACAGTTCTAGTAACCTTCTGGGTGAGTACTGGGCATTCTGTGAACCCTAGTCCAGTGATTAGTCGCCATTGTTATCAGGATAGGCCATAGGTACAGTCAGAGTGTGTTGTCCCGGACACCGATGCAACCCTTTTGCATTATAATTTGTACAAGTATTCAGGCAAGCAGTTTAGGCCAACAGCCAAGTGCTAAACACTAGTGTGAACTAGTCCAGGATCCATAGGACACAAATCCATGCTCAACAAGCAAGTTCTGGACTGTTTGGGCACCTGTAGGAAGGGCTGGACTGTGAAGAACAAGAGGGGCAAAAGTGTGGGCAGTCAGCAAGGGAGAGATTGGATAGCTGGACATAGGTTTCTTCCCTGTGTGAACACACTTATGTATGTTGGGCAGTTTGCCCTACGCTATTATTTGTTCTCATTGTACTTTTGTACCTCATTATCATAGAGTACTTTTCCAACAGTAAGCTCTCCCATGTTTTTGTTCAAGCTCACTGTGTGTGTGTGTGTGTGTGTGGTGGTGTACATGCAAGCTCTCCCCAACCCCAACACATGTGGAGCGTTCATCTGTGATGATCATTCTCTTGCTTTGCGAGCTTCCATAACTTGAACTATCCCGGCTTTCCTGTGTTCCACTTGGAAGGGGGTGAGGTCATCTCCAAGGTATATTTTGGTGTTTCGGAGAGTGGTTTCTTCTTCAAGAAAGCCAAACAGGACTCCGTATCTTTGAACTTGAGGAGGAGAGGCCTCTCTCTGGTCAAGTCGCCAAACATCTACAAAAGGGGTGTCAGTGAGGCCCATTTGTCTTCATAATGTCTCACCGTCCTTTTCTGGTGACTTGCCCGCTTGCAAGCTTGTTACTCGCACATGTAGAGCCCTAGATTGGCGACGCTTCTCTTCTTCAAGCATGGCCGTCATGATGGATGTGGCATTTGGGGTGTGGACTGTTTTTGTTTTTTCAGAACCTCAACCCATTTCGAGGGTGAGAAGGGCGGACGAGGGGGGAGGGCGAGAAGAGTAGGCAAGAGGTGAAGGCGAGGAGGGTGGGCTTGCACAACGCGCGCAGAGAGAGAGAAGGAAGAATGAAAGAAAGAAAGCTGTATTAACGTCTACTAGAGGCTGAACTCGACCTATGAGACAAATCAATGTACAAGTGTCAATGTCTTCTGGATGTCCAGAAAAAAAAAGGACAAAATGAACATGAAATAAAGTATGAAAGTACTGAGCTAGTGGGGGGGTGTGATGGATGGAGCACTACTGCTAGAGGCTCAGTATGCAACCTATATGCGTAGGGTATACAAGAATGCAATGCAGATTTGTCTAGCTCCAACCAATACCATAATGGGGGTGTAATATGTGATATACATAGGCGATGGCGAGGCAAAAATACCTCGGAGCATGATCTCCGGGTGTGAGTGTAAGTGAGCTAGCCACTCCTGGATATGGTGCTGATGTCGTGCCCGTATCTCTGTGATCTCCCTCTGATGTAGTCTGGGAGTCTGGTAGCCTGGTGCTCTCGGTCTCCGTCTGGCTCGGAGGTCTGTAGCGCGCTGAAGTGTAACCCCCTCCTATGTCAGGGTAGGCAGTGGGATAGATCTCTGGAAGAAATCAGTGAGCTGGAGCTATCGCCCACCTCTCCCTGTGGTATGAGTCCTTATCACGTCTCTCTGTGGCGCTGTGTCTCTAACAAGAACTGGCCAAATCTGCGCTGGTCTGCGGACTCCATGATATGGCGGAGTGAGGGATGTCCACTGAAGATGGTGTCTCTCTCTCTAATGACACTATATGCTGTGCATCTGCATACATAATGTTCCTCACTCTCAACCTCCTCCTGGCATAGTCTGCATATCCTCTCTGCTCTGGGGATCCGTGCTGACCTACCTGCCTCAATCTCAAGCTGGTGTGATGACACTCTGAGCTGGCCAATCGCCACTCAGGCACTGTGAGGCATGTACACATCCATGTATCCAGGTCTCTGTATGAATCCATCCGTTGAGATACGCATAAACTGATCTCTGTAGTATAGCATCTTCGGCGGTAGAGGCTGACTGGGTGTAATCCAAGTCTCTCGAGTGTATCGTTGCCATAAATCATGCCGAATGACTCGGTTCCTCTCACTGTGAGAGAGCTGGATGTGTGGTGCATGCATATCATACTGGAAAGGTGGCAGGTGATCTATGTCAAGACCATGCTGAGTGAGCCACTATATCATCTGTGAATACCATGATTTCCTATCTCTGCTCTCTGCGAGCTGCCTGGACGCGTCAAAAGCTCTATGTGAGAGTCGATCTGATGGCATATCTCTGATCCTCTGTATGAAGCAGATCGTCTGGAAGAGGGCCTCTACTAGCATAGGAGGTGTAGCAAACTTTGTCCGGACAATGTCATGTGAGACGGAGGGTTTGTTGGGGATCATCCGTGAGAGCATGAGAATTTGAGGCCTCTCTATCTGAGACCATGTGGAGGTGGCGAGCCTAGGTGCCCATACTGCTACAGCATACATCAAAGCAGGTGTGACTAGTGTGTCAAACAACTACCCCTTCGTGCGGGGCTCCTGGAAGTGTGCTGGGTGACACTGTCTCTCTAGCATGGCCAGAGCTGCATACCCTCGTGTGAGTCTATCCTTGGCTGCCTGTGCCATAGTAAATCTTCCTAGCGGAGTCGTAAATGTAATCCCCAGGTATACATATGAGTCTACACACTCTACCTGTCCTCCTGCTAGTGTGAAGATGGCGTGTTGTCGAACCGGCCTTGAGGTGTGGAAAATCATGGCCTTGGTTTTCCGAAGGTTCACTGTAAGCCCCCTCTGTGTGTAGAAGTCATCGAGTGCATGGAGATGGTGCTGTAGTCCCATCCGCGACTTAGAGACCAGATAAATATCATCTGCATATAGCATAATGTGGACTGTGGTACCTGAGATGTCTACCCTGTCCCCACCACAGTTACCAATGAAGTCAGCCACCTCATCGATGTATAGCCCAAATAGTGTAGGAGAGAGTGGGCATCCTTCCTTCACACCTATGGTGCTAGCAATAACATCAGATAGCCCCCTGGGGCATCGTATGCGCATATTAACTAAATACGCCAATAAAGGAGTGAAGGCATTGACGGTTGAGGAGGATGCTATGGTTGAAGATGGCTTGAGCCTTGAGCAATGAGAGAGAGAGAGAGAAAGAAAGAAAGAAAGAAAGATATATTAACGTCTGCAAAAGGCCAAATTTGGCCTATGAGACAAACAAGTAGTACAATGATGTTCCCCCCCTCCCCGAGAAAAGATCCTTTCATTAGTTATAAAAAACGCCCGTAGGGCTACAAAAGATCCTCTCCTGCTCACAAGAAAAAACAGAGCAGAGAAAACAACAGGGCAGCCAGGGAGACTCTCCCTAGGTGCTGAAAAGTACAAGTATCAGTACAAAGAACTGAATGGCTATATCATACAATAGAAGGGGGGAAAAGCCAAACAGGTGGCCTGTAGTGCCAGTGGGGGGACCCCGCGTGAAGGGTATAGAAGGGGCTGCTGCGCCAGGTGGTGTGAGAGGCCTGGCGCCACAAGATCGCCTCATCTGAGTCACCCCGAATGTGGTCGTACTGTCCCCGCAAGGTGTGGATCAACTCCTGCCAGATCCCCCGAACAGTCTCTGTTGGTGGCTCAAGTCTCCCCTCAAGGCCTTGAAACACCGGGCCTTCGAGGTGAACCAGATGGTGATTCTGCTGAGGAGCTCCCATCGTAGATTTCTCTCCTTAGCATATTGAAATTAATGGGTATTTTATTTAAATTCAAAGATAAATTTTAGATAGATTTATTTTATCTATGAGAAACCGGTGAAGGAACAAGGCGAGGCTGGCCCCTAATGAATCTGATGGCCTAGCTGTCCTGCTCCGTCTCATAGCCCATAGCAGGCCTTGACGAAGTCGACCAAGCAGCGGCACCCCACGTATACGTACCCTCTGGAGAGAGGGGGGCCAGAATACGCAGCATCCGCAGCCAAATCAGCTGCGCGCGCCTGAGGGCAGTCCCAAAGGCAATGTCTCTGTCTCCATAGGTGGCCGCATCGGACGCAGGTCGCCGGAAGACCGCTGTAGACAAGCCAGGTGCCAACTGCTGAGCCCCTGTGGGCGACCAGCCACTGGAGAGTCGAGATCCTGCGAGCCTGTCGACTAGCCCAGAGCTGGGCCCAAAAATCCTCCAGAAACTCCTGTGAGAGTCCCTGTAGAGCCGCCAGTGCCCCGCTGCAGCTGGAGAGACCATCCTCCTCGCCGTCAAAATATGCCGTCCCAACCGAATAGTATACTGAAAAAAGGTAATCTCTATGGCCTCAAGGGATGCATAAGGATCGTGCCACTCGTACTCACCGGGGTCCCACTGTAGCCGGGCCAAGGGGCGCGCTGCATATGCCCATATGCGCCAATCCGGGAGCACATCTGCAGGGTCTGGGTCAATATGCCACTTCCGAGAAGCGGCGGCCACTACCCGTATCCTCTGAAAGGTGCACTCTGCAACCAAAGGAGACTCCACCTCCACTCTCTGAAGTCTGCCCTCATCCTGAATCTCATAGTAGAGGCATCTGCCATCCTCAGTGCAAGCTCTGACTCCCATCCACCGTGGGGCCACTAGCTCGAGAGGCGTGAACCACTGCTCTGTGAGTGCCTTCTGAATGTCATCCCTCATAATCAACCCCCCTCTGAAGTGACTCAGCCTCTCCACCTGGATCTCCTCTGGTAGACTGCAGAAGGCCTGCCACTCTCCAAAGCTACGTGCTGGGCCTGCCGCCAAAGGTCCCCAGGCTAGACGAGGCCGAGCACCCAGCATATGACCCTGCTTTGTGCGAACCGCTGGGCTCCAGATGAGCGGCTGTCTGGCCCGCTCCTCAACACAAGAAGGAGGTCGCTGAGAGAGCCCCGGTCTCAGCAGCTCCCAAGCTCTCAGGATGCTCAAAGCAAATCTGTCCTCCCATCCTCTACTGAGGCCTGTCCTCCTCATCTCTATGAAGATCCATCGAATCTCTGGTGCCCAAGTGCCCCCTGCTGGGGGAGCCCGAGCCTGCAGCCGCTGCAAGAGAAGCTCTTTCCAAGGCTCAGCGCCTGGAAGCAGCCCCCGAACAATAAGCTTCCCCAATAAGGCTCTACTCTGATCGACTGGATCTATAATGCCCAAGCCTCCATGAGCCAGCGGAAGTGTAATAACTGCCCATGCAACCTTTGCCCGAGCTGGCTGACCGTCCCGCCCAGACCAAAGAAAGTTCCTGATCAGCCTTTGTACCTGGCTGATGCAAGAGCTCGAGAAGATCCAGTAAGACGTAATGTACCACATGGTTGCTAACAGCACCTGAGTTGCCACCACCACCCTCCCGGCCAAGGATAGTCGAGCTGTACTCCAATACAAAAGCTTCTTCCGAATGCTCAGAAGAAGCGGGGTAATCTGCTGCTCAGGTGACAAATCTAGTCCAATCTGGCATCCCAAATACCGCACTGCTGTGCCAGGAGGAATCCATCTAAAGCCCGGGTCCGGGCTCCATGCCGGAGTGGGAGCGCTACTGATCCAAAAGGCCACTGTCTTGCGCCAATTGATCAATGCTCCTGAAGCTGCACTAAAATCCTGGAGCGACTGCTCTGCCCGAAGAAGATTGGCCTCCTGGCCATGCAAAAATAAGCCCGTGTCGTCTGCAAACTCAGCATCGAGCAGGTCCTCCCCCCGAACTGGGAGCTGGAGTCCTCTCAAACCAACCTCCTCTGCCGTCAAATACATGCTCATAGCCTCCGCAAAGAAGAGAAAAAGAAAAGGGGCGAGGGGACACCCCTGATGGACTGATCTGGTCAGCTCAAAACTCGGCCTCCGTCCTCCGGCAATCAACACCTGGGTGCGAGCTGTGGAATACAGAGCTGCCACTCCTCTAATCCAACCTGGCTCAAAGCCCCGGCGAAGCATAGTGCCCTCTAAAAAACCCCAATCGACTCTATCGTATGCCTTCTCAAAATGGAGAAGCATCACAACCAAGTCCTCACCAAGAAATCTAGCTCGGGCCGTCGCCTCCCAGAAGGTGAAAATGTTGTCAAGGATACTACGCTCCTTGACGAATCCTGTCTGGGCAGCATGAATCAACTCCCCCAGGAAGGGCTAGATCCTCAAACTCAAGGCCTTTAAGACCTTGTAGACAGTATTGAAGATTGTAATAGGTCTCCAATGCCGAATATCATCTGATACTCCCTCCCCCTTGGGGATGAGAAAGATCAAGCCCTCTGAAAAGCTCTGTGGCATCACCCTTGTGTCCAAAACATACTGAAAGCCCCTGCGGAGGCCTGGCCCCAAAAGGTCCCAATAGCGCATTAAAAAGGCATGCGTCAGCCTGTCCTCCCCTGGGCAACTATGGCGCGGCAGGACCCTCAAGACCTCAGCAAGCTCAACCTCTGAAAGAGGCGCACCAAGGACTGTACGCATACGATCTGTGACCCTCCTCTGCACATGGGCCCACACCGTCTGTCTGCAAGCATCCCGAGCCTCAGTGGCTGGCTCCGCTGAAAGCAGGTCTCTATAGAACCCAGTGGCAATGGCTTTGATCTCCCCAGGCTCAGTAGCTACAGACCCGTCCGGCCTCCCAAGCTCACGGACTCCTGCTTGAGCATGACGGGGTCCAGTAATCTCAAAAAACTCCCCAGTCACTCTATTCCCAAGCTGCGTCCACTGAGAGGCTTGGCGACGATAGTAAAACTCATGTCTCTGCTCCTCTGCCTCTCTAACCTCCTGGCGTGCCTGGCTCAGCTGGGACGCCACCCACTCACATGCAGGCTGCTGCTCCTGAAGGCGCTGAAGCGAAGCAAGGCTGCGTCTCAGACGCTGCTCCCGCTTGCGAATCTCTCCCAGCCGTGTCAAAGCTGCAGCGTGCAGAAAAGAGCTAAGCTCCATGAGTCCCTGGGCACACTGGCCTGCTGCATCGTGGTCAGAGCACTGACTATCATGCCAGATCCTCTCAATGTCCTCTGCGAGACTAGGATCTGTAAGTACCCTCTCTGGGATCCTCAACTGCAAGCTGGGCTCCCGTGTGCTCTCCTCAAGCGTCAAAATAACTGGCGCATGATCTGAAAATGAGGTGCCAGCGAGAATGCCAACGGAGCCCCCTCGCTCCCCTAACCAGTCGCCCACATAAAAGCGATCAATCCGTGATAGATTAGTCCCTCCCTGCCGGCGATCCGACCGAGAGAAACTAAGACTGTCTTGAGAGCGGGAGAAGGCCCCATGCTGCCATGCATCAGTGATCCTCAGTGACATGCAAAATCGCTCCCAAGCTGCAAGCTCCGTGCCACGCACTGTAACATGACTGCCTTCCACCCTATCAGCCGGGTCCTCAAGCATGTTGAAGTCACCCCCAACACACCAATGTGCGGCCTCTGGCAATGCATCCGTAACCTGGGTCCAGAACTCTGCTCTCGCACTAGCATGGTTGGGCGCATAGACGTTGAGCACGCCCACTAGCTCATCATGCATCCTCAGAATGACACACTGTGCTGTACCAGGCACAATGATCCCTCGATCCACAATGGCCTGCCGCCATACATCTGCAATGACCATGCATACTCCTCCCTGTCCACCCAAAGGACCAAACCCTGCAGACCAAAAGGTGTCCCATCTACCAGGTGTCAGGCGTTTTTTTGTAAAGGTGTTTTGAGTCCGTGTACATATGGGACGCGTGGTGTGCAATAAAACTTTGCCCTGAATGCCCTGGCAAGTGTACAGACGGAATGGCTTTGGAGTGATTTAGTGTATGCAATTTTCTTTGAAGCACCTGTGTGAGACTTGAAGCTTTTATTCGTATGAGTTTTTTAGTCGTCAAGAAGGTGTCTGGGATGTGTGTAAATAAGAGGTGGATGAGCATGAGGATATCAATGATGGGTTTTGATGAGCCTCTGGTGGAAATAAATGTAGACATGCTGGTCTATGTGGAGAGAGCTCAATTCAGACTATAAATATTGAATTTACAAGGGACGCCGGCAAAATATAAATTGCCTTTATGCTTGAGTTTTGAGAATCTTTTAGGTTTGGAATGGCCGTCTTGGTAATGATGATGCTGATGACGAGGCTGTGGGCAGCTCTCGCATTTATTTTGGAAATTGTGGGCGTGGCGCGATGACCCGAAGCATAAGGAGAAGGAGAGGCTATTGTAAGTGGTGGCCATTATTTTGAAGCTTAAAGTAAATGAAAAATTATATAATACACATGGCCAAGATTATTGGGGCCACTTGGAAGCTTTTTTGGGCCGCCACCTCGACATCTAGAAGGTGGCGAAAACGTGAAAGGAAGGTGGCCGCTTAAGGGTTGGCGGTGATTGTGAAAAAAAAAGGGAGGGGTGTTCTGGAGGCGCAGAGAAGGAGAAAGAGCCTGAGAAGAAAGAAAAAGAGGGGGATGCTTGTGTGGCCATCGCATAGAGGAGAAGGGCTCTGGATGCAGCTAGCGCAGGTGACTGGGAGCTGCTGAGTTCGTCGCTGTGAAGAGAGTGATAACGTGCGAAGAAGACGTCAAACTGCCATGTGTGAATAGGAGTGGGCTGGCGGACAGCGTGAGTGGGGGAGAGGAGTTCTGCAGGCAAAAACAAGGAGAAAGAGCCGACTGGTGATTCGAGTGGCCGCTTGGAGCCGGGGTCCAGTGTGGAATCGCAGCTGGCGTGGTGACGGGAGCGAAAACCGGTGGTTGCCTGTGAAGACGGCGGCGTCTGTTGAGGTGTTAGCCTCGTTGATACGGTGGTAGGTGGGGCGCCCTCTGGTGATTGTGCAGCTGCAGCCGTATGGTGTGAAGGGAGCGCAGCCAGATGTGCGAAAAGAGCCAGAGTGTTGGCCGCCTTATAAAAGCTAGGTGTGAGCTGTAAAAGGCTGACTGCAGGCAATGATTTCGAGCTACGTGGGTGGTGCGAAGGGCTACAAGAGTTGGCGATACAGGTAAGGCTGGCAATTGAGAAGTTGGGCTAGGTGAAGTTCTGCAGAGAGTCGGAAGAAGGAGGGGCCGCCAAGGGTACGAGGGGCCTCACGATGGTGAAAAAGGCTGGTGGGTAAGTGTGCAGCCGGGCTGATTCTGCAGAGACGCCAGGGAAACTGTCGAGAGCAGTGTGAAAAGAGGCTGAGGCTGGTGAGTTTGAGGCTGCTGGTCGAGCTGCTCTGCAGGCGTGGAAAGCAGAGGCCAGGGTTCATGCTGGTAACTAGAGAAACTGCTGGCTTTTCTACTGGAGGTAGCTGCCTTGTTTCGAGACTTCTGGTGTGAGATCAAGAGCAAGCTTTGGGCAGTGTGTGTGTGAGTTGTTTGCTGTGAGTGTGTGATTAAGGAGAGTGCGAGGAAGAGTGGGTTGAAGCTTATAAATTGATAAAATTCATGTAACCCCTTGTAAATGGACAATAGGGTTTGTGTTGATGATATGTGAGTGGCTTAGCCTTGCTGACAGATAAAAGGCTTTTATAATAAGATATGTGAGCTGTTGAAACTGCCTTTCTTTGGGTATCTCTAGGTGGTAGAGAGAGAGAGAGAGAGAGAGAGAGAGAGAGATTTTTCTTTCCAGCTAGAGAAGCTGGTGGTGCCCCTTGTGCTTGTGAGTGTTCTGAAGGTGGTGAGTCGGCGAGCTATAGTGGCCTTCTTGTGTTCTTGAGCTGCCTCACATCTTTCCGGCGCCCCTCACTGAGGAGTTGCTCTTTTCTGGCATTGTTTGACTGAGGATTGCTCTGTTATTTCCTTCAGTTATCAGGGTGTGTGCCCTAGAAGTTGAGAGTTCAGGGAAGGTGCTTTCTTGGGATCTGAGGTGAAGTTTGGGGGTTAAAATGATGTCTTATCCAGAGTTTTATGGTAGCCCTAATGAGGATGTGGCAGATTTCTTGGAAAGGATGGAGGTTGCATGCATAAGCAACCATATTAATGAGTCGGTACAGGTGTTGCGGCTACTGAGCATCTGTTTGAAAGGGGATGCAAGGACCTGGTACAGGACTTATGAGGAGTCATTGAGGGTTGCTGTTCCACATCTTGATATGACTGAAAATGGATTAAAGACAGCACTTAGCAACAGGTTCAAGAAGGTAGAAGACCCCGACAAGGTTTGGCATGAGGTGCAAGCTCTGACACAAGGTGAGTTTGAATCATTAGATGATTATATGAAGAAATTTTCTTTGCTATGGGAGACTCTATGCAGGGCTTTAGGGGAAGACCAGGTACCGCCTGACATGATGAAGAAAAACAAGTTTGTAGCCGGGCTTAAGAGGAGTATTCGCTGGAAAGTGGAATTGAAGAAGCCCAGGTCTTTTGAGGATGCGGTAGAAATTGCTAAATCAAAAGATTGGAAGCTGCAGCGGATGAATCAGCTGGGGATGATTCCAGTTGTAGCACAGTCGGAGATTCGTAGAGTGGAGGCTACACCCATGAATGCAGTGATTGAGAGGACGAAGCCCACTGAAGCCCAAGCTATGCAGATGGTGCCACAAGCTAATCAAGGAGTACCTGTGGTTCGTGCAGGTTCTGATGAGGGATTGCGACAGGATATGAAACAGATGGTTGATCTTATGAAGAATTTGAGCTTAAATTTAATGGGAAGTTCAGGTGGTGGACGTGGTAGAGGCCGAGGTAATAATCATGAAGGGGGAGATGAACAAGCAGGGTATGGACGTGGTCGTGGTAGGGGCCGTCGTTTCATCCCTACATGCTGGAACTGTGGTGAGCTTGGTCATCTGAGCACAAATTGTGATAAGCCTCAGCGAATGGGTGGTGATATGTACCCACTACCTTCACAGCTACCTGACAGGTCAAATGATTATGGTATTGATATCAGGGATCAAGCAGGCCCCAGTGGAATCACAGCTGAGGAAAAGGGGAAGGCAAAGGTCATGAATGTTGTTACTCTGGAGAATGTTCAGGTGAGAGAAGAAGGGGATGTGATGCCTATTGGCAAGCGCACAACAGATGAAAGAGAAGGAAAAGGGGTGGCTGGACCCAGCCGTAAGAAGGGGAAGCAGCAGGAAGGAGAAGATGTGAAAGCTAAAAGGAAACGGAAGCCTCGTAGAAGATTCCAGGTGTTAGACTTCCCACGGGGGGATGGGCAAACCAGCTATGACTTGAAATCTGATTTGGTGAACAGGAAGGCAAACATCACCTTTGGGCAGTTGGTGGAGATGGTACCAAAATTGAGAAGGCAATGGAAGAGACTTGTGAATCCAATGGAAAAGGAGTCAGAGAAGAGGTCAGTCAAAGTACTATCTTTGGAAGAGCTTCCAGATATTTGCCCTATTGTGGAGGTGTGGAGTAAAGGTAGGAACCTTGGTCAGGCCTATATAGATGGAGGAGCTCAAATCTGTGTGATCACCCAATCATGTGTGGAGCAATCAGGCTTGAGAGGGTCTGGGGTTTCTGGGTTTCGAATCAGGATGGCCAATCATCAAAAGGTAAAATGTCTTGGTACGATAAAGGGATTGGAAATTGAAGCTTTTAATGTCAAAGCTACTGTAGATTTTCATGTGATGCCTGCGGGTCTTGGTGCTTTTCCAATTATTCTTGGACGACCCTGGTTGCGAGTGGTGGGTGCAGTACAAGACTGGAGGTATGGGACCATTTCTTTGCATAATAAGCAGGGTAATAAAAAATCTTTTGAGATGCATAGTAGGAGATCTTTGAATGATGTGGGGGAGAGGCCACAGGATTCAAGTGAAGAGGAAACTACCACCACTACTTCTGAATCAGAGATGGATTCATCGACTACTGCTTCTAGTGGAGAAGAGGCAGATGTGGCTTTCCTGATATCAGAGCAACAGGGTGATGAAGATAAAGAAGTGTATGAAGTGGGTGCTGAGGGGGAAGATACTATGGGGTCATATGAAGTGATCGAGGAATTACTGCAGCCAAAGATAGAAGTGAAGAAGAAGCAGGAGCTGCTTGAAGGAATGCTGAGTCCGGATCTCTCGAGTGGAGAAAAGGTTAGATATGTTAATATGCTGTCTCATTTTCCAGAATTGTTCATCACTTCTTATAGGGAGATTCGAGGATTTAAAGGGCCAGGTTTGAGGATTGAATTGAAAGAAGGTGTAAAAACAGTTAGGCAGAAGCTTCGCAGGATGGGACGAGAACAAATGCAGGCCCTGAGAGAGGAAGTTGATAAGCTATTGAGTGTGCAGGTTTTATTACACCAGTGGATACAGCTGAGTGGGTAAGTCCTACGGTGGTGAGTCCAAAGAAGGATGGCAGGTGGCGTATATGTGTGGATTTCAAGCCTTTGAATGCTGCTACGAAGAAGGATTCTTATCCCCTACCTTTTTTGGATGAGATCTTGGATACTGTAGCTGGTTATGAAAGGTATAGTGTTTGTGATGGGTATTCAGGCTATTTTCAGTTAAAGATTGCAGAAGAAGATCAGCGCAAGACGACTTTCATTACACTGTGGGGATGTTTCTGCTACAAAGTTCTTCCTTTTGGATTGATGAATGGACCAGCCTACTATCAGAGAAGGGCAAATTGGGTATTATCTCCTTTTTTGAACAAGTTTGTGAAGGATTTTATTGATGATTTTTGTATATACAGCTCTAGGCAAGAGCATTGTGATAAGCTGGCTACAGTTTTTCAGCGTTATGATGAGTGTGGTGGTCAATTAAATCCAAAAAAGTGTTTTTTAGTTCAACCGAGGGTGAAGCTCTTGGGCCATGTTGTTTCAGAGAATGGTATTGATCCAGATCCTGATAAAGTCAAGTCTCTTCTTCTTCTTCCCTCACCAAAGAATACAAGGCAACTGGCTACTTTTGTGCAAAAGGTGAAGTATATGGCTCGATTCATCTCTCTATCTTCACAGTTGTTATATCCTTTGCAGCAAGCAGCAAAGCATGATCCTTTGCATTGGACGAAGGAGTGTGAGGTAGTTTTCCAAAAAGTGAAAGAGGTGTTGGGAGCTATTCCTACAATGCAGGCGCCTAATTGGGAACAGGTATTTTATGTCAATCCTTCAGTGGGTGAAGATGCTATTGGAGCTATGTTGTTACAGAAGGGGAAAGAATCACATTATATGCAACCAGTCTACTGTGCTAGCAGAGTAAAACTTGCCATAGAGAGGTTGTTATTAGAGGTGGAACTTATTATGGTTAGTGTACTTTATGCATGTAGGCGGTTCCGCATTACTTGTTGCCTCGCCCCTTTGTGTTTTTGACGAGCTACACTTTTTTGCCTCAGTTGATAAATGGCACAAATTTATCTAAAGCTATGATGAAGTGGGTGATTGAGTTGCAGGAATTTACTTTCTCATTCTTGGTGGAAGAGAGTACCAGGGCTACCTTAGCTGATCTACTGACATATAAGGAGAGTCCTCTTCTTATAAAGGAGGAAACCATCAAGAAGCCAGTAGAGGATGCGGCTGAGTTGGTGAATGCACACTTATTATATTTTGATGGTTCTTACAGGAAAAGCCATGATGCAGCCTCAGGAGGTTTGGTGCTTTATGATCCACAGGGTTGCCTTGTTTTTAAGAAGGGTGTTAAAGTGGATGCACATAGCAACAATGAAGCAGAGTATCTGACTTTGGAAGTTGGATTGCAAATATGGTTGAAGCATGGTGTACACAGGATTCGCATTCGAGGAGATGCGTTGCTTGTGGTAAAACAGGTATTGGGAGTTTGGAAGTCAAAGAACATGTTACTCAAAGAAATGTGTTTTAAGATTAAAGGTTTGTTGAAGGAATTTGAAGCTTGGAGTCTTAAGCATGTGGATCGAGGCCATAATGAGGAGGCTCATGAAGCAACCCAGGGAATGATTGGTGAAGTTTTTGTTCTTAAAGCTGATGCATCATTTTATTGTGGCAGGGAGAATTTACAGGATGTTGAAGAGTTTTTGTTAACAGGGATGATTCCTAATGGTATTGACAGATCAAAAAAATATGGTTTCATCAGGAAAGCTTCAAGGTATATGATGGTTGGTGATGCTTTGTATTTGAAAGGAACTGATTTGATAATGCGACGGGTACCTTGGAAGGAAGAAATCTACAAAATTCTTAAGGAAAATCATGAGGGAGCATGCGGTGGACATTTTGCCTCAAAGATTACCTTGCGTAAGGTATTGCAGGAAGGTTATGTATGGCCAAGTGTACATAAGGATGTTAATCATTGGTGCAGGTCATGCAAACAATGCCAAGCTCACAGTAGACGGATATTAAAGCCTGAGATGAGGAAGACAATTCTTGCTTATGATGTTTTTGAAAAATGGGGAATTGATGCTGTGGGACCATTGCCTATTACCAGCCGAGGGAAGTGCTACATCTTGACTGCAGTTGATTACCTTTCTAGATGGGCGGAAGCAAAGGCAGTGAAACAAATTACTGCTAAGGAGGTGGCAAAGTTTGTATATCAGGATATCTGCTCTGTAAGTTTGGTGTGCCATTGGAATTGCTTTCTGATCAGGGTCCAGGTTTCAGAGCAGAGCTTATGGATTATTTGTGTACAAAGATGAAGATCAGTCGTAGTTTTACCACACCTTACTATCCACAGTGTAATGGCCTGAATGAGCGTTTCAATGGTGAATTGATCAAGATTTTATCTAAGGTGACAGAGCAACAAGGAAAGAATTGGGATCTGGAGTTGCCTGCTGCCTTGTGGGCATACAGAACAGCAATTAAAACTGGTACGGGTTTCACTCCATTTCATCTTGTTTATGGGAAAGAAGCCTTATTGCCTATTGAGGTGGAGATTTCAGCTGTTAAAATGCTGGAAAAGCTTTTGGAAGAGCCTAAAGATGTCCTTAAAGAGCGGCTATTATATTTACAAGAAGCACAGCTGAATAGGGATAATGCTTTGAAGCATTATGAAGATATGCAGGCAAGGACGCTGGAGAAGTTCAACAAGAAAATTAAGAGCAAAGGAATTATGAAGGATGATTTGGTATTACGTTATAATAGCAGGCTGGATAATGCCTTTCATAAAAAGTTCCAAATTAAATGGGAAGGACCTTTCTTGGTGATGCAAGGATTTGCAAATGGCACCTATCAATTGGCAGATTTAGATGGGACTTTACATGCTTCCAGGGTAAATGGATACAGGCTGAAGAAGTATTATGCACGTTTGATGGTGATTGTACAGGATGCAGTGTCTGAGGATATGATTCCAGATGAAGGGCAGTCTTTGGATATGGATTTAGGTCTTGAAATGCTTTTTACTGCTGATCATGAATGATTCAACAGGCAGGGGGTTGGGCAAAGTATGTAAGGCGTTTTTTTGTAAAGGTGTTTTGAGTCCGTGTACATATGGGATGCGTGGTGTGCAATAAAACTTTGCCCTGAATGCCCTGGCAAGTGTACAGACGGAATGGCTTTGGAGTGATTTAGTGTATGCAATTTTCTTTGAAGCACCTGTGTGAGACTTGAAGCTTTTATTCGTATGAGTTTTTTAGTCGTCAAGAAGGTGTCTGGGATGTGTGTAAATAAGAGGTGGATGAGCATGAGGATATCAATGATGGGTTTTGATGAGCCTCTGGTGGAAATAAATGTAGACATGCTGGTCTATGTGGAGAGAGCTCAATTCAGACTGTAAATATTGAATTTACAAGGGACGCCGGCAAAATATAAATTGCCTTTATGCTTTAGTTTTGAGAATCTTTCAGATTTGGAATGGCCGTCTTAGTAATGATGATGCTGATGACGAGGCTGTGGGCAGCTCTCGCATTTATTTTGGAAATTGTGGGCGCGGCGCGATGACCCGAAGCATAAGGAGAAGGAGAGGCTATTGTAAGTGGTGGCCATTATTTTGAAGCTTAAAGTAAATGAAAAATATATAATACACATGGCCAAGATTATTGGGGCCACTTGGAAGCTTTTTTGGGCCGCCACCTCGACATCTAGAAGGTGGCGAAAACGTGAAAGGAAGGTGGCCGCTTAAGGGTTAGCGGTGATTGTGAAAAAAAAAGGGAGGGGTGTTCTGGAGGCGCAGAGAAGGAGAAAGAGCCTGAGAAGAAAGAAAAAGAGGGGGATGCTTGTGTGGCCATCGCATAGAGGAGAAGGGCTCTGGATGCAGCTAGCGCAGGTGACTGGGAGCTGCTGAGTTCGTCGCTGTGAAGAGAGTGATAACGTGCGAAGAAGGCGTCAAACTGCCGTGTGTGAATAGGAGTGGGCTGGCGGACAGCGTGAGTGGGGGAGAGGAGTTCTGCAGGCAAAAACAAGGAGAAAGAGCCGACTGGTGATTCGAGTGGCCGCTTGGAGCCGGGGTCCAGTGTGGAATCGCAGCTGGTGTGGTGACGGGAGCGAAAACTGGTTGCCTGTGAAGACGGCGGCGTCTGTTGAGGTGTTAGCCTCGTTGATACGTTGGTAGGTGGGGCGCCCTCTGGTGATTGTGCAGCTGCAGCCGTATGGTGTGAAGGGAGCGCAGCCAGATGTGCGAAAAGAGCCAGAGTGTTGGCCGCCTTATAAAAGCTAGGTGTGAGCTGTAAAAGGCTGACTGCAGGCAATGATTTCGAGCTATGTGGGTGGTGCGAAGGGCTGCAAGAGTTGGCGATACAGGTAAGGCTGGCAATTGAGAAGCTGAGCTAGGTGAAGTTCTGCAGAGAGTCGGAAGAAGGAGGGGCCGCCAAGGGTACGAGGGGCCTCACGATGGTGAAAAAGGCTGGTGGGTAAGTGTGCAGTCGGGCTGATTCTGCAGAGACCCCAGGGAAACTGTCGAGAGCAGTGTGAAAAGAGGCCGAGGCTGGTGAGTTTGAGGCTGCTGGTCGAGTTGCTCTGCAGGCGTGGAAAGCAGAGGCCAGGGTTCATGCTGGTAACTAGAGAAACTGCTGGCTTTTCTACTGGAGGTAGCTGCCTTGTTTCGAGACTTCTGGTGTGAGATCAAGAGCAAGCTTTGGGCAGTGTGTGTGTGAGTTGTTTGCTGTGAGTGTGTGATAAAGGAGAGTGCGAGGAAGAGTGGGTTGAAGCTTATAAATTGATAAAATTCATGTAACCCCTTGTAAATGGACAATAGGGTTTGTGTTGATGATATGTGAGTGGCTTAGCCTTGCTGACAGATAAAAGGCTTTTATAATAAGATATGTGAGCTGTTGAAACTGCCTTTCTTTGGGTATCTCTAGGTGGTAGAAATGAAAATGAAATGTTATATTAACGTCTTCAAAAGGCCATAATGACCTATGAGACCAAAAGTTACATCATGGTAGAGAGAGAGAGAGAGAGAGAGAGAGAGAGAGAGAGAGATTTTTCTTTCCAGCTAGAGAAGCTGGTGGTGCCCCTTGTGCTTGTGAGTGTTCTGAAGGTGGTGAGTCGGCGAGCTATAGTGGCCTTCTTGTGTTCTTGAGCTGCCTCACACTAGGCAGCACCGAACCATATCTCTGGATCCTGCTCTCACCCAAGTGGTGCTCCTGCATCATCAAAATATCAATGCTGCCACCAACCAGGCATCTCTGAAGCTCCTGCCTCAAGCAACCACGATAGCGTATATAATGTGCTCCGCCAAGGCCCTATACATTCCATGAGATGATCCTCATGGATGACCTGCTGAGGTGGATGCTGTCTCAGCCGTACGGCGGGCCTTCGCAAGCGGCTTGGATGGAGAATAGTCCTCATCCGAGCGGCTGCGAATCTGCCCACTCGGTGTACTGCAAGAATCACGGATCAGGCGCCAGTGGCTGTGTCCCATGGTGACTGCCTCTCGCTCAGACAGAGCAACCTCGTGTATACATACATATCCAGGGTCGCGTGCTAAGTTTGCCACTATGCGAACGACCAAATGACGAATCCCTGAGGCATCCACACTGCCGGGATCCAAGAAAAAATGAGCCAACTCCCATAGTCGGCCTATCACATCTGTCACCTCCAGATCGCTCACATGATGAGAAAACGCAACTGCCTGAGTCTTCAAAGTGCTAGAGTCCACTCCGGTCGCATGGGCCACATAGAGGGAACTAGAAGGCCACCGCTGAATCAAGTGCCTCCTCCCCGCGAGCCGGAGGAATCACTACATGAACTCTGATGGGTGCTTGCTCATGGGGCTCCTCTGCTCCAAAAAGCCGTGTGAAGGCGTAATGAAAAGCCTCCGAGCGCTGTCTAGTGCCGAGGCAACTCAGCCGACTGCGGATAGATGATATCCGTGAAGCCCGAATCGGCATGGTAAGTCTCCTCTGTGGTGCTCGAGCGAGGTCGGTGCTCAGCGCCCTCCGGACTGCAAGTGAACGCCAGGGGACTGCCAGGGCCTCCCGGGGAGGTGAGGCGGGCGGGGGGGGGGGGGGGGGGAAATGGGGGGCGAGGGGGGTGGAGAGGGAGCCGCTGCCGAAACCGGAGCGGGGACGGGAGGAGGCGAAGGTGGAAGCGAGGCGGTGGGGGGGGACGGGGGTGGGGGGGGGGGGTGAAGGAGGGGGTGCTGGCATCTCCTGGTCCTCAGTCGTCGCAGGGGTCTCCTCCTGGAGGGGAGCAAAGCTGTTCCTCACGGGAACCCAGTGATGCTGAGACTGTGGCTGCTGCTGCAGCGGTCTCCGGGCGTGCCGCTGTGGCTGTCTCCCTCGATGGCGCCCTTGTCCAGGTTGCCACTCCGAGGTCTCTGTGGCCTGAGCAAGTGTCCCGGAGGCTGCCTGCCGAGCCGCATCTGTGGTGGGCGGGCCATCAGGGGCCTGCTGCTGTGGTGAGGGTCGGGGTCTCCTGCGAGGGCAGGCCTTGGCCAGATGATCGACCTGCCTGCAAATGAAGCACTGGTTCGGGAGCCCCGAGAACTCCACTCTCTGATCAATCCATCCCCCCCCCCCCCCCCCCCCCCCCTATCCTAGGTAGCTGAATGACCTTAGGAAGGGAGGAGATGTCAGACACCAAAACTCTGACCGAAGGTAGCCCAGCTGCTCCGGCCACAACTGAAGCTGCTGTGGGGCCAGTCTCTAGTACCGAGCCCACCAATGCTCCTAGCCTAGAGAGGAGTCGAAGATACTCTCGGCGGAGTCTTGGGAAGCAAACTGTAACATGGAAAAGGCGCTCTCCTTGCTCGGCCGCTGCTGGGTCAAAGCCATGCTGCCAAGGTCTGAAGAAAGCCCGAGCACCCCTGATGTCAAGGGAACTCATGGCTAGGACCTTGGCCACGCTCTGGGCGGTCTCAAACTCGATCTGGTAATGTCCACGGCCCAGTAGCTGTACGTCCAGGATCTTGCCCACATCTACAAGAAGGCGGGCCTGGAGAAGATCCCGGATCTCCCCTCTGCTGGGGTGAGTGCCGACTATACGGCAGATGGTGGAATGAGCCTGGAGGCATACCACCTCTGCGGTGAGGCTCGCTTCCTCTTCTGGCGAAAGAGAAAGCCTGATGGGGGTGTCCTCAGGGGCGGGCGAGGGGGCTGCGGGGGAGTCCCTCTAAGGCGGGGCGGGAGGAGCCTCCATCAGAGTCTGAAGCTATGGCGAAGGCGAGGCGAAAGCGGAGATCCTGCAAGAACCGAGCTGCACCCAGAGAGGCGGAAGACGAAGGCCGGAGAAAAAGGAAGAACCCCCTTGGGGGCGGAAATCAGCAAGAAAAGGGAGGGGGAGCGAGGCGGCGAAGGAGTAGCCCTGGGGGGGGGGGGGGTGGGGGGGGGGGGTGGGGGGTGGGGGCGGAAGCTGCGCGCAAGAGGGTTGGGGAGGAGAAAGAGCTGGTGGAGGGGGGGGTGTCGGGGCGCTGTAGAGGGGAGGTGGGCGCGAAAAGGAAGGGGGGGCGCGAAGGAGAGGTGGGGCAGCGGGAAGTACAGCGAGGGAGGGGGGCGCAGTAGCGAGGGCAGGCGGGGGGGGGGGCAAGGGGGGGCGCGAGGAAAGATGGGGGCGTGAGGGGGCGAGCAGGCAGGTAGGCGGGGGGCGCAGGTGTGCAGGTAGCGCGAGCAGGGAGGGGCGGGAGCTACAGCGAGCGAGGTAGTACAATGATGTTCCTCCAGTCATCAAGAGGAAAATGTGGAGTGAGAATAAAATGTACAAGTATGACAACACGACCATAGGGGACTCAATGGTGGTGTACAAACGAGAGGGTGTGGATGGAGTACTAGGGCTACTAATGCATCTCTATACGCTGAAGGGGTGATACAAGTATGATATGTTATCTACTCCTAACTCCATCGAGTCCCATAGTCTGGGTATAATATGTCATACATTTGATCTGAGGATGCCGTAAATATCTGGAACATGCGTCCTGGATCAGAGCGAAAATGTGCCAGCTTCTCCTGGACCTCCTACTGGTGTCGAGACCAGATGGCCGCGATCTCTCTGTGGTGTAGCTGCGGTGTCTGGTAGTCGGCTAGTCTGGGTCGTCGCCTAGCTCGAATCTCCTCCGCTCGCTGAGATGTCACTCCCAATGTGTGTGGCTGGGCTACTGGTGCCAATCTCTTGAAGAAGTCATTCAGCTGGGACTGTGTTCCTCCGCTATGATGTGCGGGTGTCTGAAGTAAGATCTCCCTGTGTCTCTGTAGTGCTAGTAGTTGTCTGCCTAGCTGTCTTTGGTCCGATATCTCCCAGATCTGTCTAAGTGATGTGGTCCCTCTAAAAACCTTAGGATAGCATGCCCTTATCTCCTGCAAAGCACCATATTGGCAAACAAAATGATCCTCTGTCTCTAGCCCCGTCTGGCATAATCTGCAAATGCGCTCTGCTCGAGGGATGCATGCTGCTCTCCCAGTCTCGATCTCTAGTTGGTGTGATGAGACCCTTAGTCGCCCAATGGCTACTCTGGCTCCATGTGATAAGTGGACCTCCAAGTATCGTGGTCGCTGGATGAAGCCGTCTGTGGAGGTGCTCAAGAAGTGGTCTCTGTAGTAGAGCATCTTCGTCGGGAGTGGCTGACTGGGAGATAGCCAAGTCTCCTGTATGTGGCCCTGCCAAATGTCATGTCTCATGACTCTGTTCCTCTCTGTCTGAGAGAGGCGTCTGTGTGGTGCAGCTAGGTCATACTGTAAGGGTGGTAATCTGTCAATATCAATCCTGTGTGATGATATCCACTGTACCACCTGGGAGTACCATGACCAGGTATGTCCCTCCTCAGCAAGCTGTCTGGATGCCTCAAAAGCAGCCCGAGATACCCGATTTAGTGGGAGCTCCCGCATCCTGTGTATAAAAGATATAGTCTGGAACATGGCCTCTACTAACATAGGTGGTACAGCAAACTACGCTCGAAGGATATCATGTGAAGGTTTGCTGCGGATCATCCGTGAGAGCATCAAAATCTGAGGGCGCTCTATCTGTGTCCATGAGGATGTAGCCAAACGTGGTGCCCATACTGCTGCTGCATACATCAATGCTGGAGTAACTAGTGTATCAAATAGCCACCCCTTAGTACGGGGCTCCTGGAAGTGTGCCTGGTGACACTGGCGTTCCAAAATTGCTAGTGCTGCGTACCCTCGTGTCACTCTGTCTCTGGCTGCCTGTGCCATAGAGAATCTCCCTGATGAGCTGGTAAATGTGACCCCAAGGTATACATATGAGCCCACCACGTCTACCTGTCCCCGGGCTAGTGTAAGGATAGTCTGGCATCTGACTGTTGCTGATGTATGAAAGACCATAACCTTGGTTTTCCAAGGTTCACTATGAGTCCTCGCTCCGCACAGAAAGTATCTAGGGCCTGTAGATGCCTTTGTAGCCCTGTCCGAGTATCCGACACAAGAATGATATCATCAGCATATAATAGAATGTGTACAGTCGTACCTGAGATGTGAATCTCAGAGCCTCCTCCGTGTATGATGTAGTCTGCTACCTCGTCGATGTATAAGCCAAAGAGTGTCGGGGAGAGAGGGCAGCCTTGCTTCACACCAATGGTGCTGGCAATCATATCTGATAGTCCCCTTGGGCATCCAACTCGTCCAAACACTTGCTCATATAATCTGTAAATCCCCCACATCATGTCGGGGGGTATGCCCAGTGTCTGTAAGCGGTGGAAGAGTTGCTCTCTCGGGACTGTGTCGAAGGCTTTGCGGAAGTCCACAAAACAGCAATAGAGTCTCTGTCTCCGTGCCCGAGTTTGGTCAATCAGGCATCTCAGGGTGAAAATGTGATCAATAGTAGAGAAGGCTCGCCGAAAACCTGCCTGACCAGGGGCACGAAGCCCCTCCCTCTCAGCGTGTGTGCTCAATTCTGCCTGCAGGATAGCCCCATAGAGTTTGGCCAAGGTATGACCAATCATGATAGTCCTGTAATTTCCAGGGTCCAACATGTCCCCAGCTTTGTGGATCGGTACAATAGTGTGCATCGTCCACTTAGCCGGGAAACCTTCTACCAGAGCCCTGTTAAAGAGGTAAGCAATAAAAGGAGAGAGTGTGTCAGCTGCATAAATGAAGTGCTCACCCTGTAAGCTGGTGTGATGCTCAGCTCTCCTATGTTGGAATCTATATATAGCTCGAGATACCATATCGGTAGTAAAGAAGACCGATGAGGTCGGTGGAGTCTCGGTGGGGCGAGGGATGAGTGGTTGGTGCGGAACATCATAAAGCCCTTTTGCATAACTCTGCCAGTGTTGAGGATTAGTAATTGGGGTGGGGGGGCGTGGCTCTCTGAGTCGTCGCCAAGCAGTGGTTGCATCTTTGCTCATGAGCATGTGGTAGATGTCCCAGTATTGAGCCTCCTCATATGTGCGTCGCTTACGGCGTGTAAGAGACCGCATCTGTCTATTGGCCTGCTGTTGTGTTATTTCCCTTTTCGCTATCTGGGCTTGGAGATGTCGATGAAGCTCTCTGCACTCACTATCATACCATCTATTCTGGGGCATGTCCCCGGGTCTTGGTGGCTTCCCTGTTTGGAGATGGTGTGGAAAGTTGTGGCTAGCTGCTGTGTGCAATATGTGTGAAAGCTGGGCCGTCAGTACATCGATGGGTGCTGTAGGGTCCATACCAAAGAGGCCATCATGTACTTTTGAATCATAAACGTCTGCAAGCTCCCGGGTAAAGTGGAAGATGGTACGAGATGCCTGAGTGGTCGGAGGTGGCAGATCAAGAGAGCTCCTAAGAGAAAAAGCCAAATAAGTATGGTCCGCACCAATGGGGCATGTAGGGATAGTGAAAGAGTCTATCAGGTGTGTGCTCTCCCGCGAGCCCAATATGTAGTCCACAGTGCTGCTGCCTCCTGATGATGGGAAACATGTGAGTCTTCCGGATTCTGGCCATTGTGACATACCATTATAAATAACGAGATGGTGTCTAGCTCCCGGGTCCAGAAGGTGTTGCCCATAACCTGTACTGTCTGGCCCACTGTCCTCTGACATCCTCGTGGTCCCTGCATCTACATCGTCTACTGCTTGTAGGATGAGGGGATCTGTGAAGTCGAATGATTCACACTGTTGATTCTGTGTGCGTGCATTGAAGTCCCCCATCAGGAGAGAGACTAGAGAGAGTAGATACACTCATAGAGTGTAGCTTGAGGCTTGAGGCTTGAGGCTTGAAAGTTGAGAGAGAGAGCTGCTTGAACTTTGAAAACTTGAAGGGGTGTGTGCATTCTTGTAGCCTTGTAGCCTTGTTCTTATATAGATATTAGATAGGCAAGAGATAGGCAAGGGCAAGACTCGAGAGAGAGAGAGAGGCAAGGGCCAAGCCTCAAGGGCCCAACGCCCCAAGGCTCAAGCCTAAAGGCCAAGCCTCAAGGCAAGAGAGAGGCAAGGGCGGTGTGTGTTTTCTTGTTAGACAAGAATTGCAGCCGGTAATCAAGTCAGCTCGCTGAAGCTCCCGCCTTCACCCGTGCGCTGCTCGCCCATCGCCTGCCATCGCTTCTTGCCCCCCCCCCTTCTTCTCGCCGTTGCGCCCCCCCCCTTCCTCGCTGCTGCGCCTCCCCCCTCCTCGCCATCTTGTCCCCCCCCTCCTAGCCTCTTCGCCGGTTCGCCCCCCCCCCCCCCCCCCTCTTCGCCTGTTCGCCCCCCTCCCTCTTTCGCCTGTTCGCCCCCCCCCTCTTCGCCTGCTCGCGCCCGCCTCCTTTCAGCAGCGCCCCGCCCCTCCTCCCTTTCGCGTTGCTGCTGCCCCCCCCCCCCAAGGGCTTCTCCTTCGTTTTTTTCGCCCCCTCCCTCCTCTTTCGTGCTGTTCTTCACCCCCAAGGGGTTTTGTTTTGTTTTGTTTTTTTTTCCCCTTTTCTTCCGGTCTTCCGCCTCTTTGTGTGCAGCCCGCTTCTTGCAGGATTTCCGCTTTCGCCTCGCCTTCGCTTGAGCTTCAGACTCTGATGGAGACTCCTCCCGCCTCGCCACATAGGGACTCATCCGCAGCCCCCTCGCCCGCCCCCGAGGACATCCCCATCAGGATTTCTCTTTCGTCGGAAGAGGAAGCGAGCCTCACCGCAGAGGTGGAACGCCTCCAGGCTCATTCCACCATCTGCCGTATAGTCGGCACTCGCCCCAGCAGAGGGGAGATCAGGGATCTTCTTCAGGCTCGCCTTCTTGCAGATGTGGGCAAGATCCTGGATGTACAGCTCCTGGGCCGGGGACATTATCAGATCGAGTTCGAGGCCGCCCAGAGCGTTGCCAAGGTCCTTGCCATGAGTCCTCTGGACATCAGGGGTGCTCGGGCTTTCTTCAGACCTTGGCAACATGGATTTGACCCAGCAGCGGCGGAGCAGGGAGAGCGCCTATTCCATATTACAGTTTGTTTCCCTGGTCTCCGCCGGGAGTATCTTCCGCTCCTCTCCAGGCTCGGAGCATTGGTGGGCTCGGTACTAGAGACGAGCCTCTCAGCAGCTTCAGTGGTGGCCAGAGCAGCTGGGCTACCTTTTGTCAGAGTGTTGGTGTCTGACATCTCCTCCCTTCCTAAGGTCATTCAGCTACCTAGGATAGGGGGGGGGTGGATAGATCAGAGAGTGGAGTTCTCGGGGCTCCCGAACCAGTGCTTCATTTGCAGGCAGGTCGGTCATCTGGCCAAGGCCTGCCCTCGCAGGAGACCTCGACCCTCACCACAGCAGCAGGCTACTGATGGCCCGCCCACAGATTCGGCTCGGCAGGCTGCCTCTGGGGCACCTGCTCAGGCCACAGAGACCTCGGAGTGGCAGCCTGGACAGGGGCGCCGCCAAGGGAGACAGCCACAGCAGCACGCCCAGAGACCGCTGCAGCAGCAGCCACAGTCTCAGTCTCATTGGGTTCCCGTGAGGAACAGCTTTGCTCCCCTTCAGGAGGAGACCCCTGCAGCGACTGAGGACCAGGAGATGCCAGCACCCCCTCCTTCACCCCCCCCACCCCCGTCCCCTCCCACCGCCTCGCTTCCACCTTCGCCTGCTCCCGTCTCCGCTCCGGTTTCGGCAGCGGCTCCCTCTCCACCTCCCTCGCCTCCCCCTCCTTCCCCTCCGTCCGCCTCGCCTTCCCGGGAGGCCCTGGCAGTTCCCTGGCGCTCACCTGCAGTCCGGAGAGCGCTGAGCACTGACCTCGCTCGAGCATCACAGAGGAGACCTATGCTGATTAGGGCCTCACGGATTTCATCTATCCACAGTCGGCTGAGTCGCCTTGGCATTAGACAGCGCTCGGAGGCGTTTGATTATACCTTCATACGGCTTTTTGGAGCAGAGGCCCCCCACGAGCCAGCACCCATCCGAGTTCATGTAGTGATACCTCCGGCCCGCGGGGAGGAGGCACTAGACTCAGCGGTGGCCTTCTCGTTCTCTCTATGTGGACCTTGTGACCGGGAGTGGACTCGAGAGCTCGCTCTCAGCACTTTGAAGACTCAGGCAGTTAAGTTTTCTCATCACATGAGCGATCTGGAGGTGACAGATGTGATAGGCCGACTTTGGGAGTTGGCTCATTTTTTCTTGGATCCCGGGAGTGTGGATACCTCCGGGATTCGGCATTTGGTCGTGCGCATAGTGGTAGACTTGGCACGCGACCCTGGATATGTGAGTATACACGAGGTTACTCTGTCAGAGCAGGAGGTAGTCGCCATGGGCCACAGCCACTGGCGCCTGATCCTTGATTCTTGCAGTACACCGGGTGGGCAGACTCGCAGCCGTTCGGATGGGGACTACTCTCCATCCAAGCCGCTTGCGAAGGCCCGCCGTACGGCTGAGACAGCATCCACCTCAGCAGGGCATCCATGAGGATCATCTCATGGAATGTACAGGGCCTTGGCGGAGCACACTTTATACGCTATCGAGGTTGCTTGAGGCAGGAGCTTCAGAGATGCTTGGTTGGTGGCAGCATTGATATTTTGATGATGCAGGAGCACCACTTGGGTGAGAGCAGGATCCGGCGATATGGTTCGGTGATGCTTGGTAGATGGGACACTTTTTGGTCTGCAGGGTTTGGTCCTTTGGGTGGACAGGGAGGAGTTTGCATGGTTATTGCAGATGTACGGCGGCAGGCCATTGTGGATCGAGGGATCATTGTGCCTGGTAGAGCACAGTATGTCATTCTGAGGATGCATGATGAGCTTTTGGGTGTGCTCAACATCTATGCGCCCAATCATGCTAGTGCCAGAGCAGAGTTCTGGACTCAGGTTACAGATGCATTGCCAGAGGCCGCACATTGGTGTGTTGGGGGAGACTTCAACATGCTTGAGGACCCGACAGATAGGGTGGGAGGCAGTCATGTTACAGTGCACGGCACGGAGCTTGCAGTTTGGGACCGGTTTTGCATGTCAGTGAGGATCACTGATGCATGGCAGCATGGGGCTTTCTCCCGGTCTCAGGACAGTCTTAGTTTCTCTCGGTCGGATCGACGGCAGGGAGGGACTAATCTATCACGGATTGATCGCTTTTATGTGGGCGACTGGTTAGGGGAGCGAGGGGGCTCCGTCGGCATTCTCGCTGGCACCTCATTTTCAGATCATGCGCCAGTTATATTGACATTGGAGGAGGGGACACGGGAGCCCAGCTTGCAGTTGAGGATCCCAGAGAGGGTACTTACAGATCCCAGTCTCGCTGAGGACATTAAGAGGATCTGGCATGATAGTCAGTGCTCTGACCAGGATGCAGCGGGCCAGTGTGCCCAGGGACTCATTGATCTTAGCTCTTTTCTACACGCTGCAGCTTTGACACGACTGGGAGAGATTCGCGAGCGGGAGCAACGGCTGAGACGCAGCCTTGCTTCGCTACAGCGCCTTCAGGAGCAGCAGCCTGCATGTGAGTGGGTGGCGTCCCAGCTGAGCCAGGCACGCCAGGAGGTTAGAGAGGTAGAGGAGCAGAGACATGAGTTTTACTATCGTCGTCAGGCCTCTCAGTGGACGCAGCTTGGTGATAGAGTGACTGGAGAGTTTTTTGAGATCACTGGACCCCGTCATGCGCGAGCAGGAGTTCGCCAGCTCGGTAGATCGGATGGATCGGTAGCTACTGAGCTCGGGGAGATCAGAGCCATTGCTACTGCATTTTATAGTGACCTGCTTTCAGCGGAGCCAGCCACTGAGGATCGAGATGTTTGCAGACAGACTGTGTGGGTCCATGTGCAGAGGAGGGTCACAGACCATATGCGTACAGTTCTAGGTGCGCCTCTGTCAGAGATTGAGCTTACCGAGGCCTTGAGGGTCCTGCCGCGACATAGTTGCCCAGGGGAGGACGGACTGACGCCGGCCTTTTTTATGCGATATTGGGACCTTTTGGGGCATGGCCTCCGTCGGGGCTTTCAGCATGTTTTGGACACTGGGGTGATGCCGCAGAGCTTTTCAGAGGGCTTGATCTATCTTATCCCCAAGGGGGAGGGAGTATCGGATGACATTCGGCATTGGAGGCCTATTACGATCCTCAATACTGTCTACAAGGTCTTAGCAAAGGCCTTGAGTTTGAGGATCTAGCCCTTCCTGGGGGAGTTGATTCATGCTACTCAGACAGGATTTGTCAAGGAGCGCAGTATCCTTGACAACATCTTTACTTTCTGGGAGGCGACGGCCCGAGCTAGGTTTCTTGGCGAGGACTTGGTCGTGATGCTTCTCGATTTTGAGAAGGCATACGATAGAGTTGATTGGGGATTCTTAGAGGGCACTATGCTACGCCTGGGCTTTGAGCCAGGATGGATCAGAGGGGTGGCAGCTTTGTATTCCACAGCTCGCAGCCAGGTGCTGATTGCAGGAGGTCGGGGGCCGAGTTTTGAGCTGACCAGATCAGTCCGTCAGGGGTGTCCTCTCGCCCCTTTCCTTTTTCTCTTC
Source organism: Cibotium barometz (assembly GCF_041138505.1). Classification (NCBI taxonomy): domain Eukaryota; kingdom Viridiplantae; phylum Streptophyta; class Polypodiopsida; order Cyatheales; family Cibotiaceae; genus Cibotium; species Cibotium barometz. The sequence goes on from NC_141092.1 coordinate 3,988,027, forward strand.
TTTGCGGAGGCTATGAGTATGTATTTGACGGCAGAGGAGGTTGGTTTGAGAGGACTTCAGCTCCCAGTCCGGGGGGAGGATTTGCTTGATGCTGAGTTTGCAGACGACACGGGCTTATTTTTGCATGGCCAAGAGGCCAATCTTATTCGGGCAGAGCAGTCGCTCCAGGTTTTTAGTGCAGCTTCGGGAGCATTGATCAATTGGCGCAAGACAGTGGCCTTTTGGATCAGTAGTGCTCCCACTCCGGCATGGAGCCCGGACCCCGGTTTTAGATGGATTCCTCCAGGCACAGCAGTGCGGTATTTGGGATGCCAGATTGGCCTTGATTTGTCACCTGAGCAGCAGATTGCCCCGCTTCTTCTGAGCATTCGGAAGAAGCTATTGTATTGGAGTACAGCTAGACTATCCTTGGCTGGGAGGGTGGTGGTGGCAAATCAGGTGCTGTTAGCGACTATGTGGTACATTACGTCTTGCTGGATTTTCTCGAGCTCTTGCATCAGCCAGGTACAGAGGCTGATCAGGAACTTTCTGTGGTCTGGGCGGGACGGTTAGCCAGCTCGGGCAAAGGTTGCATGGGCAGTTATTACACTTCCGCTGGCTCAGGGCGGTTTGGGCATTATAGATCCAGTCGATCAGAGCAGAGCCTTATTGGGGAAGCTTATTGTTCGGGGGTTGCTTCCAGGCGCTGAGCCTTGGAAAGAGCTCCTCTTGCAGCGACTGCAGGCCCGGGCGCCTCCTGCAGGGGGTACTGCAGGGGGTACTTGAGCATTGATCAATTGGCGCAAGACAGTGGCCTTTTGGATCAGTAGCGCTCCCACTCCGGCATGGAGCCCGGACCCGGGCTTTAGATGGATTCCTCCTGGCACAGCAGTGCGGTATTTGGGATGCCAGATTGGACTAGATTTGTCACCTGAGCAGCAGATTACCCCGCTTCTTCTGAGCATTCGGAAGAAGCTTTTGTATTGGAGTACAGCTCGACTATCCTTGGCCGGGAGGGTGGTGGTGGCAACTCAGGTGCTGTTAGCGACCATGTGGTACATTACGTCTTACTGGATCTTCTCGAGCTCTTGCATCAGCCAGGTACAAAGGCTGATCAGGAACTTTCTTTGGTCTGGGCGGGACGGTCAGCCAGCTCGGGCAAAGGTTGCATGGGCAGTTATTACACTTCCGCTGGCTCATGGAGGCTTGGGCATTATAGATCCAGTCGATCAGAGTAGAGCCTTATTGGGGAAGCTTATTGTTCGGGGGCTGCTTCCAGGCGCTGAGCCTTGGAAAGAGCTTCTCTTGCAGCGGCTGCAGACTCGGGCTCCCCCAGCAGGGGGCACTTGGGCACCAGAGATTCGCTGGATCTTCATAGAGATGAGGAGGACAGGCCTCAGTAGAGGATGGGAGGACAGATTTGCTTTGAGTATCCTGAGAGCTTGGGAGCTGCTGAGACCGGGGCTCTCTCAGCGGCCTCCTTCTTGTGTTGAGGAGCGGGCCAGACAGCCGCTCATCTGGAGCCCAGCGGTTCGTACAGAGCAGGGTCATATGCTGGGTTCTCGGCCTCGTCTAGCCTGGGGACCTTTAGCGGCAGGCCCAGCTCGTAAATTTGGAGACTGGCAGGCTTTCTGCAGTCTACCAGAGGAGACCCAGGTGGAGAGGCTGAGTCACTTCAGAGGGGGGTTGATTATGAGGGATGATATTCAGGAGGCACTTACAGAGGAGTGGTTCACACCTCTCGAGCCAGTGGCCCCACGGTGGATGGGAGCCTTTACACAGTTGGAGATCCTGATTGCTGTCAGAGCTAGCACTGAGGATGGCAGATGCCTCTATTATGAGATACAGGATGAGGGCAGACTCCAGAGAGTGGAGGTGGAGTCGCCTTTGGTTGCAGAGTGCACTTTTCAGAGGATTCGGGTAGTGGCTGCCGCTTCTCGGAAGTGGCATATTGACCCCGACCCTGTTGACGTGCTCCCGGATTGGCGCATATGGGCATATGCAGCGCGCCCCTTGGCCCGGCTACAGTGGGACCCCGGGGAGTACGAGTGGCATGATCCTTATGCATCCCTTGAGGCCACAGAGATCACCTTTTTCCAGTATACTGTTCGGCTGGGACGGCATATTTTGACGGCGAGGAGGACGGTTTCTCCAGCGGCAGCGGGGCATTGGCGATTGCAGGGACTATCACAGGAGTTCCTGGAGGATTTCTGGGCTCGGCTCTGGGCTAGTCGACAGGCCCGCAGGATCTCGGCTTTTCAGTGGCTGGTCGCCCACAGGGGCTCAGCGGTTGGCACTTGGCTTGTTTACAGCGGTCTTCCGGCGGCCTGCGTCCGATGCGGCCACCCTATGGAGACACAGAGACATTGCCTTTGGGACTGCCCTCAGGCACAGCAGATTTGGCTGCGGATGCTGCGTATTCTGGCCCCCCTCTCTCCAGAGGGTATGTTTACGTGGGGTGCCGCTGCTTGGTCGACTTCATCAGGGCCTGCTATGGGCTATGAGATGGAGCAGGGCAGTCAGGCCATCAGATTTATTAGGGGCCAGCCTCGCCTGGTTCCGGCACCGGATTTCTCGTCCGCCAGCTGGACACAGGAGAGGGATTTACGATGGGAGCTCCTCAGCAGCCTCACCATCTGGTTCACCTGGAGGGCCCGGTGCTTTACGGCCTTTGAGGGGAGATTAGAGCCACCAGCAGAGACTGTTCGGGGGATTTGGCAGGAGTTGATCCACACCCTGCGAGAGGACAGTACGACCACATCCGGGGAGACTCGGATGAGGCGATCTTACGGCGCCAGGCCTTTCACACCACTTGGCGCTGCGGCCCGTTCTACACCCTACACACGGGATCCCCCCGTTGGCACTACAGGCCACCTGTTTGGCTCTTCCCCCCCCCTATTGTATGATTTAGCCGCTCAGTTCTTTAGACTGATGCTTGTATTTTGCAGCACCTAGGGAGAGTCTCCCGGGCTGCCATGATGTATTCAGTGCTCTTCTCTCTGTTAGGAGCAGGAGAGATCTCTTTTGTAGCCCTAGGGGCGTTTTTTACATAACTAATGAAAGGATCTTTTCTCGGAAAAAAAAAAAAAGAGATGTATCCATTGCATAATGCATGTGCACGCATCTCTGCTTACTTGAAACTTATTTCATGTGACTTGTTTTCATGTGACTGCCTGCTATGGTGTGTCTAGTTCACGAGCAAGGGACGCCCACCCGTGAACTGTGGAGTGCCCTGTATTTTGGCATGGTTTGTGGCATGTGAACAGGTGGTAAGTATTCACTTAAACCTTTGTTTTATTCTTGTAAAGGGTTTATAGCCTTTGTGTTCATGCTTCATTAGAGCCGGGCACCACCAAGGGGCCAAGGTGTGGCTAGCCCAAGCTACTCCAATAATAGACTTCAGTGTTGAGAGGGGGTCAAGGATCTTTTCTCGGGAAAAAAAAAAAAAAGAGAGGCAAGGGCCAAGGGCCAAGGCCCAAGCCTGAACACCATGCGACAGGAGCTTGAAAAGCAATGGACCGAGCAGATGCATGCCCGAAGGAAAGTGATATACGAAACGCTGAAGGAAGAAATACATGTCCAATTGAAGGGAGAAATGCAAGCCCAAGTACGGGTTGAGATGGAATTAGCCCAAGCCTTGATGCACACGGAAATGAAAAAAGAGATGCAGAAATGGAAGGATGACATGCTCTGAGAGATTGGCACAATAGTTGCATCGTACGAAGGCACTTTGAAGACATGTATGGCTGACCGCGAAAAAGACATCACAGAAATGCAAAACACTTTGGAATCATGTAAGGCAAAAGTGGCTGCAGGTGAGAAGGAAATGCATTCATGAGCTGAAATTGCGAGTGCCACAAAGAAACAAATTGAGGAAGTCAACCCATGGATTGAAGTAGTAAAAAAACAGAAGGATACACTATTCTCAATAAAGTAGAGGTGATGAATGCTACATTGGAAGAGGAAGCCAACAGATGGCCACGTGCCTTACATGTACGTGTAGTTGAGTGGGAAGATAAGGGAAATCCCCAAGAGGATGCAAAAGCTCTTGCAACAAAAATTGGAGCCACTGATGTACCCATTACCGGAGCATGGCTAGTAGGCAGAGATGAAACTAGGGCGAAGATATTGATCATCAAGTTTGGTGACTTGGAGAAGAAGAAGGCCTTCCGCTCCAAAAGGATGGCCCTTAAGGGGGAAAAGATTTATTTGGATGAGGACCTTACACTGGCACAGATAGCACACCGGAAGGAACACATGCCGCGTGTGCTTGAGGCAAGGAAAGAGGGGAAATGGGTGGTATACAGAGATGGCTGAGTCATCATTACGGAGAGGAGGCCCGCTTGACGGTGCGCGGCCTATGAGACCCTTCGATTCACGGTGTGGAATTGCAACGGAGCCCTTAGAACAGATGCAGGATACTTTGAGGATACTTTCAGACACAGTGATATTTCTATGTATACGGAGACCCATCAGTGCACAAACAAGAGGCTTCCTGACGTCCGGGGTTATAGATGGGAATCAGTTTTTTGCCCTCAGCCACGCACAGTGGGAGGTACCAGAGGATCTGGAGGAGTGGCAATACTTTACAGGGAGGAGCTTGGTGACAAAATACATGTGGTACATAGAGATGCAGATGCGAGGTACATGTGGGTCCGAATATGCAGAGGGGGGCTCCGCGAGCCATATGTGGTGGTATGCTACTTTCCCCCAGCCCACTCCAGGTTTGCACCATCAGGAAAGTCGCCGTATATACCAGTATATGATGATATCATGAGGTTTGCCAGCATAGGAGACATTATTATTGGGAGACTTTAATGCACGTACAAGCACAGAGCAGACAGAGTTGTATGATACTCAAGAGGCTATGTACCGGGAGATCACGGCAGAGGATGCAGGGTTGCAGAGATCAGCATAGGATGAGGGGGAGATTACAGATTATGGCAGGCATTTTCTCACACTCGGGAGTGCACATGGGTTGGTCATATACAATGGCTTATTGAGATGGCTACAAGGATCAGATGCTCTCACACACTGGAACTGTAAAGGGGGAGCGAGCATAGTGGACTACTTGATGGGATCTCCTTCATTGATACCTGATGTGCGGGGTTTCACGATTTCCAGTAGGCCCATTGACATAGCAGCCAATCATGCATACCTGAGTTTCACACTAGTAGGTAGATCCCCGAGAGATGGGCCAGACACTTATCTACCTAGGTACCCGAGATATCAGTTTACACGCGAGACAGTTGGGGTTTATCGAGATGCAGTATCTGATGGCTTGTTCGCTTTAGACCTGCATAGCCCTCTGGACGAGATCATGAGAGGATTGGCAGGTGTACTACATGCATCCACCTCATATGCATTTCCCTGCACTATGATCCCTTCCACCCACCCCCGCAGCACTGCCCCACAGAATAGTTGGTATGATGATGAGTGTCGTGAGACACGAGCACAGCTACAGCGTGAGATTGCCATTGGGTCTCACAGGCATAGACAGGCCAGGATGATCTTTCGGTACCTTGTGCGGAGGAAGAAACGAGCCTATCTGGCTAAGCTAGAGGAGGAGATCTACCAACTCTTCTTGGGGAAGGATAGCAAGAGGGCATGGAAGATGTTTCAGGAGAGACAGCCTGTTACTCCGATTACTGCACCTGAGGCATGGCAGACTTATGCTAGAGAGCTATATGATGCACGAGGACAGTCCCCCACCTCCCTCCACTAGGAGCTAGACCGGCTAGCAGCACCTTTTTTACTACGCGGATGGTGCTAGATGCAATAGACAGGTTACAGAATGGAAAGGCACAGGATCATGATGGGCTAGTTTGAGAGCACTTCTCATATGCACGAGACACTTTGGCTCCGCTCATCGTACATGTGTTTAATCGTGCCATTTGTGAGGGTTTCCCGACAAGTTGGACAGAGCATATCATTGTACCATTCTTTAACCCGGTGGTACCAAGCAACTACAGGACGATCATGATTGGTCATTACTTGGCCAAATTATATGGCTCTATATTGGAGTCGGAGCTGAGCTAATGGGCAGAGAGGCATGGTCATCGAGCACATGGACAGGCTAGCTTCAGGAGAGGATTTACTACCTTGGATCACATACTGACGCTTCTGGCACTTTTTGAAGAGGGTAGGGCACAGAAGAGAAGGATATACTGCTGCTTTGTGGACTTCCGCAAAGCCTTCGATACCGTACCACGTGCCAGGCTTATGCATAGATTGCATGACATTGAGGTACCCGAGGATATGCAGTGGGGGATATATGCTTTGTATGAGTCTGTGAGACAGGCAGAGTCTGAGCTCCAGGCGGACTATCTAATAGGGTGACTAGCACGATAGGGGTGAAGCCGATTTGGGTGAAGCAGGGATGCCTGCTATCACCCATCCTCTTTGGACTGTACATTGATGCGGTCTCTGATTATGTAGACAGATTGGGAGGCCCAGGGGCATGCCTGGCAAGGGTGTTGATACCCATCTTGTTATATGCTGATGATACTGTTTTAATCTCAGACTCTCCGGAGGGATTACAGAGACACCTGGATGCATTACAAGCTTTCTGTGCGGATAGAGATCTGACAGTGAGCCTTGGGAAAACCAAGGTTGTGGTGTTTAACACCACATAGGCATGGGTGACGAGATCAGAGCCTCAGTTCACTTGCCAAGGGGAGCCGGTAGAGTACGTTAGGTCATATGTCTACTAGGGAGTTACTTTCACAGGACCGCGTTTCTCCCCGAAGGAGGCAGCAGCACCTAGATTAGCTCGAGGGCATGGAGCCTTGGGGGCACTTGAGAGGCAGTGTGCACACATACTGTTTCAGGAGCCACGCACCTAGATTAGCTCGAGGGCATGGAGCCTTGGGGGCACTTGAGAGGCAGTGTGCACACATACTGTTTCAGTAGCCACGCACCAAATTGTGGCTATTTGATACGCTTGTCACACCGACCCTCCTGTACGGAGCTCCAATTTAGGGGCTCAGTATACATCACGGATCTCAGAGAGGGACAGATGAGGGATGGAGGCAAATGGGGAGACCACTGATTATGATGATTGCCCGCATGATTCGGAGCAAATCATCAGTACCACATGAGATTGTTCGGGCTGAGCTGGGTGCCCCACCAGTAGTAACCGAGGCTCGATTCTAGGCAGTTACCTTTTTACAGCGACTATGGGAGCTCCCTTAGCAGAGGTACTCCCGATTGGCATTGACCTCATCCATACAGTCGGCAGAGAATGGAGATACTTATTGTTGGTATGCTCATATGAGATCATGGTTTGACCTACATGGTTTGCGGATAGAGGCACTACCACCCTTTCAGTACAGTCTGGATTGTCCATTTTTGGATCTCACCCGCTCAGAGCAAAACCGCGTGATCAGGATGGATATCATCAGAGTGGACACAGAGAGGACATGGACTAGCCCCCTTGAGCCCTTGGGCACGAAAATGGCTTATTACAAGAGCCATTTTCTACACCTCTCACCGGATGATTTTATCTTGCCCGACGTACATGGATGTACACCTATCACATGGGATACGTTGTGCCATTGGACAGATCCGGACCTCATCACACTAGCTGCGGATTGAGACAGGGTGATATGTGCATCAGATCTTGAATGACCGGATTTGTGAGCTATGCTACCAGGAGGTAGAGACAAGAACACTACATTTGCCGATGTACAGTCTATTATGAGATCCGAGGGAGATATCACTGCCTCTTTCGAGAGGGTTTTGGGCCGTTACGTAGGGTCATGGAGTTTGAGGATCAGAGATGCCTGGGATTGTTTCTACTTGAGCTCAGGAGACACAGAGAGACCCTCTTGGCAGACAGGAGGCCGAGCCATGATGTACCTAGACAGAGGACCCTTACAGATTTCTTTGGCAGCAGCACTAGCAACCTAGCCCACACAGTTCCTCATACCTCCTCCATTGGGCCATCAGGGCACCGACCACGCTCCTAGGGAGTCACCACTGATAGAGCAGTTATCTTATGTCATGCTCGTCGTCCACGCCCACCAAGATCCTGACCACGGCATCCTCATTGTCGCCAGATGAGAGCCATTATTGCTCGGCATCGGAGGCGCCTACCTTGCTTCTACGACCTCTCCATTCTAGACAGCCTGATGGCGGAGATACTTGATCTAAGGAGAGGGCAACACTTCAATCGATCAGCATACATGGATGTACCTGATATACATTTTTCAGTATTTTCCAGCATTTTCTACTCAGCATCATCTCGGAGTCTTACAATTCTGTTCTTATAACTATAGGACAATCAGTTTA